>NC_083718.1:43930748-44243134 GCF_028564815.1 Eubalaena glacialis | reverse complement strand
TAGGATGATCATTGCAGAGATTACTGACCACTTGTTCAGGGCATGTGTCTCTAGTGCCCAGGAGAGTGCCTGGCACATGGCAGGTACTCAGTTAATACTTACTGAAAGAATGAATGAATCGCACAACAAATGAGAAAATGGAAAAATCAGAGAGTTTAAGTCATTTACCCAAGACCATATTGACAGTAAGAGACAAAACCAGGAACTGTGTATTTCTAAAGCTAAAAGTTCTGTCTGCTGCACTCGCCGTTGTGTTCCGGTTATATCTACCGAGACTTCTTTGCCTCTAAAAGACTGCCTTTTAACATTTTATGCCTGTTCCCTTAAGCACTGCCTCCAGTCCGCTTCTATTTGTTACGTTCTTTCTTCTTATCCTTTCATAGCTTTATATTTTGCATATGCTGAAAATTCTTTACCTGCTGTAACTTGGGGAGGTGATATGGGTCTTTCCTTATTTGGAATATTAGACCAGATAAAATGATAACTGAAAACATGCACTATTTTATGTTATCAATATTTGCTTTCCATTAGTAGTAATAATTGAGTAGCTTTCCTGTGTTTGTATCCCACTAATCTCTTGGCCTTTACACTCTTTAAAGGTAGTATTTCTCGGGTGTCTTCTCATAGGGTTCTGGAAAGCAAATACTGCCCCACTTCTCCATGTCTCCTATAACTGGATGAAGTGTTTTTTACCGTGGTAGGTGGATTTTTCTGCCTGCCTGTTTCAGGATAACTCTTGAAGGATTTGACCGAGTTTGGTTAAATCTCATATACAGCCAAGAGCTTTCAAGACATATCATAAATTTGCTTTCTCATTCGCCCTGACCTGTGTGTGAAACAAAACGTCAGTCAGACATTGTTCAAAGGAACCTATTGTTGTGGCGTTCAGGATCACGTGGTACGTTGGGAGAGTTACGTGGTTGCAGTTAGTTATCAGCGTAATGGTGATTTGTACACAGTATCAAAAGTACCTGTTTGCGTGTGGTGGCGGAAGCCCCGGCCCACGGCAAGTCCCAGATAGCAGCCGCCTTCTGCCTTTCCCGTCCTCAGATGAGCACCAGCGCCACACCTCTTCCAGGCACATGCCCTGCAGGGGAGAGGTTTGTGAACGTTGGTCTGGAGTCCAGCAGACCTGAGTTCCACTTCCCGTTCGCCCCGCTACTAGCTGTGATACCTGGAGCAAGTTCCTCAGCATCTCTGAGTTTCTTATTCCTCATCTTTTAGATGGCGGTCCCACCACACATTTCTCAGGGTGGCGACAGGGGTTAACAGCTAGCACAGTCATAGCGCACGGTGAGTGCTCCTCGACGCGGGGCCGCTGTTACCCCACTGATGTAGCAGCAAGCACTGCTGTGGCTGCAGAGAAAATGGTGATGCTCCGTAAGCAATGCTGGGTGAAGAGAGAGGGCAGGGAAGGTGAGGCGAGGGGCCTCAGCATCACACCTGACCAAACCTTCCCCCCCAGAGCCCTGAGGATGATGACAGGAAGGTCCGAAGGAGGGAAAAAAACCGAGTTGCTGCTCAGAGAAGCCGGAAGAAGCAGACCCAGAAGGCTGACAAACTCCATGAGGTGAGAGTGTGGTTAGGGCAGAGCCATGCCAAGGAGGCCATGCAAGGGCCATGGCAAGGAGTCATCCTCCACCCTTGCACTGTGGTGGACCTAAGGTCACACCCTGGTCATCACCAGGTCAGCCACATGCACGTCTAATTCTGCTGTGTCCTTCCAGCCCAGTGTTCTGAGTCTTCACTCACTGGTGTTCTGATTTCTCCCTCACTGGTTGCATCTCACACTCAAGTTTCCTTTATTCTAAAATAAAGAACCCACCTTTTGATCCTGATTCCCTTTCAAGCTGGCGCCCCATTTCTTTTCTTTCCCTCTTTTATTTCCCTGCTTATTAAAAAAAGACCTGCTGTCTCCATGTCCTCAGTTCCTGTTTATTCCCCAGTCCTCTGTGATATCGTTTCTGCTCCCCCAACACACACACATGCACGCACACACATGCACGCACACACATGCACGCACACACATGCACGCACACACATGCACGCACACACATGCACGCACACACATGCACGCACACACATGCACGCACACACATGCACGCACACACATGCACACACACACATGCACGCTTCCTACAGAAGCTGCTCCGCTGAGGCCACTAGTGCCCTGGCACTGCCCGGTCCAGGGACCTCTTTCTCGTCCCCTCATCCTTCACCTTGCTGGCTCCTCTGACACCACTGATCCTCGCCTTCTTGAAACCTTCTTTCAAGGTCTTTAGCTTCTAAAAGACCACATTTCCTATTTCTCCTGACCCTCTTCACCACTTTTTTCTTAGTTTCTTTGTTCACTTTTCTACCTCTGTTTTCTTAGACGTTGGTGTTGACCAGGCTTTCAGACTCTGCCCTTTTTTCTTCTCACCCTGGAAGATTTAATCTATTAACTGTTCTGCCAGCGTCAGCTCCCAACATCACTTACTCTCAGGTAGGCATTGATTACTCCAAGACCTCTGGCCCTAACCCCACATCTCCAGTGTCTGCTTAGATGCCTCCAAATGGCTCGCCACAGTCTCCTCAGCCGTAGCGTGACCATGATAGCGTGTCTGTTCACCCTGAGACTTTTTCTTCTCACTGTCATCAAATTGTAGTTAATGGAGCTAACTAACCATCTATCTTATCACCCAAATCAGGAACCTGAGGTTTATTCTAAACTCTTCCATTTTCCTCTATCCCGGTGCATAATCCCACATAATCTCACAGTCAGGACATGGGAACTAACGTCGAAGGCATCCCAGGATCTGTCCAAGGAATTGATGGCATTCCCATGCTCTTGTCTTTGCACAGGGTTGGTGTGAATATTAAGGGTTTTAGTTCAGCTCTCTCCTGCCACACTTTCTGGCCATAGATTGTCTCAGCAAGGCCAGTCTGGGGGGCACTGATAGCACAGGAGACTCTGAGGTGTTATGAGGGGGAAATGACAGTCTCTAAAAACCCCTTCACACTGAGCAGAGAACAGATTTAGAATGCAAAGGCTCCAGGGAGAGGTGACCCACTGATATATATTCACAGAGGGCCATAGATTATAAATGTTACGTTCTTTCTTGAAAGTAGGAAGTCTGGGCCGTAGAAAGAGACTAGGATCTTCAGACCAGGGTCAGGGAAGGTCCGTCCCAGCCGGGATTAGTTCTGTAAAATTTCCACAGAGGAACTGGGATGCCCTTTGCCTCCTTTCTTTCCTCCCCCTTGCTCCTGGAGCAAGCCTGGTTCTAGCTTCATGCTACCAAATAACCCCCAGAGGGGACTTGTGGCTTGGTCAGTGCAAGGCCCTATGTTCAGAACACATGTGCCAGCAAGGCCCTTCCTCTCGAGGAACTTCTAGTTGGAGCCAGGTGCATCAATATCAAAATACACTAGAGAACACTTGGTTTTAAATCCCAAGTGATTATGTGTGTGGAGGTGACTAAATGACTTGGACAAGCTCTTTCATGGAGCAAGGGTCGAGTAGATTCGTTCAACAAATATTTATCAAGAACCACTGCAGGCAAGGCATTGCCACTGGGTCACAAGGAGAGGATTAAGATCTCATTCCTGTCCTTGGGAGGCATAAGAGTCTCAAGGAAAGTATATTCGTTTCCTATGGCTGCTGTAACAAATTATGACAAATTTGGTGGCTTAAAACAACACAGATCTATTTTATCTCACAGTTTTGGAGGTCAGGCATATGAAATGGGTCTCACTGGGCTAAAATCAAGGTGTCAACAGGGCTGCATTCCTTCTGGAGGCTCTGCAGAGGAATCCGTTTCTTGCCTTTTCCAGCTTCTAGAGGCTTCTGTATTCCTTGGCTTGTTGGTCCCCTTCCATTTTCAAAGCCAGCACTGGCCAGTTGAGTCTTTCTCATCCTGCATCACTCTGACACCGTTTCTGTTGTTATATCTCCTTCTCTGCTTCCTCTTTCCCTAATACTCTCATGATTACACTGGGCTCGCCTGCATAATCTGGGATAATTTCCCTCTTTTAAGATATTCAACTTAGTCACATCTGCAAAGTCCCTTTTGCCATGTAAGGTAACATATTCACAGGTTCCAGAGATTGGATGTAAACATCATGGGGGTTGGCATTATTCTGCCTACCACAAACATAAATACTTTACTACAGTGTCAAAAAAAGATGGGTCTCTCAATTTCTGCCATTGTTGGATTTGATAACGAAATGAACTAGATGTCCGGGAAATTTAGGGGTGATTTGCCACATTTACTCCTGCCTAATCCCTTTCAGAACGGTGGGTGGAGGGCCCTTCATAGGATTCTTAGCTTGTTCTGCTGTCCATAATCATAACTGTGCCAGTTGCCCTTTCCAGAAGGGGGCCGACTGATCTGAAACCCAGTTCCTCCACAGAAGAACATGCCCTCCTCCTCTTTCTCTGTGGAGCTACAAGAATGGATTAGGATCATGCACCACCGGCAGATCACCTCAGCAAGGCCAGTTTTGTTGGGAAACACAGTATCAAGGAGGCCAGGACAGTGGTTCCATCCATACACAGGCCCCAAAGCGGAAGTCCACCCTTTACCGTCACTAGCTACACACAAGTGTCATTGGTCACTGGTGTCAGTAGTCACTTTGGTGACTAGTTTTTATTTTTATTTTTTTAATTTATTTTTATTTGTTTATTTATTTATTTTAAAAATTTATTTATTTTATTTTTGGCTGTGTTGGGTCTTCGTTGCTGCCGTATGCGGGCTTTTCTCTAGTTGTGGCGAGCGGGGGCTGCTCTTTGTTGCAGTGCGCAGGCTCCTCATTGCGGTGGCTTCTCCTGTTGTGGAGCACGGGCTCTAGGCGCGAGGGCTTCAGTAGTTGTGGCATGCAGGCTCAGTAGCTGTGGTGCATGGGCTTAGGTGCTCTGCAGCATGTGGGATCTTCCCAGACCAGGGCTCGAACCCGTGTCCCCTGCATTGGCAGGCAGATTCTTAACCACTACACCACCAGGGAAGCCCGGTGACTAGTTTTTAGATTTTGAAAAATATCTACATATTGAGAGTGGGATGTCTGGTTAAAAAATTTGGTGATGAATAATTTTACTGTGCTCCAGCGAGCTGCAGGCAGAGGACTTAGCACACTGCTTTGGGTCACAGCTGAAAGCCCCTCAGGCTCCCTGGGGCTCCCAGGACACATCTAGGTTGGGAAAAGTAAGAGCCAGACACAGTGCATGGAAACCTTCTCCTCAGACTTGGAATGAGGCCAGCTCATTGGGAGACACCGAAGGGCACAGAAAACTGCCACCTGATAGCCATGACTGCCCACTACTCCCTGGGGAGCTGAGCCCATCATAAGGGCTTTGAGTAAATGTAAAATCGATAGCTAGTGGGAAGCAGCCGCATAGCACAGGGAGATCAGCTCTGTGCTTTGTGACCACCTAGAGGGGTGGGATAGGGAGGGTGGGAGGGAGACGCAAGAGGGAAGAGATATGGGGATATATGTATATGTATAGCTGATTCACTTTGTTATACAGCAGAAACTAACACACCATTGTAAAGCAATTATACTCCAATAAAGATGTTAAAAAAAAAAAAAGGGCTTTGAGTAAAGCCCTTACCCCATAAATTCCTCTATCCTGTACTGTGGGCTAGCATTGCTAAATATCTGCAAGTAACTTGAGCTCTTTATTTGCCTTTCCTGAACACCATGAAGGGGAATATTTAGAGCAAGACGTGTTTAAAATTCCCACCTTCCTCTCCTGCCCACTCAGTTCTTGAGCCTCTCTCACCTCCAACATCCAGAAAAACCTCCTCCAGTCCCGGCTGTTACAAGTCTCTTGGCTGCCTTCTTCCTTCCCCAGCTCTCCATCCCCAAAGCCGGGGGACTATCCAGCAGGGCAGAACCCCCTTGGAGGGCAGGGCGGGAGGAGAACCTGAGCAGGCCAAGCCAGAGAGAGGCTGGGGTCACTCTTCAGAGGTGTCTGAGTTTCCCCCTCAGGGTGGTGGCTGCCAGAAGTCGCCCCGCAGTGATGAGAAGCAGTTCCTAGTGTGTATCTGTGCACCTCGCTGTTCACTGTGGCTTTTCGAGTCTTCCCTTCAAGGCACTTACCCTCTCTTCTCATGGAGATTTTGACCCGTATTCGTCTCTGAATATTAGGCACATGGCCCGGGTCCAGATTCACAAATGGGAACCCAAGAAAACAGTCCAGGTCTCTAAGCCCAGTTGAAAGTGTCTCAGAAGTGGGTTACACTGGTTCAAGCCAGGCACCCAAAGGTGTAAGACTGAGAAAGAACTTTGAGTCAGAAAAGGAAGGCAGCGATGCCATCCTCAGGAGCCCCAAATGTCACAAACTGACAACTTTCTTGGGCAATATGGTTGTGCCACGTGTTGCCCTGGTGTTTTCAGATATTGCATACTCTAAGAGAATCCTTCATGTCAGTCCTCACTGGGTTTAGAAACTGATGATGACACTAATTTGTACAGCCCTTGCTGGTGACACAATTTGTCTGCTGGGAAGTATATGAGCTTAAGGCTTGGGAATAGACTTACGGTAAAATCCTGAGCTCTCGTAGCCCTTTACTGCTGGTAACCACCATGGGGGGAAATTTAGGCCCAGACACTGCCAAGCGAAAGCAGAATTGCTGTCATTGCCTGAGAGCTGCAGTTGACCTTGAAGTCAGGGATCAGGCCCCATGTCTGCATGACCTCAGAAAAGTCACCGTACCTCTGAGTTTCAGTTGTCTCGCTTGTGAAATGGGGTCTGTGTCCTCCTGATGGACTTTTCCTTCCCCTCATTTCCTTCCCACCTTAGTTATCATCTCTGGTCCCTGATACCCACATTAGCTTCTTTACCAGTCTTTGCCTCAAAGGCATCCTAGACCCTGAATCACACCCCAGACAGCACCTCGTTCCTCAATCAACCTCTCTTTAGAAGCTCAGACCAGGGCTTCTCAACCTCAGCACTATGGACATTTGGGGTCAGCTGTTTCCTCGTTGGGGTGGGGGTGTCCTGTGCACCGTAGGACGTTGAGCAGCATCCGTGGCCTCGACCCACTAGAGGCAGTAGCGCCCCCTTCCCAGCTGTGACAACCCAAACTGTCTCCAGCCGCTCCAGATGTTCCCCGGGGACTGCCAGAATTGGCCCAGTTGAGAATCATTGCCCTAGACAGCTTAATTTCTGAGGCAGAAGTGGGATTTGCAGTGATTTCAGCACCTCCCATTTCTGGTCTCTGCTTTGTGACTGTGTCCTGCACATACCCAGGGAAGGCGGCACAGTGACCTCAAATCCTCCCGGGATAGGAGATTGGAAAGGCAGCGAGATTTGAGCTAAACTGATCATCTCTTTGGAAATAACAAAGGGTCTAAAGTCCTTGGCTTATTTTTCAAATATGTTGAGTCCAGGTAATCTCTCCTCAGGTTGAAGTGGGTCTTACTCATTCCCCATTGTACCCACTCAGCGTTCTCACCTCCTCTTCCTCCCCTCTCAGCTCCCTCTTTTATTTTTGTGGAACTGGTCTCGCTTGAAGAAGATTTTGACTTCTTCTCTTTTTATTCCCTCAGCTCAGTAAAAGCCCCTCCGCAGATTTATGAGTAAAACTTAAATCCCAGAAGAGAAAGTCCCTGTGGAGAAGGCAGCCGAGGGGCCTGCTGGAGGCCCGCGACAAGCAGCTCCGTGGCCTTTCTGAGCTGGGGCTCGGGGAGAGCCGTGGACTTCGGCAGCACGGCCCCTGTGGCTTCCAGAGGTAGAGCTCAGAAGCTCAGAAGCATCTTGCCACAGCGTTCAGTAACTATACAAAGGCATGTGGAATATTCTGCTACAGGGAGAATTCTGTTCTTTGGAATCTAGTTAAAATCTTAGCTCATCGGAACCGTTCAAATGTATTCTTCATTTTACTTGGAGGTGAAGAGAATTTCCAGGTGCAGGGTGGAGAGTGTGTGTGTGCGCGCGCACATGTGCGAACTACCCAGAGCTGTGGCCTCTCTCAGCCCTTTGCTACAGGCAGCGCTCCCCACAATGCCTAGGTCCCCATCCCCTCCTCCCAGCCAGACCCTTCCTGCCCACAGAGGGCCTCTTGCTGCATTGGGAGACTGAATTCTGACTCCCGGACTACAGCTGTCAGAGGCCAGAGGAGAGCCTGGGGCATTGGGGGTGGTAGGCCTGGAGGAGAGCTGAAGGCGTAATGCAGCCAGGGTACTAGGGGGCCAAAGTGGCCCAGCTCAGCCTGTGGCGGGGAGGGCGAGGCCCGCTGCCATGGAGAGTATTCCAGGTCACCCTGAGAGCCTGCCTGGGAAAGACAGGAGGCAGAGAGATAGCTCCGATGGCCTCTACGTGCAACCTCTCTGGCGCCCTTGTTCTGAGAGGGAGGAAAGTGCCTAGAGTGGGAGAGAGGGAAGGAAGGGGACAAGAGAAGGAGACCAAGGGCGAGGGTTGTGGAGTCACTGAGCTCGTAGATGTTGGCACTGGGGCCTGTCAGGCAGGGGTACAAGAGAAGGTAGCAGAGGCCCCTAGTTGCTATACATTTCTGATCTTCGGGGAGAGACCTTATTTAATATAAATAAGATTGACTATGATACAAGACTGAATAGAGCACGTAATGAGAGATGTGGTTCCATTAGGTGCTATGATCTGGGAAGCCTTCCTGGAGGTGGTGGGCTTGACCTTCCACACAAAAGCAGGAAGGCAGCCCAGTTGAGGAGAACAGCTTTAGTAAAGAGGCAGAGCTGAGAATTTGCATGTATCTTCATGGCCTGTAAGAAAATCAGACTCTTAAAATAATATTTCTTAAAAATTACTGGTAAGATAATAAGGTTGGGCTCCCAGCTCAGGAAATGCATGGTATGCATGGTTCAACAAAGCCTAACCATATGAATCAACCTAGAAATGATTGAAAACAACATTTCAACAAGATGCAAATAAGATCATCAGCCTTAAGAAGGTCTCTATTGGTATACCGTAGGGCTCTGCAAGTGGCCGAGTATTGTAGGACTTATTAATGAGTTGGGTGAAGAAAAGGAAGACCTACTTCATCGAGTTAGTGGACAGCTTAGAGCTGTGTGGTATCACTAACCCAGGAGCTGACACAATCAATATTCAAAAAGATTTTGCTAGGCTAGCAGATGACCAAGCAAACAGGGCAAAATTCAGTAGAAGCGGATATAAAGCCTACCCTTAAGCCAAAATATCAGTTGTAGTTCAAGTATGAACAGAGAAGCGGCCGATGCAGACAAAGCTTGCACTTCTCTGCGTTCTCAGAGAGAATCCCCAGAGCTAGGTGGCTGCGCACTTGGGTCCCACCCAGAGCAGACTACCTCACGCATTTGCCCTCTGCATGGCGGGACCATCCCCAGAGTCGTGCATTGTGTTTTGGGAACATTTTCTCAGAGCTCCTGGCAAATTGGAACGTGTGTTGGGAATGGCCTCCCGAAGGGCGGAGGAACCAGAAGTCCTAAAACCCAAGGAACTCAGAGGACCTGAAGCAGTTGGGCTCAGAGAATACCTAAGGGGAAGTGGTATGGGGCCGTCTCCTAACATTTCAAGAACTGTGATGTTGAAAAAGTATCGCATGTACTCTATGTGGTTCCATAGGTGGAACCAAGCCCAGTGGGTGGGTTTAAAGGAGAGAATGATTTTGGATAGTACAAAGAGGAGCTCAGAAATAGCAGGAACTGTCCTTTGAAGGAGAGAGTGTCCAGCACAAGTTGGATGTCGGAGCTAGAATTACATAGGGAAAGTTTCTGCGCTGTGTGGTCTGGGCTAAGGGCTCTCTGATCTCCCACAGTTCTGAGCCTCTGTAAACTCCGATATAGTGGAAGCTTAACAGGTGAGTGTTGGAGCAAAGCCAAGGCAAGGGGTGTTTTCATTCATTTACTCAGCATTCGACAAATATTTGTTATGTTCCAGGCACTGTTCCAGGTGCTGGGGCTGTAACAGTGAACCCAGCAGAAACCATCAGAAAGCAGATCAGCGGCTGTGGGGAGAGGGCCACTGACTGCAGGGGGAGATCAGGGAACTTTTCAGAGTGATGAAAATGTTCTGCGTCTTGATCAACACAGTTGTTTACATTTGTCAAAACTCATCAAATTATACACTTAAAATTAGGTGCGTTTTATTTTATGTCAATTATAAATAAGATAATAAAGATGATTCAAAAAACAAAGCCCGGCCCTCATCCTTGTGGGAGGGGAGTGACGTGAAGCAAATGAACAAACAAATCTGAGTGGTGGAGGCGGCCACGGTTAATGAGAAAGATTTCAGGGAAGGAGGTGAGCATCGTGGCCGGGGTTAGATCTGCCCGGAGAACAGAGGAAGGGCACGTGGTTTCAGAACCGATGCTGAAGACTGATTTCTGTCTTCCCAGGAATATGAGTGCCTGGAGCAAGAAAACACAGTGCTGCGGAGAGAGATCGGGAAGCTGACGGAGGAGTTGAAGCACCTGAGCGAGGTGCTGAAGGAGCACGAGAAGATATGCCCGCTGCTGCTCTGCCCCATGAACTTTGTGCCGGTGCCGCGGCTGGACCCTGTGGCTGGCTGCCTGCCCCGGTGAAGCCCAAAGACGGTCCTCCTCTGCCCAGCAAGGAGCGTTGGTCTTTTTCACACCTGGGAAGAGGCTTCCCTCTGCATCTGTGTACCGGGGGACCTGTGGCCGGGTCGGCTCTTAGGAGCTCCGGGCCGTGTCCCCAGCAGCCCAGGCTCAGCATGATGCTCTCGCAGGCCCCTGACTCAGAGCCTTTAGCGGATCCAGGCAGGGAGGCCATCCTCAGGCGTCACTGCGTGTCCACTTTGGCAGCTAGTAGGTTCCGTTTTTGTGCAGAAGCATTTCCTCTAGCATATGGATAATAAAGGTGTTATCTTCTCTCCTTTCGCCAAGTTCTTAGAATTTAGAGACACAATACCTTTCCTCTTCCTGAAGAGATCATCTCTTGTCTCCTCAGGTGGTTTTGCAGCTCCTGGGTCTTGCTTCTCCTCCTGGTCATCTCCCACATGGTCACATCCATGCTAGATGAGGAGGCACGTTTGGGGTGGGACTCCCCTGCCACCCCAGCTGGGTCATGCAGGAGTGTGCTGGGCGTGACTTGTGCTTGTCTTATGCGCTGCCTGACCCTCCATCCTGGTCAACTTTCCCACCCAGGCTGGACCATCCTGGAAGATTTTCTACTCGAGGCTGGTTTTCCCATGTGCTCTGTATATTCCCAGGTCACCTCCCATTCCATTAGTAGTCATAGGATCAGGGGACAAATGTACTTTATAGAAGTCTGAATCACACTCGAATGGAGAAGATCTGTCCCCTATTTAAACAAGCAAATATTTGGGTAGATGAGGAGAGGAGAGCTATTTCCTTTTAAAGGTCCCTTCCAACTCTATTCTTTCAGGAAAATCAGAACCAGGCCAAGTTGAAAGTGGCCCCAGCAAGAAAAGCAAAATGGGAGAACACATCCCATCCCCTCCCAATTCTCTTTCTTCCTGGAACAAGAGAGTTGTGGAAAGTGGAGCCAGCCTATCATAAAGGGAACAAGAAATGGGAACAGCAGGGAAAGTGCTTTGTTGTAAATGTAAATGGTTAAAAAGAGAAAAGAAATAGAAAGCAGCTCTTGCCAGGGGTGAAGAACTTGCTGACCTCATGCCAGGATTCCTACTGGCTAATCCCCACCAGCCTCCTCTTTTTTTCCTCTTTTCTCTCTTTCTTCCCCTGCTTACTGGAGGCTGGCCTGGTGTCTTCTAACTCATGCAGGCTGATGGTGGCAAGATTTCCCTGGTCAGAGGCGCTGGAAGGCTGCTGTTAGACAGGGCCTGTGCCTGCTGGCAAGACCAGGCCAAAGCTTCCTGAATACAACTCTTTCAGGGGGATGGTGGAATTATCTAGCCACGCGGCTTGTGGCATCTCAGTTCTCCGACCAGGGATTGAACCCAGGCCCTTGCCAATGAAAGTGTGGAGTCCTAACCACTGGACTCCGAGGGAATTCCCAGCACAAGAGACTTTAAGATCATCCAGCCTCATCCCTTCACTTTGTAGTTGAGGGGTGTGGCAAGGGGGAGGGGATTGCTTACGGTCACCTGTGAGTTAGAAGCAGGACCAGAAGCAGACCCCAGGGGATCTGACTGCTGACCCACTGTAGTTGATAGGCTGCCGCCGTGCCAGGGTCCTGCTCAGCTGGTGGCTAAATGTGGTGTGACCTTCTGTCAGCACCTCACCAGGCTGCCAGGGCTGCACAGTCCGGGCGGCCCATCTGTGAAGGATGGACTCAGAGCCAGAGCCCCGGGGGCCTATGTAGCTGAGGAGAGCATGGACACGTGAAGTATGCATCTTGTACCCGCCAGCATTTTGCTGCTGCTGTCTTTCAACTCCAGCGCTTTCCGGAAGGGAGCATTTTACACTCTGGCTGGGGCTCACCTGGCCCTGCAGTACTTCCAGGCTCTGGCTTGTAGACCCCTCTCGCTGTCTGACTGCTGATCTGCTCTGACCCCTATGGTCACGGCTGTCCAGCTGGCTGTTCACCCACTCCGCTGCTGACCCCAGGGAGTCCGTGCCCACCAGCCCCACTGGCCAGAGCCCCCTGGCGCCATGTAACAACCCAGGGACCAGTTTCCTTCCATGTAGCTGCTCTGGGCCCCCGAGGCCTTGGAGTCCCCCTAGATCCTCTACCCTGACTGGGAGACTTGGAGGAAGAGTCCGTGGAGGATGGTGGGGAAGGACTGTATCCTGGAGGTGAGAGTGCATCCTTTCCCACGCACAGTCCTTGTGCCAGACCTCAAACGCGTGGCCTCACCCAGACACAAGGGAGGCTGGGAAATGAAACTCAGCCCCGTGCCCAGGAGCTGGAGGAGCGGGCTTAGGCGAACATCTGTCAGCCTCTGCCATAAGACAACCTAGCTTTTGCTCCCACCACCTCACCAAAACTGCCCCCTTAGAGGTCCCCAGTAGGCGCTTTTTTGCTAAATCTAATGGGCATGTCTCAGGCTTTATCTTCCTTTACTTCCTAACAGCCTGTGACACTGGCTTTGGTGTTGCTTCTACCCTCTCTACCTGCTTCTCAGTATAAAGGGGCTCCTCTTCTTGGGGCCTCAGTCACCACCTTTCCCTATAAGACAACTCCCACATCGGTACCCAGAGCCCCGCTCTCCCTTCAGAGGGCAGACTTGTGTATTCAGCTGCCCATCACGTGTCTCTGAAAGGCCGTCTCACAAACGTTTCCCACTCAACAAGTTCAAAACCATACTCGTGATCTCATCATCTTCCCTTCACACCTGCTTCTCAATCTGTTTTTCCCTGTTTAATAAAGGGCTCTATCATCCATCTGGTCAGAAACCTACACATCATATTTGATTCCTCCAAATCCTTCAGTTGTGTCTCCTAGATATCCCCCGACCCAGTCACTTGGCTCCAATGTGCCAGCTGCCTTATCCGCTATCAAGAACTTTACTCAAAATATCTGCTGGACACAGGGGCTTCCTCCCTAAGCTGTGTGTTCACTGAGGTTGAACTCACATTTAGGGAGGGTTAGGCCCCCATTTTTGATGTCAACAGTAAGTTTGCAGTTAGGGAACCAAAACTAGGGTAGTCCAGGGTAGTGAGTCATGGTGATGGGGACAAGTCCCCTCCAAATAACTGGAGAGGTGATGAGAGTTCTGAAAACCAAATGTTCATGAAACTTGTTGCTAAAAACATCTTTATCCAGATCCCAGTAGCATTGAGGGCCGTCTCAGCTCCCCAACTGCTACTCTGAAAAAGTAGAAATTCCGTATAAATCAGAGAAATGATTATTTTGTTCCCGGAGGTACAAGAGAAGTAGACCAGTTCTGGAGACTAGGTTTGATTGGCTGTATTCACACTGCTGCTGTGTGCCAGACATTGGGCCGGGTATCTGAATTAAATCTGAGAGTGGCTGTTTGTTGGGCTGGGAGGAAGGGAGGCAAGCTGAGAAAGGCCCCTTTAGAATACAAAGTGTCAGAGAGGGAGGAAGCCCTTCCTTCATACCCATGCAGCCACACCACTTCCTGTCCGCAATCTTGCCCCGTATTGCACCACCTCAGCCTTGAAGCCTGGGGTTTCCATCACTGAATCAGGCCCCAGTTTTGGCCTCAAACCTTGGTTGAGAATGATGACTCTAACGGACAGGAAAGCAAGAGACTCAAAAGCCCCTCTCTTCTTTCCCATCAATGCTAGGGTTTCCACAGTCTGGGTGTACTCACCAGGGCTGTGGGTTCTGCCATAGAAGGAGCTAGAAGAAAAGGGGTAGCCCCAGTCTCACTGACATGTCTTCCCTCCTGGATGTCCAGGAAGTCCTGGCAGAGTCATCCATGCCACAGCAGGAAGGCTCGTAACCGAAAGCCAGGGAAGCGGAAAGAAGAAACAGTGGAGAAGAGGAAGGAGAGAGGAAGGAAGAGAAAGAGAAGGAGAGAAGGAAGTGGGAAAGGGGAAGGGAAGAGGGTGATGGGGATCCTTGAGCTCTGAACCTAAACCATCCCTGCTCCTGGGGAATTTATGCTGAAGCCCCAGGAAGGTATGCTATTTGGAAGCTCCCCCAACAATGCCACACGTCTTGAGGCATGAGAGTGGAGCTAGCCAAGGCTAGTCTCTGGAAACCCCTCTATGCTTGGAGTCAAGGGAAATTTCCTGGATTGCCCATTTGGAAACTGACCACCTTGATGAATTGTCCCTCCCCAGATATTTGGGGCAAAGGAGATCCATGTGGTTACTACTGTCGCCATGGACATCATCACCATCAGCATGACGCACCCTGAAAGTCTGCAGTTAGCAGATGCAGGTGCGCTTGGCGTGGCGTGCTTGAACTTGTGCCCCAATCTGGGGCTGTGTTCAGGGCACACTCTGTCCCTAGAGACAGCTCACCTGCTCTTTTGGGTGTTCTAGCATGACCTTTTCTGGTATGGTATACTTAAGAAGATCAGAAATGTCATTGCAGATCAGACCAAAGGCCACTAGCCCAGAATTCCAACCACGACACCAAGGGGAAGCGCGAGGGAGAGTCCAGTGTTTGCATTCTAAGACACCATCCTGAAAGGCCTGAGGTGTACTTGGAACTTCCCTGATTTCCCTTAATAACCCACTGTTATCTATCCATTCATTAATCAAGAGTCTTCTTAAACCAGTTTGAGTTCCGCATCACCTTGTGCAGGGTGGTACTTCTGCTCTGCTCTGAATCCACCCCCTGCGCTTCTAAATCCCAGAGGAACTCATTCTTGGGCGGTGCTGGGACCTGGAAAGCAGGACTATTTCCTGAGCATCCCAGGTTCACCAAGCTTCCTCACAGTCTTTCCTCTAGGCTGGCAGCAAGGCCAAAAAGTACCTTCCGAAATGTTACAAACCTACAGAAGGCTCAATTTGCCAGGCAGTACTTTTTGAAATTGAGAAAGTAAGAGTTCAAGACCCACAAGTAGTGACCAGCGTCCTGAGGCTAAAGAGTGGAAAGAACCAATGAATGTTCCCCGAGGCAGTTCTTGAGCTGTTGCAGCACATTTGCAAATTATTTTGATTAATCATTATGAAACTTTACTAGTAATTAATTACTTATTTTAATTCATCTTCATTAATTATTGCAGTAAACCAATATATTTATTAATAAAAATAAATGATAAAATAAATTATTTAATTTATTGTTGTAATATACCATCATATTTATTTATGAAGTAATAAAATATTTATTTTAAAATAATAAAATAATGGATTATTAATAATTAGTTATTACTATGAATTTACGAATTAGCTATTGTTCAAACAATTAGTAGTGAAGTACGCATTTCACGTGTGGGGAGGGGAGCAGGGTCAACAAGGGAAAGACCCCCCCTCGCCCCACAGCACCTTAAAGGGTGCCTTGTCATACAATTTCTGAAAACTTACCTCCAGACCTATCTCAGTTTGAGCAAAGGAAATCTAATGATTTTCTCCGTCGGGTCGGAACAGGGAATACTCCTCCTTAGAATGTAAGCAATTACAGGACAGGTACTGTGTTTTTTGTTTGTTTGTTTTTTTGTTGTTTTTTAAAATTTTTATTGGAGTAGAGTTGATTTACAATGTTGTGTTAGTCTCAGGTGTACAGCAAAGTGAATCAGTTATACATATATCCACTCTTTTTTTTTTTTAGATTCTTTTCCCATATAGGCCATTACAGAGTATTGAGCAGAATTCCCTGTGCTATACAGCGGGGTCTTAGGGAATTGTGTTTTATTTATCCATATATCCCTAGTTGCCTAACAGGTACCTAGCACGTGTGCTTAGCACTAAAAATTCCTGCTTGAAGGATTGATGGAGTGAATGGCTACTCCTTTTCTAGTCTTCATCCCAATTAAGGCCTCACCCTTATTCCAATCCAAAAAAGAACTTACTATTACTCTATTGGTGATATGAATTTCTCATTGTTATTTCCCCATTCAAGAGTGTGAACCTAAGCTACTTTTCCTGTTCCTGTAATTCAACATCTGGGTCAGCTTGCCTGTCGTAAATTAGGGATTCCCATAAATCAGCAGTGAAGTTGCTTCATAAAGCCCTGGTAACAATACTGTTGAAAGGAACAGTAGGCTGGTTGATGAGGATGGGGGGAGGGCGGCAGAAATACACACAGGGAACAAATCTCTTCAGATGTCATCTTCAATTTTATTCATTATTTATTTATTTATTTTAAAGGATAGTTACCTTTTTTAAAAAAAATTTATTTACTTATTTATCTTTGGCTGTGTTGGGTCTTCATTGTTGCGCGCAGGCTTTCTCTAGTTGCGGTGAGCAGGGGCTACTCTTCCTTGTGGTGCGCAGGCTTCTCATTGCGGTGGCTTCTCTTGTTGCGGAGCACGGGCTCTAGGCGCGTGGGCTTCAGTAGTTGTGACACGTTGGCTCAGTAGTTGTGGCTCACAGGCTCTAGAGAGCAGGCTCTGTAGTTGTGGCGCACGGGCTTAGTTGTTCCGTGGCATGTGGGATCTTCCCAGACCAGGGCTCGAACCCGTGTCCCCTGCATTGGCAGGCGGATTCTTAACCACTGAGCCACCAGGGAAGCCCTTCAATTTCACTTAAATGTTGTAAATACAGTTGTTATATTTTATTTGTCCTACAATCACTACTATTTAAACCTTTAATATTTATTTAGGATTGCTTAACTTGTCACCTGTGCACAGAGGAGTTGGGTACATAAATCACCAGTGGCCCTCAACTAGAGAGAAAAAAGAAAGAAATTTAACAGGTGGTAGGGAAAAAGTTCAGGGGAAAAATATACAGGCATACCTGGGAAATAGTCTGGGTTCATTTCCAGACCACTGCATTAAAATGATTATAGCAATAATGCAAGTCACAAATTATTTGGTTTCCCAGCACATATAGAAATTATGTTTACACTATACTGTAGTCTATTAAGTATGCAGCAGCATTATGTCTAAAACATACCTTGTTGCTAAAAAGTGCTAACTATCATCTGAGCCTTCAATGAGTCATCATCTTTTTGCTAGTGGAGTATCTTGCTGCTGGTGGATGGTGATGGCTGTTGACTGATCTGATCAGGGTAGAGGTTGCTGAAGGCTGGGGTGGCTGTGCAGTTCTTAAACTAAGAGAGCAAGGAAGTTTGTTGCATCAAGTGACTCTTCCTTTCACAAGCAATTTCTTTGTAGCATGCAATGATGTTCGATAGCATTTTTACGTACAGTAGAACTTCTTTCAAACTCGAAGTCAATCCTCTCAAACCTTGCCACTACTACTGAAGCAAACTTGGGTCTGCTCACCCGATGTGCAGTAAAGCCAATCTACTGACACCAGGCTGTGGTGAAGGAAAGTACAGAGCTTATTTCAGGGCCCAGCAAGGAGAATGAGCAGCTCATGCTCAAAAGACTCAAACTCCTCAATGGCTTCCAGGGAAGAGATTTTAAAGGCGAGACAAGGGAGAGGGTCCCAGGGTACATAACCATCTGTGTACATCCTTCTGATTGGTTGGTGGTGAGGTAACAGGGTGATGTTTCTGGAATCTCAATGATCAACCTTTTGGTTGTAAGTGGCCTGGGGTCTTCCTGGTGGTCAGCATGCAGTTAACTTTTCCCACCTGGTGGGGGTTTTAGTATCTGCAAAACAACTCAAAGATATGGCTCAGGATATTATCTATAGACCTTGAGGAGGAACTAAAAGTCCTTCACTTTGTTTTATGGCTAAACTGTTATTATTGTGTCTTACTTGACTGCTTTCCTTTGTTTCTGCATTTCCTCACTTCTCTGATTAAATTTGTTCTTTGGAACTCGGGGAAGGCCTACAAGAGGCGAGGGACACAGGGGAGGGGTGGGGTCTGTCCCGGAGAAGGCCCTGCAGGGTCCTGATCAGTTTCATCACTGCTTTATCAACTGTTTATTTAATATTACAAATCCTATGTTGTCATTTCAACAGTCTTCAAACCATCTTCACCAAGAGTAGATTCTGTCTCAAAAAACCACTTTCTTTTCTCATGCATAAGAAGCAACTCCTCATCTGTTAAAGTTTTATCATGAGATTGCAGCAATTCTGTCACATCTTCAGGCTCCACTTCTAATTCTAGTTCTCTTGCTATTTCTACAATATCTGCAGTTACTTCCTCCACTGAAGTCTTGAACCCCTCTAAGTCATCCAGGAGGGTTGGAATTAACCTCTTCCAAACTCCTGTTAACGTTCATATTTTTAACTCTTTCCATGAATCATGAATGTTAATGGCATCTAGAATGGTGAACACTTTCCAGAAGATTTTCAGTTTACTTTGCCCAGATCCATCAGAGGAATCACTATTTATGGCAGCTATAGCCTCATGAAATGTATTTCTTAAATATTGATAAGACTTGAAAGTTGAAATTACTCCTTGGTCCATGGGCTACAGAAAGGATGTTGTGTTAGCAGGGATGAAAACAATATTAATCTCATTGCACGTCTCCATCAGAGCTCTTGGGTGACCAGGTGCATTGTCAATGAACAGTAATATTTTGAAAGAAGTCTTTTTTTTCTGAGCAGTAGGCCTCAACTGTGGGCTTAAAATATTCAGTAAACTATGTTGTAAACAGATGTGCTGTCACCTAGGCTTTGTTGTTCCATTTATAAAGTATAGGCAGAGTAGATTTAACATAATTCTGAAGAGCTCTAGGATTTTCAGAATGGTAAATGAACATTGGCTTCAACATCAAGTCACCAGTTGCATCAGCCCCTAACAAGAGAGTCAGCCTGTCCTTTGAAGCTTTGAAGCCAAGCATTGACTACTCCTCTCTAGCTATGAAAGTCCTAGATGGCATCTTCTTCCAATAGAAGGCTGTTTTGTCAACATTGAAAATCTGTTGTTTAGTGTGTAGCCACCTTCATTATCTTAGCTAGACTTCTGGATAACTTGCTGTAGCTTCTACATCAGCATTTGCTGCTTCACCTTGCACTTTTATGTCATGGAGACAACTTATTTCCTGAAATCTCATGAACCAACCTCTGCTAGCTTCAAACTTTTCTTCTGTAGCTTCCTCACCTCTCTTGACCTTCATAGAATTGAAGAGAGTTGGGGCCTTGCTCTGGATTAGTCTTTGGCTGAAGGGAATGTTGTGGCTGGTTTGATCCTCTATCCAGACCACTAAAACTTTCCCCATATCAATATAAAGCTGTTTCTCTTTCTTGTCATTCATGTGTCCACTGAAGTAGCACTTTTAATTTCCTTCAAGAACTTTTCCTTTGCATCTACAACTTGGCTAACTGGCTGGTGCATGGTGTCTAACTTTTGGTCCATCTTGGCTTTTGCCTTCCTCGCTAAGCTTAGTCATATCTAGCTTTTGATTTAAAGTGAGAGATGTGTGACTCTTCCTTTCACTTGAGTACTTATAGACCATTGTAGGGTTACTAATTGGCCTAATTTCAATATTGTTTTGTCTCAGGGAATAGGGAGGCCTGAGGAGAGGGACAGAGATGGAGGAACGGCTTGTCAGTGGATCAGCAGGACACATACAACATTTATTGATGAAGTTTGCCATCTTATGTGGGCACATTTCATGGCACCCCAAAACAATTACAATAGTAACATCCAAGATCAAAGATCACTAATCACAGATCACCATAACAAATATAATAACAATGAAATTTTGAAATATTGCAAGAATTACCATCAAAATGTGACACAGAGATACAGAGTGAGCAAATCTGTTGGAAAAATGGCACCTACAGACTTGCCCAATGCAAGGATGCCACAAACCTTCAATTCGTAAAAAATATCTGTGAAGCCCAATAAAGCAAAGAGCAATAAAATGAAGTATGCCTGTATGTTGTCTAGAAGACATGCTTCAGGTTATCTAATTACAGTTTTTCAGTGTCTTTTTGACCTATTTCACAATTCTATAAATAGTAGCTAATTGATAGCAATGCAAAGCAATTCTTGCCTGTAGACATGCAAATTATGTCAAAAGACTATCAGTTCAATTTCCTCCCTTCCCCTGCCTCCAAAAACCAGTTTGCCTCCATTTGCACAATCATTTCAATATTCCAAATCTGTCAATATGACTGTCCTTTGGATTCTCTTCTGAACTAGTTATAACTGCTCAGCTCCCCCATTGATTAATGATCTTTAATCTTTATGATCTTATTTAATCTTTAATAAGTAAAAATTTTAACACATGTTCATTTCATATCTGAATGAGAACCATGATTTTGCCTTTTTTTTAAAAAAAATTATTTTTAATCAGGGTCAAATGATCCTAGTATTGTTGTTTGGGAGATGTTCACCCCATGTGGCTAGAGACAGTATATTGACATTGAGTGTCATCTCCAAGGGACAAAGTCTCTGGGGTCATTTCTCCTGTTCTGCTGTCCTGGGCTGCGTTATCCTGAATCAAGCCCTCATATTTGCTGTTCTTCTTCCTCATTTTCTCTCCAATTCCCAAGCATCCTTTATGTCACAGGCTAAAGGTCTTTTTTCCCAGAAGCCTTCTGGATCCCCAACGCATTTGATTGGGTGCTCTTACTCTGTGCTTCCCTTGACTGTATGGTGAGTTATAGCATACATCCCATTCTTTGTTATAGCTCATTTAAATACATGAATATGCAAATGAATGGATCCTGTTGTGAATGATTCTGCAGCACCTTATAGCCACCAGTTCTGGTGCCTGACTTCAGTGAGAAAACTTCTTGGGTATAAATGGAATCTTCGTGGAAATATTTCTCTTTCTTCATTTTCAGCAGACACACTGCCTTTTAAAACTTATTTTGTATTGAAATACCTTTGTGCTTGAAAACCCTGACTCACACCTGTTTCATTTTTTCCTTTTCAGATTTTCTTCTGTCTTTCTTTTTTTCCTCCTCTATCGTCTTTATTGAACTACGGAGCCCACAAAACTAATAGCACAGGATCAAACCCGTATTTGCAAATAAATGCTTTGAAGGCAGCAAGATCCTGACACATTTCACCTCAGGCTGTTTTCCAGGGACACTCCTGGGCACAACAAAGGAGCGGGCATCTCCCTGAGGCCACCCTTGGAGTAACCCTGAAGCCTGAGTGCACAGTCTTCACGCCTCCACAAGAAAACCATGCTGTGCACATGTCTGAGTCATCTGACCCCTGTAGACAGCTAGGAAAGTAAAAGCATAAGAGGCACTCTGGGCCCCAGAGCAGACTGAGCCAATCTGTGCCCTTATCCAGACTAATTCTTTACATTAATAAAGACAAAGATGATAATACAGTTCAGAAATATCTGGACCCCCTTTCAAACCAGGATTTCAGAAAAGCTCTGTGGTGTACTTCCATTTCACCCCAGGGCCATGCAATGTGGTTGGTGGTCACTGAAGGTTCTTTGCCTTCCAGCTTATTGGTGAGAAAATATGGAATCCTGTGTCTTTAAGAACTGAAACTGTCTAGAAACAGGATTTGATACCCAGTAGGAGACAGGAGACTTCCCTTTTGCTGTTCAAGTTTCATCTTCAGTTATCAGGAACTGAGTGGGGGGCACCGGGACCGGAGCTGCAGCAGCACAGGCCTGTGAAGCTGCTGCTCTCTGGAGATGAGTACACTCTTCTTTCTTTTTGAATGTACCTCATCACAGTGAAAGAAAGTCCCTGGTCAACTCAGCACGTCCCAGGGTTTCACTGGAAGAGAGGAGCACCAAGTGCAGTCCCAGATGCTGGCCAGTCCCAGGATTCCCCAGGGCTGCCCTTTGCCGGCCCGGCACCCTATCTGCATGGGGCGGAGCCCTGGGAGTAGCGAGTGTGTGGTGGAGCTCAGTCTGTGCTGGTGAGAGAGCCAAGGGACCCCACGTTGGAAGGCTATGAAGGTCACGTGGTCCAGCCTACTCATTTTGCAGCTGAAGCAGTTGAAGCCCCAGATGCCAACCACATGCCCTTGAGGACCGCTGGTGTGTGGCAGGGCCAGGACTGTCAGGGATCCATGTATCTTGATATCCTGGGGTGTGATTTTTCTGCCATTCTACAGAATTACCCATGCCACTGCCTTGCACAGGCTGTGTTGGGGGACGTGGTTGTGCTGGTGTATCTTGCTTGCTGCCACACACCTGAGCCATTTTTCGCCCCTCTCTGCCTCACTCTGAGTCCACAAAGCTGACCCTTACATACTCCAGCCCCTGCTCCCCTGTTGGCTGGTTTCTAATTGACATTAGCCAATGGGAGGCACCAGTAGGAGACTGGGGGGTGAAAGGTGGAAGAGGTCAGCTGGGATGTTTCTTGCCTGTGCCTCCCTGATTTGGAACCTCAGATCTGGCAGTGCCACATTCCTCTGTGACAATAGCTACTCCTGGAGCGACAGCCCCCTCCTCCACTGGGTCCCAGCCTTTCCTTCTGCCCTTTCGGGCCTAGATGTGGTAACAGCTCTCGACTGTTGATATCCTTTGGGTGCCTCAGCATCTTAAGGTTCCCTTAATCCTGCCCACATCCCTCTAAATTGTCCTTTCATTAAAAGCTCTTCCACAGAGTGGCATCCTGGAACGTGATTGAGATGTTGGTCAAATTTGTTCCAGCATTCTAAACCAAGGGCCAGTTGGCTAGCAACCAACAAATCCATGCTAAAGAACACCACCATCACCACCAAAACCATGGAGAAAATTGCTTTGTACTTGCTCAGAGCCCTATGACTCAGCATCTGTCCAACTAATTAATGCCCAGAGAACACCTTTCTTGCCAGCAGGGTCTGCCCTGTGAGGGAACAACTAAAGGACTGGCTGGAGTCAGTCCATCTCCAGCTCTCTGCCTGCTGGGCACACTTAGTGGGACTGAATTCCTGAGCTCTCTATGGGACATGTAGATATAATTCTACTCTCAACCTCTCTCACCCTCCACTCCCATATATCAACATACTCGGCTCTTCATTTCCCAAGTCCTGGAAAAGGAAACCATCAACCACTCAGTTTCCTGAGCCGGAGACTGCAAAGTCAACTGGACTTCTTTCATCAAGTCCAGTTGGTCTCCAAATCTATCTTCCATCCATTCTTGTTTCTCTATCCCCATGGGTGTCACTTTGTTTGGACCAGTAGTTCTCAAGCAGGATCAACTGGAGAGTTTTTTTCAAAATGCAGATGCTTTAACTCTCCCTCTCCCATCTCCTTATGGGGATGAGGGGGATCCCCTCATCCCCCTAAGGGGATGTAAAACTGTTGATCAGGGTAGGATGTATTTTGCTACTACCCAGTCTCTGTGTTCACTGAGTTCCACTGGTTTTGACCTTCAGATACCTTCCTCCTTGGTCTGCCTGTCTCTAGCTTCTCCACACCGACAGAACTATCTGTCTAAAAGGAAGCCTGATCATTTCTTTCTCTTGCTTAAAAATCTTCAGAGACCAGAAAGAAACGAAATTGAGTTATTTGTAGTGAGGTGGACGGATCCAGAGTCTGTCATACAGAGTGAAGTAAGTCAGAAAGAGAAAAACAAATACCGTATGCTAACACATATATATGGAATCTAAAAAAAAAAATGGTTCTGAAGAACCTAGGGGCAGGACAGGAGTAAAGACGCAGATGTAGAAAATGGACTTGAGGACATGGAGAGGGGGAAGGGTAAGCTGGGATGAAGTGAGAGAGTGGCATTGACATATATACACTACCAAATGTAAAACAGATAGCTAGTGGGAAGCAGCCGCATAGCACAGGGAGATCAGCTCGGTGCTTTGTGACCACCTAGAGGGGTGGGATAGGGAGGGTGGGAGGGAGGGAGATACAAGAGGGAGGGGATATGGGGATATACGTATACATATAGTGATTCACTTTGTTATACAGCAGAAACTAACACAACATTGTAAAGCAATTATACTCCAATAAAGACGTTAAAAAAAAAAAATCTTCAGAGGCTACAATGATAAAAATGAACCTGTGTGTCCAAACAAGGCCTTTCACCATCTGGTTCTAACCTATCCTTCTAGTTTCATACCTGAAAGTACAGAGAATAAAGCAAAAGGTAGGAGGAGGCAAGAAAAGATAGACAGAAGATTACATTAAATATTTAGGGGTTCTGGCTGCTAAGGTCAGGAAAGGAACCTCAGATCCAGAACTGCCCTCCAAGCCCAGAAACCGTGAGGTCTCACCAAAGATTTCTTTCTTTTTTTTTTTTTGCCTGCGTTGGGTATTTGTTGCTGCGCGCAGGCTTTCTCTAGTTGCGGCGAGCAGGGGCTGCCCTTCGTTGTGGTGTGCAGGCTTCTCATTGCAGTGGCTTCTCTTGTTGCAGAGCACGGGCTCTAGGTGTTCAGGCTTCAGTAGTTGCAGCACGCGGGTTCTAGGGTGGGTGGGCTTCAGTAGTTGTGGCACGTGGGCTCAGTAGTTGTGGCTCGCGGGCTCTAGAGCGCAGGCTCAGTAGTTGTGGCGCACGGGCTTAGTTGCTCCACGGCATGTGGGATCTTCCCGGACCAGGGATGGAACCTGTGTCCCCTGCATTGGCAGGCGGATTCTTAACCACTGTGCCACCAGGGAAGTCCTCACCAAAGATTTCTATGAGACTTCTCTCCTGGACAGTTCCACATGCAACCCCCTTACCTGACTAAGTGAGATGAGTTGTAGTTTTTTATGATCAGCAAAGCCTAAGTAAATCAGTGCCCACCTGGTAAGTCCTCAGTCATCTTTCAACTCCCCATTCAAATGGTACCTCCTTTGAGGAGACTCCCCTGAGTTACCTAATCAGAGCTATTCTTCCTTGCTGTGTGCTGTTGTAGAATCTCATATGTGTCTCTGTTACAGCATAGATCTTATTTTATTCAATTTTAGATTTACTGTATTATTTTTAAAATTTCTTATAAATTTAGAATTATCTTGTCAATGTCTAGAAACCACAGTTGTTTTCAAATAGGGTTGCATTAAATTTATAGATCCATTTGGGGAGAATTGACATCTTGATAATCTTAAATCTTCTAATCCATGCATATTTTAAATTTCTCTCAGCTTATACAATGTATTATAAAAATTCACTGTAGACGACTTGCACATCTTTCATTAAATTTATCCCTAAGTATTCGATGCTTTCTGATGTTATTGTCAATGGGGTTTGTAAGATTATAATTTTCCAGTTGTTTGTTCTGGTTTATTGGTTTTTGTGTGTTGATCATGTATCCTTTCACCTTGCTAAATTCACTTACTAATTCTAGTTTAGGTGTTTTTTTGTTGTTTTTTTTTAAGGATTACTTGGAATTTTCTATGTAGACAATTATGCTGCCTGTAAAGAAAGTTTTACTTTTTCCTTTCCAAACTGTGTGCCTTTTATTTCATTTTCTTGCTTTATGCATTAGCTAAAGGCTCCAGCATAGTATTTAATAGATGGGTTAAGAGCAGTTATCTTTTCATTGTGCCCTCTCTCAGGGGAAATAATTCAATCTTTCACCATAAAGTATGTTGTTAGCTGTAGTTTTATTTCAGAATTGCCCTTTGTCAAGTTTAAGAAGTTCACTTCTATTCTTAGTTTTCTGGGCATTTTTATCGTGAAGGATTATTGATTTTTTTAAAATGCTTTTTCTACATTTATTGAGCCGATTACTTGATTTTTAATCCTTTATTCTGTTAATGTGGCCAAGTACACTGATTGTTTTTTGAATGCTGAGTTGACCGTTCATTCCTGGGAAACCCCATTTGGTCATGGTGCATTATTTTTACATATTGTTGGATTCAATTGGCCAAAATTTTGTCAAGAATTTTTGTATCTATGTTTATGAGAGATATCGGTCTGTGATGTTTTTCTTGAACTGTTTTTGCCAGATTTTGGTATAAAAGCTTATTTTTTAATCAAACATATACATAATTTAAAAACATCAGATAGTGCTAGAAGGCTTATGGAGTAAGTAGCATTAGTTTCAACTACAAATAATTGAAAAACCCCAAATATTTGCACTTAAACAAGATATATATGTTTTCTCACTTAAAAGCAGTCTGAAAGGAAGGGAGTCAAGCTGGTATGGCAGCTCCACTGTGTCATCAGAGACCTAGGCTCATTTTCTTTTCCTGGTTATCCTTAGCGTCACTTCATATTCCAAGATGGCTGCTGGAGCCCCATTCATCAAGTCTATATTCCAGGCCATCAGCAAGAGAAAGGGGAAGAAAAGAAAAAGGTTATCTGCCTCTCACTTTTACAGAGCCTTCCAGAAGTCCCACATGACCCTTCTAGTTATGTTTCTTTGGCCATCATTTTATCATATAACCATATCTAGTTGAAAGGAACACTGGGAGGTGTAATCTTTTAGCTAGGTACATTGCCCAGGATTTACTGAGGAAGAAGAGGAGGATGGATACAAACAGTATGCTGAGCCAAAAAGACCAAGACACAAAAAGTGTACACACTGTATGATTCCATTTATACGAAACTCTGGAAAAGTCAAATCTAATTTCTAGTGACATTACTGATTGCAGGTCAAGTTTGAATGGGATGAGGCAAAAAGAAACTTTGGGGAATGATGGAAATGTTCTGTAACTCGATTACATGGGTGTATAAATTTGTCAAAATTCATCCAAATGTATACTTAAAATGGGTGCGTTTTTGTGTATATACTTCAATAAAGTTAATTTTTATAAGTATAGAAAATCTCAGCAACCATAACAAAACTACTCTTAAATTTTGTTCATGTCTGTCATGTCTTCATTCGTTTGCTTACCTTTGCACGACTGAAATCAGAATGCACATAATGACTTTGAATCTTGCTTTTTTCATTTAACATTACATCATAAAATTTTCCATATTGCTTCATTAATTTTCATAATCACCATTTTAAATGACTCTATAATCCTTCGGGAATTGAAAATGTAATATATACTTAGAGTAAAAAAAAAAAAAAAATTCAGAGACACCCTACACAGTAAGAGCTAACTCTTCCCCTGAACTCTGACCTTTAAGGCCCCTTACTTAGAAGTAGTGGACAATCCAGTTTCGAGTATGTACATCCAGAAATATTCTATGCACATAAAGACAAGATGTGAACATCTTTCCCTCTCCTTTTAGACATAACTAAGACAATACAAGATGCTTGCTTTTCCCCATAATACAGCTTGTATACCATCTCATGTTCACACATCAAAACAGGCCTTGTTCTTTTTAACCACTGCATGTATTCTCCAGTGTACTGAACCAATATTGATAAACACTCAGGGTTTTCCCAGTTTTTTTTTTTTTTTCTGTTTCACATACCACAAGATATAATGTTAAAGTTTTGACTCAGCTATCAACTTACAGTAGATGCTACATTCCAAAGGAAGTGCTAGCCTGTAGGCAAAATTTACCACAAAAGTAGCTGAGAGCTGGTCACATGATCATTGAAACCTCTCAGCTACACTGAGGATATAAAAGGGTGGAGAGGGAAGAGATTGTGAAGGGATTTGGGAGGGCTTCCTCCATCCCCTAAGGTCAAGAAAGACTTTATTCAACAGGTAACTCAAAGGGCTCAGTATATGTCCCTGCAGTCTGGGGTCTGACTTCTGTCTAGGAATCGCTGAGGAGGAAAGAAATACTAGAACGATCTCTTAAGGGTGTAAAGTGGTGTGGCTCCTGCTTGTGCTCATCCTGCGGGCTCAGGATTTTTCCAGAGAAAATTACACAGGTTTTCCCGTGCAGCAGTTGGCGCTAAGTCAGTGCCATTTCCACCCCCCCCCCGCCCCCTCCCACTGGCTTCCTCTGGTCTGTCAGCTGGAGGCAAGGCCAGCTTTTACCTCTTTGCCCATGAAACACAACCTGCTTCTCTCATATTCTCAGCACAAGTCAGGGGCGGACAGGCCAGGACATCTGGATTAGGTCTGGGTCCAATTCTCAGCCTGGCTCCTTGCCTTTGACCATTCTTCGGCCCCTAGACCACCTACCCCGTGGGCTGGGCTGAAATAGAGATCCCGTGGGTCACTGTGCTGAGCCTGAAGGGCTTCTCTCTTCCTTCCTACCACCTGCATCAAGACAGGTGCTTCCTCTCACCCCGCTGCTGCCCTCCCGGGAGAGCCTGCTTTCTGGGCTTCTTCCCGCTCATTGGTCCTCTTGATCTAGAGGCCAGTTGCCAAGGTCATGACATGCACACACTCCCTACATGATCTGTCCTTGCAGTCCTTGGGTTGTTCTCTCTCTGCTCCTCCCACCCTCAACTATGCCCAGGGCTGGCTGTCCCCAGAACAAGGCATATGCTCAGAGAAGACCAGCCCCTGTTAGCATCCTTGGGAGCAAAGCAAAATTCTGCAAGGAAAGTCACTGCCCATGAAGATAATATCCAACAAGGTGTTTCTCAAACTTTAATTTGCATTGGAAGCACCAGAGGATCTTGCTGAACCGCAGACCCTGACCCAGGATATCTGGATGATGAAAGTCTGCATTTCTAACAAGCTCCCACGTGATGGCAATGCTGCTGGTCTGTGGACCAAACTTTGAGTGGCAAAGACTTAGTACATTCCAAAGCCAAAGTGATTTTTAAAAAGTCATTCTTTGGGGTCATCTCATAGGTACAGAGAGCAGTCAGAATTAAAAATAAATTATTGGGGGCTTCCTTGGTGGCACAGTGGTTAAGAATCAGCCTGCCAATGCAGGGGACGCGGGTTCGAGCCCTGGTCCGGGAAGATCCCACATGCCGCGGAGCAACTAAGCCCGTGAGCCACAACTCCTGAGCCTGCGCCTAGAGCCCGCGAGCCACAACTACTGAGCCCATGTGCCACAACTACTGAAGCTCACGCACCTAGAGCCCGTGCTCCGCAACAAGAGAAGCCACTGCAATGAGAAGCCCGCGCACCGCAGCGAAGAGTAGCCCCCCTCACCGCAACTAGAGAAAGCCCACGCACACAGCAACAAACACCCAGTGCAGACAAAAATAAATAAATAAATTTTTATAAATAAATAAATAAATAGATAAATAAATAAATAAATAAATAAATAAATTATTGGGACTTCCCTGGTGGTCCAGTGGTTGAGAATCTGCCTTCCAATGCAGGGGACGCAGGTTCAATCCCTGATTGGGGAACTAAAGATCCCACTTGCCGCGGGGCAACTAAGCCCGCACGCCACAACTAGTGAGACTGCGTGTTGCAACTACAGAGCCCACGTGCTCTGGAGCCTGCAAGCCACAACTAGAGAGAAGTCCACACGCCGTAACAAAAGATCCCGTGTGCTGCAACTAAGACCTGACGCAGCCAAAAATATATAAATAAGTAAATAAATATTTTTAAAAGATACATCCTAATAAATAAATAAAATTAAAAATAAATTATTTAAATATTGTAAAGCACAGGGGCTTTTATTTCTTTCAAGGATATGTATTATCATGGAGTGGAGTGACAGAGGACTAAAAAAGAGGGTCCTGTGAATCTGCCGCAACAAAGAGGGAAGCACTGAGATTCACAGGTCTGTTTTCCTGCTACACGTGAGGGCTTCAAAACAGCTTGAAAACGCCTGATTCTCACCCATAGACCAGGGTGCTATGATGGATTCTCTTATCCATTTTTTTTTCTTGGCCATTTTTAGGGCGTTTTCTAACCCTCCTTGAGTGTGTTCTTATCTATGCATTGAATAAATGAACAAAGAATTGGATTAGTTTGCTAAGAAATTAGCTTCCTCACTGTACAAAAGTAAACTCTTGTCCCATCACTACGTTGTCACAAAGTCTGTGCACTGTTCAGGTTAATGATGCTTTCCCCAAACCTAAGCCAGGCTCACATCTGTTTCCTTCTATAGCCCCTGCTTGCCCAGGGATTACTCAGGGTTACATGAATGTGTTTTCCTGAGCGAGGCTGGGCAGTCACTGATGCTGTCCTGCAAGGACAGCCAGAAACAGCTCTTCCGTGATCACCTCTCCCCCCCGTGCCGGGTCGGGGTGGGGAGGCAGGAGGATTGGCAGGGAAGCTAAGAGGCTGCATGGTTCTCTCTGAGTCATCAGGGCAGGGATGGAGGAGTGGGGTTTTCCTGCCAGTATTCTGGTATCTCTGGGTGTGAGCGGATGCAATTGGCTCTGTGGACTGGCAACCAGCCACGTGGCTACTGCCTCATTTGCATCATGATTTACATGGTTGGGTCTTAGACACTCATGGGTAGGCATTTTTCTGAAAGGTTTAGACAGACACATGCTTTATGCATATCTATGCAAGTGAAGAGTTCTTTGGAGTGATGACCGGATTTTTGGCTGTTTCCTCATTTGTCCATTTCTACCAGCGGTGCCAGCTGCTAATGCAGTGATAGCCATGAAGCTGGAGCATCTCACGAGGGTCCACCTTATGAAAAGCTTCACGTGGGGCCCTTGGCGTTGAAGAGGAGAGGCCATAAAGAGAACTGGTAAAAACAGCCCTGGTTTTTGAGGAACTGACAGTCTGAGGCAGGAAGAGAAGCAAAGAAAGATCCTGAGAAATCATGAAGGAACTTCTGTGCAAATGGGTTTAGGAGGCACAAGGGCACGGGGTGGTGACCACGGAGAGAGCAGAGGTGCTGCGGCCCTAGGGGGCGGGGGGAAGCAGAGGGGAATTAGCTGTGTCCTCTAGGGAGTTACTTAACCTCTCTAGGCTTTAATTCCCACCCCCATCCCCGCATCCCACAGTGAAACAGTAACACCTACCAGCTCGGTTGCTTTGAGGATTAAATGACAGAATGCATATAAAATGTCTGGAGCAGCATCTGCTGTCAGTGGCATCTGTCACAATTATTATTGTCAATAGGATGGAACCGCAGACCGACCATGATGCTGTCTTTCATATTTAGCCTTCCACCGTGAGGAAGGCCTGCCCTGAGTTCCCTCACTCCCTCAAACCTTGGGTTTTCCTTGGAATCTACAGCACCAATGAATGGCTGGACAGAGGGCAAAGTGCCATCTGTGGCCACCAAACAGGACAGAACAGAATGAGGCTGAGAGGTCCACTTGAGGGTAAACCTCGGAACTGCAACCTCAGGGACAGAGAGCATCACTCACTTTCTACCCCCAGCCAGCTGGGTGGAACGGGTTGGCAGACCGAGAGGTTGCATGGTGAGTAGTTACGAGCACAGGGCCAAACCGGGTTCACATCTCAGCACTGTCACCATTCATATCCCCTTGGGAAAGTGACCTTAACCTCGCTGCATCTCTGTTCCTTGATCTGTCAGATGGAGATAATCATAGTGTTGTTGTGAGAATCAGAGGAGTTAACACATACAAAGGGGTCAGAACAGTGTCTGGCATGGAGTCAACACACCGAAGTGTTTGCTATTCTTTTTTCTTTTTTTAAAATATTTATTTATTTGTTTTGGCTGCACGCGGGATCTTTAGTTGCAGCATGTGGACTTTTAGTTGCGGCACGCATGTGGGATCAAGTTCCCTGACCAGGGATCGAACCCCGGCCCCCTGCATTGGGAGCGCGGAGTCTTACCCACTGGATCAGCAGGGAAGTCCCTGCTATTCTTATTTAGCAGAGATCCTTGGGTATGACGTTCTGGGTTTTGTCCCTCTCCGATAATTTTTTGGGAGGTGGCTGGCATGTGTATGGTAGTGTGAGGGGGGTGTGGCAGATGACTGAAGACACCCAGGTGGGCAGGCAGAGCCCTGCCTTCGCCCTGGTCTGTGGGTTGTCAGGGAAGGGGAGGATAAGGCTGGTTGCCAGGAGGGAGGAGGGTGCGCTTGTCCAAGGTCGTAAAGCTCCTTTAAAGGACTCTCTCTAATTTTCTAGGAACAGCCATGAGGAGCTCGGGGCCCTGCCCAAGGCGTCAGCTCCTCTTGCAGGTGGAGAACGGCTGTGTCTACATGACCCTTCTGGGGCACCATGCCCACCAGCTGCAGCCTCTGCTTCCCAACCCGCCAGCAGCCCCTCAGCCCAGGCACTGGTGCCTAGACCTTACCATGGCAACATCTGACTTTTCCGACCACCATTTTCCCCTCTTTCCTGTTCCTTCTTTACTTAAACAAAACAAACAAGCAAAAAACCCTTGTTGTGCCATATCTAGTCTTGTAAGTCACTTTAGGTTGCTCTTGGAATAGGCGGAGTATAAATAAATAAACTTGTTCCTGGAGTTCTCGTTTACCTTTCTTGAAGTTTTTACAGCAGTGATTTTCAAACATATTTTTCTCAGAGAAATCCCCCCCCCTTTTTTTTTTCATGTGGACCATTTTTAAAGTCTTTATTGAATTTGTTACAATATTGCTTCTGCTTTATGTTTTGGTTTTTTGGCCATGAGGCATGTGGGATCTTAGCTCCCCGACCAAGGATCAAACCCACACCCCCTGCATTGGAAGGCAAAGTCTTAACCACCGGACTGCCAGGGAAGTCCCGAGAAATCCTTTTTTTTTATTTTTTATTTTTTATTTTTTTAATTTTTGGCCGCGTTGAGTCTTCGCTGCTGCTCGTGGGCTTTCTCTAGTTTCGGCGAGCAGGGGCTACTCTTTGTTGTGGTACATGGGCTTCTCACTGTGGTGGCTTCTCTTGTTGTGGAGCATGGGCTCTAGGCGCTCGGGCTTCAGAAGTTGTGGCACACGGGCTTAGTTGCTCCGCAGCATGTGGGATCTTCCTGGACCAGGGCTCGAACCCCTGTCCCCTGCATTGGCAGGCGGATTCTTAACCACTGGGCCACCACGGAAGCTCCCGAGAAATCCTTTTTTTTTTTTTTTTTTTTAATTTATTTATTTATTTTTGGCTGTGTTGGGTCTTCGTTTCTGTGCGAGGGCTTTCTCTAGTTGCGGCAAGCGGGGGCCACTCTTCATCGCGGTGCGCGGGCCTCTCACTATCGCGGCCTCTCTTGTTGCGAAGCACAGGCTCCAGACGCGCAGGCTCAGTAATTGTGGCTCACGGGCCCAGTTGCTCTGTGGCATGTGGGATCTTCCCAGACCAGGGCTCGAACCCGTGTCCCCTGCATTGGCAGGCGGATTCTCAACCACTGCGCCACCAGGGAAGCCCCCCGAGAAATCCTTTTTTAAAAATGAAATATTTCATAGAAGCTCTTCATATATTATACATACCTCGGGTATTGCGGGCTTGGTTCCAGATCACCACAATAAGGTGAATATTGCAGTAAATCGAGTCTCACAATATTTTTGGTTTCCCAGTGTATATAAAAGTTATGTTTACACTGTACTGCAGTCTATTAAGCCAAAGCATTATGTCTAAAAAAAATGTATTAAAAATATATAAGGGGCTTCCCTGGTGGCGCAGTGGTTAAGAATCCACCTGCCAATGTACGGGACACCAGTTCGAGCCCTGGTCCTGGAAGATCCCACATGCCGCGGAGCAACTAAGCCCGTGTGCCACAACTACTGAGCCTGCGCTCTAGAGCCCGCGAGCCACAACAACTGAGCCCACGTACCACAACTACTGAAACCCACGTGCCTAGAGTCCATGCTCTGCAACAAGAGACGCCACCGCAATGAGAAGCCCGCGCACCGCAATGAAGAGTAGCCCCCGCTCGCCGCAACTAGAGAAAGCCCACAAGCAGCAACGAAGACCCAACGCAGCCACAAGTAAATAAACAAATTTATTTAAAAAAATATATATATAGAAAATAAAAATTTATTAAAAATATTTTATCACTAAAAAGTGCCAAAATAATTACAATAGTAACATCAAAGATCACTGATCACAGATCACCATAGCATAATAATAACAAAAAAGTTTGAAATATTATGAGAATTACCAAAATGTGACACAGAGACGTGAAGTGAGCAAATGCTATTGGAAAAATGGCACCAATAGACTTGCTTGATGCCGGGTTGCCACAAACCTTCAGCTTGTAAAAAACAATATCGGGCTTCCCTGGTGGCGCAGTGGTTGAGAATCTGCTTGCTAATGCAGGGGACACGGGTTCGAGCCCTGGTCTGGGAAGATCCCACATGCCACGGAGCAACTGGGCCCGTGAGCCACAACTACTGAGCCTGCGCTCCGCAACAAGAGAGGCCGCGATGGTGAGAGGCCCGCGCACCGCGATGAAGAGTGGCCCCCGCTTGCCACAACTAGAGAAAGCCCTTGCACAGAAACGAAGACCCAACACAGCTAAAAATAAATAAATAAATTAATTAATTAAAAAAAAAAACAATATCTGCGAAGCACAATAAAGTGAAGTGCAATAAAAAATAAAATGATATATATATGTATATATATACATATATATATACATATATATGTATATATATCTTGCTCAGTTAAAGCAGGAGAAGGACCCCGAGCACGCAGGCCCTGGCCGTTCCCTTTTTCCTGAGGCATCCTTACCAAGCCTTAGCTCTGGGGAGCCCTGTTTGTGAACCACCAGTCTGCTCCATGGAAAACATGCTGCAATATTTAGTATGTCATTTTGATGCAAAAAATAAGGAAGTGAGATGGTTTCTTATGACCTTTTGGACAATTTGCTAACTATTGGTGGAATGCTAAAGAATGAAATGCTAAAGAATTCACTAGTATCTAACAGAAAAGAACTGTGAACAAAAACAAGTCTTATTTACTCTTCTATTATAAAAGATAATCATTGTGAGTTTAAGTAACAATTTGGTCTTAAATATTACTGATGGAATGTCACAGTTAAACGTGGGTCCTTGATGTGAAATGTACAGGAAAAAAATTCAAAAGTCACGTTGGAACAGGGTTTTAACCGATAACTGACACAACATCTATATCAGCTGCCTCTGTCTCCCCCATACCAGTGAATTCCCCATTCCTCAAAATGCCTCCACTTTCCGGTCTCCCTCCTTTCATGTTTAACCCTCTTTCTTCTCAACTCCCAACTCCATGAAGCCTCTTGTAACCTACCTAGTCCAAACCCTGTAGCACTATGTCAAGCACAGGCTGCTCTGAGTTAGGATGCGGGCCTGGCTCCCCCAGGGAGGGGATAACGTGGTGTCTGAGTCACTTTGCACTTAATGGTCAGCCTACACTAGGGTAGTGGCACCAAATAACTGCCACCGTTTGGCTTTAATTCTGCCTGGTACCCGACACAGTGCCAGCTTCTAAAATAATTCAAAGTTTTACGGCCGTGTTGGTATGAGTCAAATATATTAATATCATATATTAAAACATCTTCTTCAGACCTAAAATTAATTTTTTTCTTCTGATTAAAAAAAAAAATTGAAACATTTTTTTAAGCCTCCCAAAATTCTGTGGGCCCTTGGCACTCGGCAGGTATATAAGGCTACTGCTTGCTAGCTATATGGACTGGGCAATTTATTTAACTTCTCTGGGTTTAGTTTTCTCATTTGTAAAATGAGGATAATAATAGGACCCAATATGCAAAATTAAACGTTACCTATTACTTGTTTTGCACAGTTAAAAATTGGGAAGCACAAAGGATAAAATCTTAATTTCTTCTTGTGCTCTGATCCAACCTCAAATCTAGTGTTTCACTGTACTCTTGGCAAAAACAGACCTCCTATTTCAAAGGAAAAGCACCACAAAAAACAAATGAAACCAAACCAAAAGCCCTTTCCGAGACATCCAAGGACTCTTGCCAAGCACCAACTTGATGAGTTCACAGTAAATGAATCAGAGACACACGGTTTAGATTTCCCTCTCAAAGTCCCAAGAGGGGAACAGGAAGGCGAGGATTTCAGAGAGCTCCTGGCTGTGCCAGCCCCACTCCGCCAGCTGAGCGAGAGATCAGAGTGTCCAAGAGCCCCTCAGACATCCTTCCCCTGGGCTCAACTCACATGTCTCATTTGAATGTGTCCTGTCCCAGAGAGTAGATGCCATCGAGGGGCCCTGACAAGAAACCAGATAGTAAACACGGCACCCCAAACCCACTATTCGGTTATTGCTTAATTCTCCACCTCTATTCCATTCATTTCTAGCTGCAGACAGGTAAGATTTCTAAGAAAGATTTGGGGGGTGGAGGTGGTGGATTGGCTCTCTGTGGATGATGTTTTCCAGGAAACTCAGCTAGCTTCCTGAGAGATGTCATACACTGGAACGTTCCCAGGGGCTGGCAGGGGAACTCTGGAATGACTCAAGTGAGGACCTGAACCAGGAAAGGGTGGGTTATGGCCTAAAACCACACTCTCCTCTCATTTTGTCAAACTGCGTCCGTTTTACTTACAGCTTTATCCCCTACCCCAATAACCAGGAAGACTTCCTAGATGAACTAGAAGCCATTTCCACCCCAGGTCACGTTCACACCTCCAACACCCACATTTGCATATGCCATTAGATTTTATTGACAGCTGAGTGATCTGTGAATAGCTTCAGCAGGGTCCACTAATGGAATCTAATGAGCTGGATCGCAGCTTTTAAAAAGATCTGCTCGAGATCCAGTTTGGTTGAGCCCCCCAGAGCCAATTTGTCAGAAAGTCAGTCAATACACATGGAGTGATCGTGCACTGCTAGCAAGGCCTTTTGCCAAGCACTGGTTAGTGCAAGACAGAGACAGATGTTAAAGAGAGACCTGACCCTGACTCCTAGAGATGGAGAAGTCAGGAAAAATATAAACAGAAGCCACAAAGAACTCCAGACACAAACATCTACAACCTGACTTGTTAACCTGTGTGGTCATGCCCAGCAGAGGCAAGTGTTCCACACTGTCTTAATCTGGCTAAGGTTCTACAGCCATCTTCTTCCTCTCTGCCCAAGCAGGCTTTTATATGGAGCACATAGTAGCTCCAATCCTAAGTGGAAACAAAACAAGTTTGGCACTACCGCTCACCCGCTCTAGACATCCCCCCAGCCCCAGGCAGCAGGAGGGGCTTCCTGCCTAGAGGAGAGTAAAAGGCTCTCATCACTCAAAACTGGGCACCACGCATCCCACAGCAGAGAAGGGAGCACTCAGCAATTGCATCAGCAGATCTGTATAAGAACCCACCACCTGGAGAAGATAACATGGATGCAGAATTGTAGCTGGGGGCTGTGGTTTGCGGTGATCACTGTGACCCACTCTAATTATCATGCACCAGGAGAGGGCCTGTGCTGGGCGCTTTGGAGCACAGAGATATATAAGACAGCCCTCTGGCCTTGGGACATCCTATATGAAGAGTCAACCAAAAGCACAAGGCAGTCTGCATTCAGTGCCAAATGACTGATGTGCACAGTGTATCAGAGGAAAAGAAATAATAATGGTAACATTTATTGAGCGCTTCCTATGTGTCAGAGCGCTATTCTAAATGGTTTATATATATCTAATTTTTCCAACAACCCGTAAGGTGGGTACTAGTATTATTCTCATTTTATTGATGAGAAAAGTGAGGCTCAAGGAGATTAAAGAATTCGGTTGGTGTCACATGATTTTTAATGGTAGATCCAGGATTAGAACTCAAAATTCCACTTCCCCAAGCGTGTTTTTCTTAAGAGATGGAAAAGGACTCTGGGAATGAGAGGTGACAGAAGGCACAAGACTCTGACTCCTATTTTTGTTACTTATTTTTGATATAGAGAGGGAAATTCAATGGCTGAGTTTTAAAGTAGGAGCATGCCTTAACAGTCGAGAGATCATTTTTGATGTTTAGTTTTGCAATATTTAAAATCCTCAACTTGTGAGCATGCTTTTAAATTATATATTCAATATCTTGTAATAATTCAATACACATATATGAATCACTTTGCTGTACACCTGAAACTAAGACGATATTTAAAATCAACTCTATTTCAATTATAAAAAAATTATAAAGTGCGAGAGCAGTGGGCTGGGACTGTCTGGCTGGGCAGGGGAGGAGCTGAGGTGGAAAGAGGAAGGGAGGGCCGGGAGGGAGAAGCAGCTCTCTTGGGGGCTGCCTGCGTGTCGCTGCGGAGTCCCAGGCTTGCCTCTGGATCCTGCGCTCCCTGATGCGGCCTCCGTGTCACAGCCGGGAAGGAGGATGGAGGGGAGAGGGATTCCGGTGGGGTGGGCGTGGGAGAGCGTCCTCAACAACCTCTTTCTGCCCCCTCGGGGTCGAGTCCTTCGCGAGGCAGCTCTCTTATCCTGGTGGGTCCCGTCCCGCAAGGGTCCCGGGTCCTGACCCTCGGTCCTCGGAGACGGTGTCAGGCAGGACCCTGGGTCTCCTGAACCACAGCGCCATCGTGTGGCTTCTGACAGGTGCCTCTGGGGCTCCTCTGGCTCAGGTATCCCGCGCTTTACCCACCTGTGCTGGTGGGTTTCAGTTGGCTGTCTTCTGGGGCAGGGAGCCGAGAGGGAAAGTGGGCCTGTCTGCCGAGGCCGGGACCAGATTTGCCTGGCTCTGCGAACTGGCTTCTCAGAGCGTAGCATATTGGAAGGAATGATCATTAGAGCTGGGCAGGCCAGAGCCCTGCCCCCCTTGCTTATGAGCTTTTGTCCCTGAGCCTCTTGCGGCCTCAGTTTTCTCATCTGTTAAAGGGGCATAATAATACCTGGTGGAAGATAAATCGCAAAGCCTCTAGAACAATTCCTGCAAGCGGTAGGAGCTCAATGTGTCATTGATAGTGCCATAATCCTCAGTCACCCCAACAGGTCTCAATGCTGCTGAGACTCATGCTTGGCAGATGGCAGGTGTTCTGGGTGCATTGCAAACCACTAGGAATGCCTTCTTCTTAGTGCCAGCTTAATAGTGGGATAGCCCCAGGGCTAAATATTTGCCTATTTTCATAAAAGATAACAGTCCAGTTGGTCTTGCAAACCACATAGGAACAGCTGGCTAATCTGATCACCAGCCCAGGGGAATGCTCCATCTTCACCATTTACTTCTGCCTCCCACATCTGCCTGAGGGAAGCCCTCTGGGAACAAACACATCCCACTTCTGAGAGGCACTGCAGTAGTGAGGGGGAGGCAATAATGCAGGGGATCTCACAGACCGAGAGTTCACTTGCCAGGTGAGGACCTGGGGCAAGTCACTAACTTCTCCAAACCCCTGTTTCTCATCTGTAAGTCAGAGATCTTAGCTCCCAATTCCTTAGGCTTTGTGGAATTAAATGAGGTATTCATGTAAAACACTGAGTACACTGGATTTAGTATGTATTAGCATCACCAGAGAACTTATTAAAATACTAGTCACTGGGGCCCACCCGGAGTTTCTGAATCAGTATGTCTGGGGTGAGGCTCAAGAATGTGCATTTCTAATTTGCATTTCACGAGATGCTGCTACAATCTGTCCCAGGACCAAACTTTGAGAAGGACTAATCTAGCATATACTAGACCTGCAATTAATGTTCACTGGGACTCCCCAGCCATCCAAGTACAAATCAAAAGGGAGAATGACAAGATATGTGGGAATATGAACCCAAACCCGATCAAGCAAAAGCTGCAAGCCCAACATCTAGCTAGTAGTAAGAACAGTTCCATTTAACAAACGTAAATTGAATGTCTTTTCTCCATTTCTTCCATATGCTCCGTTGGACAGTGCTTTGCTCACATGCACCGTCTCATTTGATACTCATCCTAGCCTTCTGAAGTGTGTGATGATCAGGAGGAAGGGGCTCTCGGAGAGGTCCAGTGATTGCTAAGGGCACAGAGCTCTGGAAGGCAGAGCGCAGGCAGCTGGAGTCGGCTGACTATGATGGGGGCCCTTTCAAGCTGCCTCTCAGACACCTGAGCATGCTTGGCCGAGGCTGGATGGGCCCCTGTGAACCTGCCTCGGGCCCTGCCCTCTGACGGCTTCTGTCCTGTCTGAATTCCCATTGCGAGCACGCTCTCTTAACCAGCTCAGCCTGCTTTGGGGTCAAGGGCCGAATCATCTCCCCCTTGCCAGGCTCATTGGCTCTGCCTCTCTTCTCACCCACAGGACACTTAGTCCTTCCAAGAGTGTGGCGTGTGTCCTAACCTCTGGCTGTTTGCTCTGGGCTCCAAGGCTCCCAGCAAAAGGAGGAGGTCCTCAGGGTTTGGGGTAGAACCAGGAGGCCGTGCCTTGGCAACCAGCACATACCAGGCCCTGCAGGTCTCAGAAGGAGTCCTCCCTTCCCTATCTTGGGCATCTGAGAGGCTGCAGAGACCCAGCCATAGCAACACCTCAGTAGCGAGCCACCTCGAGAGGCTCAGATGGAGGTGCTGCCCTCCCCCAGTCAGCCTGGGTCGGGGAGGGAAGGGGCACTAACTGCACGGACTTCAGGATGCCAGGGTTCCCTCCTCCAGGCCCCAGATCCATTTGAGTTTTTATGGTTGTTGGAAGGAACATGGGCTTGAGAGCAAAAGGACGTAATCTGAACCAACCCTGGGTCTCTGCTACCAAAATAGCTGTGTGGTTTAAGGAAGTCACAACTTCTTAGCCTGCATTTGTTTCCTCGTTTGCAAAGGGCTGAGGAGGACCTGCCTCCTAGAGCCACTGGGCGGGCTGAATGACATCGGTGTGTTGGAGCTGCTGGCACCTAATGAGCAGTGAATAACCCCATCTTCCTTCCTTTGGCGAGCCTGTTCCTGGAGGTACACAGGCTGTGAGACAAAGACCCCACCTGCTAGGAGCTTCCACCCCACGGTCTTGCCCAAACAGAGCAATGGCAGGAGGTCTGAGACTGGACCCGGCTGGGGGCGTTGGGTTCAGGAGGTGAGGCTGCTGGTCCAAGCGATGGGCACCCAGTGTGTGAACTCTGCAGCTGGGTGACTAAAGCCTGCTCCGTGCCAGCTGGGCTTGAATCAGAGCTAATGGCCTGCTAATGGTTTGCAGAGCTTTGCCTTGGAGGTGTGGAGAGCCGTGTGACTCACTGAGAGCCATGTGACTCACTGCCGTGCCAGCCGGGGCGACTGGAGGCTCTTCCATCCAGTAGCCTCTGCTCTCAACACCTTTTGTTTCATGTTCCTTCATTTATATTTATTCATTCTGCAAACACTAGTCAGGAACCCAGAATGTGCTGGGCCCTGGGAGCACAGGCCCGGGTGAGGAAGACAGACTTGAAGGGGGGAAGGACTGAAGGTGGGTGACCTCCCACCCATCCCCCCCTCTCCTCATCAGGCTCTGAGTGGCGGGGGGTGGATGAGTCAGAGCTTTCCTCCAGGCTCCCTAGGCTCACCCCCTTTCTCATGGGGTCACAGGAAAGGCCTGATGAAGGAGAAGTTTTTGAGGTTAATTGCGCTGAACTTGACTCCTCAAGGGATGTGGGATGGGGAAGGAGGAAGCATGGAAGATAGTGCCCGGGGGACCAAGAGAAGGTATCACTGACAGCTGCGGCCATAGAGTTGGCTTGGAAGGGGAGATCAACTTGGTTTCAGTTTGTTTTCTTGAGTTTTTTTTCTTTTAGAAGATGAAAAGGGAATCAAGAAGCCGAGTGTGGGGATACTGGGGGATAAAAGTGAGGATGGAGAAAGGGTAAATGCTTCCTTGGCCCCACCTCCCTCAAGCCTTCCTTCCCTGTTTGTCTCCAGCATCTCCCCTCTTCCTCTGGCCATCCTGTCTACCCTCTTGTCCTTCAATGCCTCTCCATCCCAGACTACCTCTGAAGCTCCCGAGGGATAATTGAAAAGTACAGTGACCGCCAAAATTGCTCCCCCGACCCTGGCTCCACCTCTGCATCTGCTGTCCAGATTTTGCTTCAAAGTTCTGCCCGTCACTCACAACCAGAAAAGAAGTATTGATTAGAAAAGAAAAAGTTGGGAATTTGAGTTGGAAAGTGGAAGGAGCAAGGGATCTCTTTCACATTCAGGTAACGGCACTGTGCCTAGTGAGCTGTAGTGGGACATCAATACCGACTCCAAACCCCACTCAAATCCTGCTGAATTGAGGTCTGATTACAGGCTAACTGATGGATGGTGACAGTGAAGTGACTTGTCTAAGGGTATTCAATAAAGACTAGTTCTTCTCTCCCTTTCCTCCTCCAAATTTCCTGGAGGTCCCAGGGCGTTCCTAAGACCCTCCCCCCCATCATCTCTGTGGCCGTGGACTAGCTTCTAACTTCTTGTCCAATTGCCAGAGCCTAGAGGTGGTTGGGAGCTTTGGAGTAACGAGCCTGGGCTCTTACTAGCTGTGGGAACTTGGGAAGTACTTAACTTCTCAGAGTCTCAGTTTCCTCATCTGTAAAAGGGGGATAATAATATCTACCCAATGGGATGCTGTGAGGATTAAATGAGATAACGAGTGTGAAGCGCTTAACACGGTACCCAGAAGATAGTATGTTCTCAATATGTGTCAGTCAATAATAATTCCAATAATATCTCTACTTGGACGACCTGCAAGTACCTTACACTCAGTATTTCTTCCCCACAAACCAGCTCCCTGGCCTCACTTTCCAGTTCCCTTACTGGAGTTAGCATTCCTCCTACATGTCCTTGGTGGCCTGGTCATCTGGATTCTATTCTGTTCCTTCCTCGTGAACTTTCTACCATCTCCTCATGCCCAAGTTCAGCCTTTCGTTATGTTTTCCCTGGGCTCCCTGACATCAGCGCCCCTGTTCAATCCCTCTCCACAGAGCCACCAGATTTAGCTTTTGGATTATGTCACTCCCTTCCTCAGGAACCTCCAGTGACTCCCCAGTGGCCACTACTAATGTAACTACACACTTCTCACCCTGACGGTTCAGGTCCTCCACACTATGGCCTGACGCACCCCACCACCCTCCTCCCTGCCCTTTCCCTCTCCCAACTTTTCTCCTTGGATGGGACATCACTGTCCCCACCACCCTCTTGCTCCCCAGTGTATGCTCTGTCAACAGAACAGATTGTAGAGACGATCCTAGGTTTAAAAAAAAGGAATCTTTTGATGCTACCCTCAACCCGTCAATACACTGGTCTACTCAGTCAAGGTTCTCCAGAGGAACAGATTTATATATAGAATGTATGTATATATATGAATTGGCTCATGCAATTATGGAAGCTGGCAACTCAGAAATCTGCTGAGCTGGCAGGCTGAAGACCCAGGAGCACCAATGCTAGATCCAGTCTGAAGGCCATCTGCTGTAGAATCAGGATAAGCCAATGTTGCAGATGAATTCCGAAGGCAGTCAGTTGGAGAATTCTCTCTTACTTGAGAGAGGCTGGTCTTTTGCTCTATTCAGGCCTTCAACTGATTGGATGAGGCCCACCCACATTATGAAGGGCAATCCGCTTTGCTCAAAGTCTACCAATTAAAATGTTAAACTCATTCAAAAACATCCTCACAGAAACACCCAGAATAATGTTTGATCAGATATCTGGGCATCCTGTGGCTGAGCCAAGTTGACTCATAAAATTAACCATCACCCCACTCATACTCCTCTCAATGTCTGCCCTCTTGAAAGGATCATAAAAAGTCATCCACCTTGAAGAGTTCTATGGGGCATTTTGTGTCCCAGAAATATTTACACTGTACCTCTAATTGTGGAATTTCAGCACTGATTTCCCACGCAAAGGAAGTATGATTTTGAGTGGGGTGGAGGGGTCTTTCTGAAGCCTGTGAAGAAATCACAGCACACTGGCATTTCAGCCAGCTGGCTGCTGTCCATGGCTGACATTCCTGCTAGGCTTGGTTCACTCTTTTGCAGCTTTGCAGATAGTATGTACAAAAGTTAATTTCTAGCCTTTCCTCAAGCTCTCTTTGGTCCAAGCACAGCTGTAAGAAAAATTGTGAAGTAGAGCAAAATACAGGGCATGAAACCAACCAGAAACCACAAAGAGTACTCATCCGTGAGAGGAAGAGGACCTCATTGCCAGGCCAGTGGGGAAACAAGAGATCCCTGGGCTCCAGGATCTGGGAAGTGGAGCCCAGGGTGAAGGGCTGTGTGTGTGGTGTGTGTGTATGCACGGGTGCCTGTGAGTGTGTGTGTGTGTATGGGTGCCTGTGAATGTTTGTGTGTATGTGTATGCATGGGTGCCTGTGTGTATGCATGGGTGCCTGTGAGTGTGTGTGTGCATGGGTGCCTGTGAGTGTGTGTGTGTGTGTGTGTGTGTGTATGAACCCTGACAGAAAGAGCTGGACACACATCTTGCCCTTCCTCAGGCTCTGGTGTTTCATGTGTCTCTGGCCACAGCCCTGCTCAAGCTTAGTCTACTCTGCCCTTCTTTTTCGCCCCTTTGCCCATGACTCTCAGATGCCAGGATCCAGGCTCTGACCCCTGGTTCCTCACCATTGCCCTGCCCAGGACGCTCAGTCTCCTCAGGGTGTTGGGGAATCTGCTATGGGGCAAGACCCAGGAGGCCAAGTTTCTCCTTTTGGTTCTGTCTCTACATCTGCCTCAGGTTCTTCTATCACAAAGTGACTCAAAGCTAGTTGATCTGCTAGCTTCTCTTCTAGCTCCAACAATGTGTGAGTAATTATTTTGGAAAACAGTGAAATTTAATGAATCAGTGTATCAGGATGTTTCAGCTGCAAATAACAGAACACTTGGAATAAAGAACTAAATGATCGGGCTGATTCATCACAGCAAACCTGCAGGTCAGAGGGAGGTGATCCCAGGATTGGTGTGGAATCTCTGAGAGATCATCGAGGACTCAGGCTCTTCCACCTTCTCTCTCTGCCTTCTTCACGGCTGCCGCTGTCTTCCCTCATGGTGGCAAGATGGCTGCAGTGGCTCCAAGCTTCCCTTCTCATGTAGCAGCTTCTCAAGTAGGAAGAAAAGGGGTAAGGGTGCAATCAATGAGGAAAATCTTTCTCAGAAGCGCTAGTAGCTTCTTTTTCGGTCTCTGGTCAGAACTGTGTCACAGGTCTAATCTTAAACCAATCACTGGACAAAGGGATGGGACTGACCAATCATGATCCATCTACTTGGGCCTGATGGATGTATGAACAATTGAAAACTTGGGATTCTGTTAGCAAGAAAGGTTTGGAGCAGCTGTTTGGTGGGTTACAGGGGGAATGCTTTCAGGAGAAAGAAACAGTGTCTGGTTGTTGTAACCAAAAAGGGAATTTATTGGGAGGAAAATATAGGGTGGGGCCTGGAGGAAATAGGCAGAAAATAGCAGGAGCTTTTGAAATAAATGCTTTTCAGCCAGAATGGCCTGGTACAGACCCCTCATCACTGGGAAAGAATTCTAGTGCCTCTGTGCTTTGCATCACTTGTTCAAGACAAGTCTTGGCAGAAGTATAGTATTGAATCAGGCCGGGATTCAGGCCTATGACCTGGACACCTGGGTGCAGAGAGGAGCACCTGGCCTGTTTAGTCTCCAAAGTAGCCACTTACCAAGACCTTATCCAATGGGAGATTCTCATCCAATAGGAAAGAGGAGTTGGAGGCTGCACAGCCAACACAAAGCCAGACAGCACAGCTAATATCCAGGAATTAGAAAAGCCTCTGTGAAGCCTGTGGCTTGGGAGATGCAGTCCTTGGGAAGCAGTGGCTGGGCTTATTTATTTCCACCATGATTAATTACGAGGAAGCAAAGTAATGACTATATGCTCCATATCATTTTGCAAGTCTTATTAACTGTTGGGTAAGTTCAATTTATTTACAACACTAATATCTGTTTATGTCAGCCAAGTTGGCAGTGTGGTTAGCCGTTCGCAACTTCAAGGAATTAGAAGAATATGGTTAAAACAAACAACAAACATTAGAAGGAACATCGTCTCTGAGGAAGCCGGACTGGGGAGGAGTTTGATCTCAGGGCCTTAACTGCAGCTGCTTCTCCCTTGGGTCTTTCCCCCCCCCCCCGCCCCCGCCCCCGCCCCCGCCCCCGGCCCCCGCCCAGATAAGACACTGATAGGAGCAGAGGCTCCTGAGGGGCCCAGGTTACATCTCCAGTGACTTGGCGATGGGTTGAGTTGGTTAGGCGGAGAGAAGCAGGTGGTCTTGCATTTTACAAGTTCTATTGAACTGAGGCAAAATTTCTGGTCATCCGCAGGACCTTCAATTAAAATGAGGTGAATACAAGTTTACACAGCCCTGTTTCATCAGCCCTGAATGCAGGGACCCGGGTCTGGGATGGAGGAAAGGGTGGGGCAAGAGTGCGGACAGCCAGTGATGCGCACGCGCACACTCGCACCTGCGCATGCGCACACTCGCACCTGCGCACACCGCACAAACCGTGTGCGTGGGCGGTGCCCCCAGTCGGTGCCGGCCTCGTACGATGTACGTTGAAGTGAAATTGGGTCCTGGTGCCAGTCCAGTCAGCCTTGAGAATCCTGTGCCGGCTGTTCCTGCTTCTGGAGAGGACGAAGCCACGGAGTCTGCTGAGGTAATGGCCTGGATTTTAATTGGTGCTAAGTGACCTCTTTGCTGGAGGCTTCAGGGTTCGATTCATGCTTACACTTAGGGACAGACGAGGTCCCCTCTTCTTGGGGGCCCACGGGGGTGGGGATCGTCAGCTTAGGGCACGTCAAATGTCCTTTCCTACATCCACTACAATTTAGACGCTTCAGATATTTAATATCTTTCCTCCCGGTGCACACTCAACCTTGGCGGAGAAACTCAACAATGGTGGTTGTCACATCATCTAAAAAGAAACATTCTCTTATCAATAAAACTCCTGACTAGAATATTCAAATCTAATCACTATGCAATTTTAATCATCTTCTTTAAACCCCGCCCCCCGCCCCGCTGCTTATCAGGCTCACTAAGTAGCCTCCTGAGGGACCATCACAAAGTCTCTTACCAGGAGCTCCACGGGAGGGATTGACCCCCGTGCTCACAGCACCAGGCCTGAGGCAACCCTGCACAGCCAAAGAGGAGTGAGAGAGGGGAGAAGGGGAGCCCACCCTCCTTCTGCCACCTGGATTCCTCTGTGACTCAGGAACCCAGCTGAAGTTCTCACTCTGCCCTCACATACCCCTCACACACTCAGATGTCCTCCTCAGAGCCTCTTCCTTGCCCAAGTGGAGCCATGAATGTGTGACAGCTCAGTTTCCATCTGCCCACCAAACCCAACCTTCTCAATGACCCCGTGAAGGCCTGCTTTCTTCAAAGACTCCTTTCCTGACTGTCCTGCCCCTCCTAGACCTCGCACCCCAAACTCACTCTCTCCCCCACCATCATTAAGGCAAGGCGTTTATTTCCCTCCAATCAGACACAGTGCTTCTTCCCTTGGCGATCTCTTTTTCCTGGCTTAAAGGCCACCTCTGGTGTTTATTCAGCGTGATTTCCCTGGACTACAGATACGATGTGTGTAGCAAATAGAAGGGGTGGGAAGCTAAAGTTAGTCTTTACCATCCATGTATGGCATTCCTTCCAGCTTTTTTCTTTCCCAGTTCATTCGTTCATTCGTTCATTCATTCATCAATCATAGATTGCTCTTTTGTCATGTGTCAGGTGCTATGAAAGATAAAGGGCATGAAAGAAAATGGATAAGACATGGTCTCTGCTCTCAAGAAGCTCAGAGTCTAGTAGGGCAGGACAGTTACACAAGCAGATAGTAGTGAGTGCAATGATGAAACATTACAGGAGCAATGTGGAGGAGCACTGAACCTGGGTGGGGATGAAGCTGAATTGCAAAGGATGAGGAGGCATTGGCCGGGAAAGGTGGGGTGGGGGACAGGAGATCAAGAGACAGTGGTATCCCAGGGAGAGGGGACTGCGCAAGTAAGAGCCTGGAGGCCAGAAGTCACCAGGTGTGTGCTGGGAACTAAAGGTAGTTTAGAGTTGCTGGACCTTAAGGCAGGGAGTGGTGAGCACTGAGGCCAGAGCTGCTACAACGCCCAGGGGTGTCATCATACTGTAGTCAGTGCCGATGGATCCCCCTGCTGGGGGCAGTTTTTGTGACCTTAGACCATGGCCCTGAATGGGTCCCAGAGGCAGGTAAGGGCTGAGCTTGGTGGGCGTTACAATTTGAAAAGGGCCAAAGGACATGAACTTCAGCCTCATGCTAGCCCAGCTCCCTGGGCCTCACCGTGTGTGTCCTTCCAGACACCCACCCTCTGGCTCTTCCTTCCCATTCCCTCCCTCTTAGGTCACAACCTGTCAGAACTGGAAGACACCTTAAATGCCATCAAGAATAACCCCCTCTTTTAACAAAGAAAGACATGGAGGCCTGGAAAAGGGGTTGCCGGCGGTCACACCGCCAGTTAGTGGCAAAGTCTGCCCATCTGTTCTTCCCTCAAACCCAGCTCCCTACTGGCTGAGTGGGCAACACACCCAGCATCCACCCCCTTCCCCCAGCTTCTCTCGGTATTTTCTTTCAGGCTTTCGGGTGTGCCTGAGGCTAATTCACTTAAACCTCTCCTCAAACAGTTACTGTTTGGCAGGGGTGGGACCTGGGGTTGCACAGTAAGGCCCGAGGAGAGGTTTGTGGGAAATGCACTTCCTTACTCTTCTGAGGACGTTTCCAGAAGTCCCTTCGCTCTCCCTGGTTGTGGGGCAGGGGCTGCGCACAACACAGGGTGGAAACTCTCGGAGGAGGTTCGGAAGAAGGCGGCCCCTGGGAGACAGACACGGATGTGGGGTAGGAGGCCCCCCGCGTAACCTCTCCCTCAGGTGCGCTGGCGTAGCCTGGTGTGTGGTCTTGAGGAGAGCACAGAGACGGGACACCAAACAGAAGGACATCTTGTCCTGTGGCCCTCCCCTTGGTAGTGCCCTCTGGGGGTTAGGGGCGCGGAGGGCAGCATACCAGGAATTACGGGAAGTGATCAGGACGAGCGGCTGGCTCGCTGCGTTGCTAAGGGTGATGCCTGGAAGCCCCTGGTGCGTGTGCAGCAGTAGGACGGGGTCACACGTGTATCAGTTCTGTAGATGATCACCTGCAGGTGTTCACTTCATCCTCGTCCCCTCCCCTTGATGTTGGGCTGTCCTGTGACTTGTTTTGGCTAAAGGAATGGAGCATAACATTAGCAGGAGCTATAAATGTGCTCATGTGGTTGAGCTTCACCCTGACACACAGAGCACGTCCTGAGCGTCCACTAGTCCCAGAATTCAGAGACGCATGGAGCAGATGTGAACACGACCCGCAGTCTGAAGCAGAGCCACCGCAGCCCACTTGCAGGCCTTTGAATGAGAAATAAACATGATCACCATCTGAGATTTTGAGACATGGCCAAGAGCAAATCCTAGAATACAGGTTCCTTTGTGAGTAGCAGAAAATACAAATGAATTGTGCCGTAAATCAAAAAGGTTTTATTTTCTCACATAAAAAGTCCAGAGGTAGGCCATCCAGGGAGTTATCCAGACCCAAGATCCTACCGGCTTTCTGGTTCATCAGAAGCTGTGGCCCTCAGCTTCGTGGTCAAAAGTGATGTGGATGCTCAAGGTCCAACCATCATGTCCACACTCCAGCCAGGAGGAAGGAGGAGGGAGGTGGGAGAAGAGCATACCCATCTCTCTAAAGAGACTTCCTAGAAGTTTTTGCGCACCAGAAGTAATTTTCAAAGTATTTACAACATGGATTTCAATTAATCAGAATGGATGCCCTCTGTCAACAACAGGTACATGTGTACCTGTACTTGTGGGCTGTGCTGATCACATCTTTCCACTTACAAATCTCATTGGCCACATCTCAGTCACATGACCACACCTAGCTTCAAGGAACACTGGGAAATGTAGTCTTTATTCCAGACGGCTATGGGCGCACTTACCTACTATCAAAGAAGGGGAGGACCTTTACAGTGGGACAGCTAGCATCTCTGTCACACTATGGAAAGTACTTAAAGCTCTTGGTACAGGTCCACAAGCCCTTGGCACAATTTGAAAAAAATTTTTCTGAAAGCAAGTATTTTTCAGAAATCATTAGATGGCACAGTTTGACCTGAAGTGTCTGTTTATCCCTCTTGTGAATATTCATATATTTGCTGCAGAAATATAATGTTTGATCATGAGGTGCTGCCCTGGATCCCTCTAGGGTATTTGTATGTGTGTGTGATACACACACAAGTACAGTATTACCTATAAAATCTTCTGAAAGTCTGAATTTGAAACCCATTTGGCTCAGGGTTTTGGATAGAGTGATCATACATCCCATTTTGCTTGGGATATTCTGGTTTACCCTTGTCCTGGTGAAATTATTAATAGCTCTCCCAACTTTCACTTTCACAATTGCTCAGTTTGGATGTTAAATTATAGGGTCAACCTATGGATAAGAGATTGTGAACCTGTACAAACTAAGCTCTCAGTTAATGGCAGCAGTTATTACTGTTCCCCAGCAGAGCTCCTGTAGTGCCTATTGATATATACAGATATGCTAAAATGTTTCTTCAAGTAGCCATTCAGTTCTTCAGGGCTAAACAGTACCCTCCTGCCGGTTTTGTCTCCATTCTTCATGAATTGGCTTCCAAGATAGTGTGGCAGTCAGTTTCATCCCAGCCACCTCTCAGAGAGCACAGGCTTGGAAGCAATGAACACTAAATCAAGGCAGTTTTACTGAATCAGGAAAATGACTAGCATATTCTGAACCTTGGCAGACTTTTCTTTCTTCATTCCTGGCGAATTTAAAAAATAGGTCTGGAGATGCCTGTGGATGCAGCAGAATTCCACAGGCATGATACCCTCTTTGCACAGCAGAGATGTAAGGAAAACAGCTGAGTCAAAAGGCCTTTTCTTGCTTTCGTTAATTGTCCTCTGGGTCTCATGGCCAGGATCTCAACTGTGAGCAGGGCCAGCCCTGGACAAGGCCGTAGAAGGCCCCCTTCTGTTCTCTTCCCCTCCGCTCCCTTGGCATCCATGTACCCTCTTAGCTTTCCCACTGCGAGGTGCAGAGAAGTGGATCCCAAACTTGGCTGGTCTTCACTCAGGCCTGGGGTGTGTGGGAAGAGAGATTGCTGAAGCCTGCCCCAGGTCAGTGATTTGGGAGTCTGGCGCCAAGCCCAGGAATCTGTGTTTTAACTATTCCCCTGGTGATTCTGAAGAGCAGCCCAGTTTAAGAAACACTGGCATAGTGCAATGAGCAAGGACTTTGGAATCAGATAAAGCTGAGTTCAAATTTAACTTCTGTCACTGTGGCCTGGGGCTGTTTCTAAGCTTCTCTGAGTCTCAGTCTGCCCATCTGTAAAATGTGAAACTTCAGGAAAATAATGTATTTTATTTTATTTTTAAAAGAATTAAAAAATCTCCTTTGAATATATAGTTACATTCCTTTTTTTTAATGCTCAGTGTTTTTATTGTGTTCACGCATGTGGGATCTTAGTTCCCTGACCAGGGATCAAACCCGCGCCCCCTGCAGTGGAAGTGCGTAGTCTTAACCACTGGACCGTAGTCTTAACCACTGGACCATCAGGGAAGTCCCAATGTATTTTTTTTTTTTTTTAAACATCTTTATTGGAGTATAATTGCTTTACAATGGTGTGTTAGTTTCTGCTTTATAACAAAGTGAATCAGTTATACATATACATATGTCCCCATATCTCTTCCCTCTTGCGTCTCCCTCCCTCCCACCCTCCCTATCCCACCCCTCTAGGTGGTCACAAAGCACCGAGCTGATCTCCCTGTGCTATGCAGCTGCTTCCCACTAGCTATCTATTTTACATTTGGTAGTGTATATATGTCCATGCCACTCTCTCACCCTGTCACATCTTACCCCTCCTCCTCCCCATATCCTCAAGTCCATTCTCTAGTAGGTCTGTGTCTTTATTCCCGTCTTGCCACTATGTTCTTCATGACCTTTTTTTTTTTTTCCTTAGATTCCATATATATGTGTTAGCATACTGTATTAGTTTTTCTCTTTCTGTCTTACTTCACTCTGTATGACAGACTCTAACTCCATCCACCTCACTACAAATACCTCCATTTCATTTCTTTTTATGGCTGAGTAATATTCCATTGTATATATGTGCCACATCTTCTTTATCCATTCATCCGATGATGGACACTTAGGTTGCTTCCATGTCCTGGCTATTGTAAGTAGAGCTGCAATGAACATTGTGGTACATGACTCTTTTTGAATTATGGTTTTCTCAGGGTATATGCCCAGTAGTGGGATTGCTGGGTCGTATGGTAGTTCTATTTTTAGTTTTTTAAGGAACCTCCATACTGTTCTCCATAGTGGCTGTATCAATTTACATTCCCACCAACAGTGCAAGAGGGTTCCCTTTTCTCCACACCCTCTCCAGCATTTATTGTTTCTAGATTTTTTGATGATGGCCATTCTGACTGGTGTGAGATGATATCTCATTGTAGTTTTGATTTGCATTTCTCTAATGATTAATGATGTTGAGCATTCTTTCATGTGTTTGTTGGCAATCTGTATATCTTCTTTGGAGAAATGTCTATTTAGGTCTTCTGCCCATTTTTGGATTGGGTTGTTTGTCTTTTTGTTATTGAGCTGCATGAGCTGCTTGTAAATCTTGGAGATTAATCCTTTGTCAGTTGCTTCATTTGCAAATGTATTTTAAATTTAAAAAGTGTTTTTCAGATCGAAAGTCTATTCTTCTTCTCAAACGTAAAATCAGACACTCCCCAGGTAGCTCATTAACACACTGGGAGAACCAAGGAGAATCTCATTGCTGAAAAGAACAGGCATAGACTTACCTCCCACCTTGTCCTCTGCTCCCCTCCCATCCGGGAGAGCAAAGGGCAGAGTTCATGACCTCAAGGCGACAACAAAAGTAGATTTGTCTATGCTTGGCAGGTAGTGTGCAGTCAACAAATATTTGTCGATTGCTCGCTTGATTTTATGTTTTTGTTTACCCAACTTCCTCTAAAATCTTTAGGAATCTAATTCTTGTTTGTGGGAGGGGCACGGTGGGAGAGAGGTGAACTGTGGGATTAGATAATATTTTATAGATGGGCTTTTATATTTCTGCTGTATTTGTGGCAGTATGTCTTAGTGAGAGAGGATGGTCTTTAGAGTCTGGTGGATTTGGTTTCAGATCTTGCCTTCACCATGCTGTCAGGACAAACTAAACTCTTAGTGGATTCACACGGTGAAGGTTTGCCTCATCCAAGTCACAGTCCAGGGCAGGTAGCGGAGGACAAGGTGACGGGTGCTCTGTTCCATGTAGTCACTCAGGGAGCAAGCTCCTCCCATCTTCATGGCTTCCTGGTGCCCTGGGTCATCCAGATAGTGATGGGAAAGGGCACGATGGACCAAGGATTTTATGGACTAGGACCGGAAGTGGCAAAATCACTTCTGTCCCTGTTTCACTGGCAGAATTCAGTAATGCGGTCAGCCTAATAGCAAGAGGACCAGGAAATATAGTTTAAGACGTGCCTGGAAAGAAAAAGAGAAAGTGGATACTAATGAGCAGTAGAAGGTTCTGCCAGAACCATGCATCAGCTCTGTGACCTTGGGCAAATGCCTTTAACTCTTAGCCTTAGTTTCCTCATCTGTACAATGGGAATGACACACATCTATTGGGATAGTTGTAAGACTTAAAAGATATAATATATATAACATGCTTGATACACAGTGTGCCCTTCCCTTTTAAATATATGGAAGAGCATGTTTTCTTTCCTCTGAGTAGCCCCAAATACTGACTAGTTGAAAGTTTTGGCCTTCAACAAACTTTCTACCAAGTTAGGGGAACACAGATGAGAACACAGCTCCTGTTCCCTGGAGTGGAGGGTTCAGTGTGGATCATCTCCTTTCAGCGAAGCAGTGAGGCGGTCCCTGAATCTTGGGGGAGTTTGTCTTAAGGTCTTTTCGTGACATGTGTTAAGGGTTTGCTGGAGTATTACCTTAAAAACCAGAAGCATCTGTACTCTAGTTACCTGGAGGAAAGAACCAGAAGAAAATGACTTCCATGGCAGCACCAAGCAATTATGTTAATATAAGTAAAAACATTCTGATGACGCTTAGTAGTCTGTTGGAAAGATTTTGGAAAAAATATTTTCTTCTCTTGAAATCTTTAAGAAAAGGTCAGTTTCTACCTTTTGGAGTTACTCAGCACCTCCCAGCCTAGGGGCAGAAGAACGGAAGCTGTTGCTTCTGGGGCCACCTTCTTCTCTCCTGTCCTTTCTTGGAATGGTCCTCCTGCAAATGAGGTGCCTAAGGCTTCGTGCCTGAGTTGACCTACCCCAGAGCTATCCTCTGAGGTCTTCTTTATTGGAACATGCAGACTGCTGCCTAACCCCTCTGGCCAGGTTGCAGAACATTCTGTTCACTTGACCAGCCATACCCAATAAGGACAAGTAGAAGGGGGTCAATGTAGGAGATGCAAGAAGAGAGGAAAATAGCAGAGTGTTGTCATGGGGAGTGGGACATAAATAATGCCTTGTTTCAGAGATGCAGTAATGCCCTGGGTGCTCTGCCCTCTACTGTGTACCCCGTTGGGAGGTTTTGGCAGGGCATGGTGCTGAACCAGAGCTCAGAGCCAGGAGAGGAGAAGGGGGGAAGGCTTGGCAGCCAGGTGCTTTCTCTTCCTCTGACTTTTGCTGGGTCACTTACTAATGACAGGGAACCCAGACTGTGCTTCTTTCTCCGAATGACTTCCAGCCACATCCCTCCCCAAACCCCAACTGGAGGCCACTCTATTTTTAAATTTCTCTTGGGAAGTAGATTCCAGAATTTCCCTAAGTCTTCCCATCAGGGGAGCTGCTGATTTCCAGTAAATCCAGGGTCACATAGCTTTCTATACTCATTTGCGTTCAGTTTGCATAAATTAGCATGCCACCGAAAGCAACCCAGGGAATTAAAGCAAAAGGACTCAGCTTTTGTGCCCCAGGGAGGTGATGAGGGAGGCGGCGTCATCCCCAGAGAGAGCGCAGCAGCCCTGACTTGTAGGCAGGAGGTTCCGTCGCCCCTTGGCCTGCAGGTCCTCAGCGTGGGCCGGTGGAGGAGGCATCCTCGGATCTGAGTAAAGGTCAGAAGGGCGAAGCTGGGGGCAGGGGTGGGAGCAGATGTGGAAGGTCCCAGTGAGACGGAGCGTTTCAGTGGAGACAGAGACAGCCCATGGGGCGGGGACAAAGGGAAGAGGGAAGAAGGAGCAAGAGTGGGTGGGTAAGTAGAGGCAAGTTGGTGGTGAGCACTGCATGGCCAGTTAGGATGGCACACGGTGGACGTTTGTTAGCTAGCAAGCTAACGGTCCTAGAGAGCGTGTGGCCAGGTGGGTTTCCCAGGAGCCATTTCTATCCTCTCTCGCCAGGCGGGTGTTAGACTGGGGTTTCTTGCTGGGGTCTGGAAAGTCATCCCTTGGGTCTCTGAGGTGTCACAGCCTGAAAGTGCAGATGACAGATTTTAAAGTGGTTCCAGATGAGACAGATGACAGCAGGACAGGACTTTGGGTTGTTTTTCCAGAAGAAGGAGCAAGCTACCCCATCCGCAAATACCACTCATTTCCCCAGTGGCCACGACACTCTTGAACCTGAGTGAAGGGTGCTGCCTGGCAGAGGAGCAGAGGGAGGTGGAGTGGCCCTCACGGCCGGGGGAGGCTGGCACCTGGTGCAGTACCCACTGTCCTAAGTACCACACATGTCTCTAAGCCACGGAGTTTATTGACTGCTGCCTGTAGGCTGGCTACTCTCCATAGTGTAGGATCTGATACCTTCTAAGGCCATGCACTCCGTGGAGTCAGCCCATGGTGGGGTCAGGAGTGTGGATTTCGGTGTCAGACCCCTTGGGATTTGATCCTGGCTCCACCAGTGGGGATCTTGGGTAAGGTATGTGAACTCATCTGTGCCTCAGCTTCTTCATCTGTAAAATGGGAATAACATTGCCTACTTCATAGAGCTGTGGAGAAAGAACTAAACACAATAATCCCTATAGAGGTCTTAGAACAGCAGCTGTCTGAGAGGAAGGACTCAATCGATACAAACATTATCATATGCGGCAGCCCCAAATAAGATGCAGTGAAAAAGATTGCAGAACTTGGAGAGAAACACGGGGTGGGCTGCTAATTTCTTGGCCCTGTGCCCAGTGTGGCAGCTGCTCATACAATTTCTACTCAAGCTGATGCAGCCACAGCAGCAGACCATGTGGGCAAGGGCCAGGCATGGGCTCTGGCCAACCACAGGCTAGGAAATAACACTGTTAGCTGATGATGGTTCCCTTTTTTTTTCCTCCCTCCAGCAGGGGAGTATGAAGGAAAAGAAATGGCTCCTGTATTCGTTTGGCTGGAGAAAGGGACCCCAGCAAGAAAGAAAGGCATGGGACCCTTCGTGACTTGTTTCTATCACTCCCAATAGAGGGCCCCTGGGGAGGGCCTGGCATCGCGGGCAAGAAGGGACTGAACATTATTAATGGTCTCTCTCCATGTCCTGGGCCTCCCATCACTTAGAGCTGGCAGAGGGCTGCTGGAAGGAGGGGAGCAGGGACTGTGGAAGGTCACTGTTGTGCCTGGATGCAGGAGAATGACGGATGGACTGGGGACTGTAGGTCTTTATAACAAACATTTATGGAGCCTCTAATATGTGTGCTGCACCTGGGGACTCAGAAACAATAAGACATGGCCACTCCCCTAAAGGAGGTTACAGGCTGTACCAATTGAAAAGAATTACTTCAATCCCTTCTTCTCAACAGAATCCTCCACAGATGCCACTTCTCCTTCTGTCCCGGGCACTCAGACAGCCTTGGGGACTCTCACTGTTGGCCTAAGGTGACTTCCCTGACAGCACACCTGTGTCCCACTCTCAGCTTATCACCGACTTGCAGAACTGCTCTCTGTGGCCGAAAGCACTGGGCTGGTGGATTACAAAGAGTTCTGAGAGGCTTCTTAGCAGGCTGTTCTCCACATCATCACCACTCAGATCCCAGAGCAACGTGCCAGCCGCCTGCTTTTTCTCCAGCCCTTGCTCTTCCCTCAAGATCAAGCTGCTGGGAACTCCCTGGTGGTCCAGTGGTTGGGACTCCGTGCTTCCACTGCAGGGGGCAAGGGTTCAGTCCCTGGTTGGGGAACTAGGATCCCACATGCCTCGAGGCACGGCCAAAAAAAAAAAATCCAGCTGCTGATGCTATGGGATGTCTGATAGCCCAGCCTGGGATCCCTGCTCTGGGCCCCTAGTCCGCTTGTTTGAAGTGAACGGAGGAAATAGACTTTAATGTAACAGAGTTGTTGTCTCTTGGACCTGGCCTTAAGAGTTGTGTCTTCTTGTTTTACATCCCCTCCAATTTATCCTCAGCCTGACTTCAGTCATCACCAGCCTAAGTTAAATCCTGGATGCCCAGAAAATTTCAAAACTGGCTGCTAGTTGATTCTTGAATTCAGGGAATTCTTGGACTTTGGGATCAAAAGAAGCTACTTGTGTGTGGGGTACAAGGAGGTGGTTGGAGGGGGGCTGGTTATATGGATCCCAACTTGCTGTATCTGTGTTCCCCCCTCCCTCCATCCATCTCTGAAGGCTGACACCCAGGCCAGGGCTGGGACAGGCCTCTCTGGGCACAGAAGCCTGCCAGCATTGATTTCGCTCCTGAACCAAGAGGCCAAAAGGACATTGTGATGGTGAGGCAATGAACATGAAACAGAAACGAGTGGCTTTAGTTTCAGGAAGTCCAAAGTGGAAAGCAAGTGTTGACATTCTTTAAGACCCATTGTAGGCTGTATTTTGTGCTGCGCTAGCCAGAACTCTGCTACTTACTTGAAGTAGGACCTTGGGAAAGTCCCTTTCCTCTCTAGGCCTCAACTTCCTCATCTGTAAAGTGCCCGTGGGATTAGTCAAGATCCTTCTGGGCCTGACCTGATATGCTTCTAGGTGTTCCAGTAATCTATCACTCAGAGGACAAAGAGCCTGAAGGTATGTGGGGAGAGATGGGGAGGAAGGGACTACGAAAGGTTCAGTGGGAGTCCTTGTGAGTTTAGCTAACTGACAGGGGAGAGGAAGGGAGGGGAGTAAAAAAATAAAGTGAAAATGGGGAAGAGGGAAGAGCATAAGAGTGGGGGCTAAGGGGGCCACCACAGCTACCTCAGGGCTCCTCGGGCACATCCAGGCCAGGTTTACTTTGTTAGGATGGGGGTAGGGGTGGGAAGTGGCAAACTGTATTTTCCACAGAGGGCCACAATGATATTGCCACCCCCCATGTTCTCTTACATTGTGATCTTGCCATTTCCGTGTCAAGAGGTGGAGTCTAGTTCCTCTCCCTTCAAATCTGGCCTGGCCTTATGACTTGCTTGTAACCACAGAATGTGGTAGAAGTTACACTGGGTGACTTCTGAGGCTCAGTCAGAAGCAGCTTCCACTTGGTTATCTTGGGTCACTCCATCTGAGGGAAGCCATCTGACTACCTGAGACCATCATGCTGGAGAGGCCACATGTAGGCATTCCCGTTGACAGTCCCAGCTGAGGCCCACCTTCCTTCCAGCCGTTTCCCTCAAGGCACCAGATACGTGGATGAAGCTACTTTTGACTCTCCAGGCCAGACTACTGACCAACCTCGCTTGATACCACGAAGAACAGAAGATTCGCCCCACTGAGTCCTACCCAGATTTCTCATGTAGAAGAATCTATAAAATGTAAGAAAATGACTGTTGTTTTAAGCCACAAAGCTTTGGGGTAGTTTGTTTTAAAGCAAAAGGTACTGGCACAGGATGGTAGGAGATGTTTAAAAATATAAGCTCCCTTGCAATGAAAAATCCTTAAAAATGTATAAACAAGACTTTAAAGATTTCAGAGATGTGTGAAATTTCAAAATTAATTTGGAAACCAACTTTAAATTTTGCCTATTAAGGACATTACAACAAAACTACCATTTCTGTAGGTCACCATATTATATGTTTCTAAGTATATTTTTATCATCAAAAAGGGAGAAAAGTCACTCTACCCCACCTGAATGGCTAAAAGGAAAGAGGTAAACAGTATCAAATGTTGGCAAGGATGTGGAACAACCAGGACTTTCATACATTCCTGGTGGGAATTATTATTTCCACAGTCATTTTGGAAGGAAAATAGCTTGGCAGTATAATCAGAAGCTGAACATATGCATATATTCAATTCCATTCCTATGTATATGCCCAACAGAAGTTTATGTATATTTTTACCAACAGATCTGTATATAAATGTTCATAATAACACTATTTTTAATAGCCCAAAACTGATAATAACTTAAATCAATAACAGAATAAGTTGTAGTATCATCACACAATGGAATACTGTATAGCAGTGAAAATAAATGGACGATCACCAGGAAAGTCATGCACAAACCTCATAAATATGATGTTAAGGGAAAGAAACCAGAGTCAAAGAGTACATACTATGTGATTCCACTACGTAAAGTTGAAAAGCAAACAACATTCATCTATGGTGTTGGAAGCTAGGGTAGTGGTTACCCTTGAGTGACTGCAAGGGGGCACTTCCAGAGTTGCAGTGATGTTCTGATTCTTCGCCAGGTGCTAGTTTCGTGGGGTTGCTTATCTTGTGAAATGTCATCAAGTGGTATGCTTACGATGGCACACTTTCCTGCATGAATGTTATAAATTGACCATTGAACAACATAGGGGTTAGGAACCTCCCCGCCCCCAGGTGAAAACCCGTATATAACTTTACAGTTGGCCCTCTGAATCCGTGGTTCCACATCTGCGGGTGCAACCAACCATGGATTGTGTAGTACTGTAGTATGTATTTAGTAAAAAAAATCAAAGTTTAAGTGGACCCGAGCAGTTCAAACTCGTGTTGTTTAAGGGTCAACTGCACTTCAGAATAAAATGTTAAGAAACAAGGAGGCAGGACATGATCTCAAAGCCAAGGATAGATCTTTAAAAAACTAATTTAGTTTTATGAAAAGCAATAGATTTGTTCTTGTTTTTCCCTTGAACCAGTGTATATTGCATTATGGCAGGGTCCCGGGACTGTGAAAGTGTCAGTGGGAAAAGAAAAGAGGGGTGACGTGGTGAGCGTCAGCTGAAGCTGTGGGGAGCAGGCTAGCTCTCCAGGGAAGGTACTTCTCAGCAGCTCCTTGCTGCTGCACTCACAGTTCACCTGCAAACTGTACCGCGTGCATGCATGTGCATATCTAGAAAGATGTTTCCCAACCTTTCACAGGCCGTGGCACATGCAGAAAATGACGACATTGGAATGGCACACACTGGGGTACCAGATGGGGCTCCTGGCAGCCAAAGCCAAGTGGCCTGGTCCTCCAGGTGCTCCCAGGATGAGGGGTATCAACCTCAGCACACCTGTGGGATAATGTCCTCTTAGAGAGGGAAGCCATGGGCCTCCACTCTCCATTTCACGTTCTCTGAGCTGGCAAAGGGAAAGAGTCTAGGCTTCCCTTGCCCTTCTGCTCTTGGAGAAACCAACTCTGCACACCCCTCACCCCTGGGTTACAGGTCCCATTTGCAGTAATGAACATCATGGGGTTCAGGGGAGTTGTGCAGCATTCTGGGTCTCTCCTCTATGCTGTGGCCTTACTTCTGTTTCTAGCCTCACTTCCCACCGAACCCTTATCCCACACCCCACTCTCTCTCCCGAGCACATTACACCCTGGGCACCCTGCACTTGTCTGTCATCTATGAACATCTCCCAAGCCCTTCTCTCTCTCCATCACACCATTCCCTCTGCCAGAGCGCTCAGCCTGCCATCCCTGTGCTAAGCCCTCCACTTCTCTGTGAAGCCTCTTTCTATACACTGAGGCCACTACCACACTGATTTGTGTTACAAGCGTGTGTGTGTGTGTGTGTGAACATCCTCATGGTCCCTGATTTCCTATCTTGCCCACAGTAGGTGCTCAACAGTTATTTCTCAGATGACTTCCATGATGCAGAGGGACCCTGGCACTAACTCCACCCCTGTTCTTGGTGGTCACTTATTGTCCCCTTGGGTCCGGATCCCCAGCCTCTCAGGGACCTTTCAGCCGTTTCAAACTCTGCCACTCCACTGCCAGGGGCCTGGAGCCATGCTGCCTGGTTGAGACACGTCCTCATTGCCCAGATCCCCTCACCTCCCCTAGCTCACACCTGTGGGGTTGGCATTAGACTAATTGTGGTGTGACAAAGGGAAAGGGTCACGGTGACTCAGCCTCAGTGCTGACTCCCCTCATTCAAGCGCCAACCTGCAGTACCAGCATGTGGCCACAAGGGGCTCTCTGGGGCGACTCTTGGCCCAGGGGAGGAGGGCTCTGTGGGAAGTACTGCCCAGATAAACATGGAACTGCTCAGGGGCTCTGCCCCTCTCCAAGTGCTGAAGCCCCACTGCCCGCCTTGGCTGCCTTATCCTGATGTTTTACCCTTAGCTGTCTAGCAGCTGTTGTTTTCTATCTTAACACATTACTCCTTGCTTTCCCGTGAGCCTGTCTTCTGGCCACCCACTCTACTGACCAATAGCCACCACAGGGGCAAGTCACCTCCACTTTTGTCAGTTCTACTTCCTTTAGATGAGGGCCAGAGCTACACCATGAGCTCCCCATCTTTCAGGATGTGGGCTGGAAAATTGTCCTGTTCCATCTCTTCAACACCTCCCGACTCTGCCCCCTTCTGTCTCCCCAGTGCCACCCAGGTTCGGGGCTCCCCGACTCTGCCAGGATTAATGCAGTGGCTTCCTGGAGGATCCCGTGTCTCCAGACAGCCCCCTGCCCATCAACTCTCCACCCTGGAGCCAGAGAGATCTTACTCCCATCAGACGCTGGCCTTCAGTGGTTCCCCAAGTCCCAGACACTCAAATAGGACCCCAGGCCCCAAGACCCAGCTGCCTGATTCTCCAGCCTCACGTCCCTCCTCTCTTGCCCTCCAACCAGTAGTACTGAAACACTTGTAGTTGCTCAACACACCGTGATGTTTCAAGCCTTTGTACTTTGCACACGTTCTTTCCTGTGGCCTGATCATCTCCCACCCCTCCCCCACCTTTTCCCTTGCTCCTCATACTTCTTTCACCTGGCTGAGCCCTATTCATCCTTAAAAGTGCCAATTCCCCTGTGAAGCCTTCCCTAACGCACAACTCCTTCCCATGTCCCAGAACCCCTCCTCTGAATAGATCCTGTCCCCAAACACACATGTCTCATTGTATTTATCACTCAGAGTTGTGATAATTACTCGTGCTGTCCTGTCTCCTCCACCATCTGTGTACCTCTCTGTGCGGGACCGGGGTGGCACACTGTCTGAAAGTTGTTGCACTGAGGTAGCTCCCTCTCTGTACCATCACCTCCCACCTTGAGCAAGTCCTTTAAATGCTCTGAACTTCCGTTTGCTTATCTGCAAAATGGAAAGATGTGAGAATCGGAAGGAGGCACATACATTCAAGAACTCTATAAACGGCTAAGGGCTATGCATGTGTTTTTAATGCATTTTCTTCCTTCAGACTAGTGTTTACCTGCACTTGCCTGTGTGGAAATCATAAGATCAAAGGAATGTGATGTGATCTTTTTGTAATTTCTCCACCTTGGGTCCAAGGAAAAGCTGGTGGAGAGTAAACCATTAATTGTGTCTCCCTGCAGCTCCTAGTCTTCTCGGAAGCTCTGGGTTAATCCTGGGGTCAGGAACCTTGTTTGGCCAGGGGAAACAGTGCATATGTGTAGGTCTCGGGCTGTCTCCCTTTCTCATCAGTGCTCCCCACCAAGTGCCCACCATTCCCTCCACCAACAGAAGAGACCTCTCCCCACCCTCCCGTGATGAGGTCTGTGGAAGTCACAAACTGAAGGTCCAATCAACAAGGATGCTCTGACCTAACAAATAATCTCCCTCATGTGAGGTTTAAGGATTTGGTTTTGGAGCCCCAAGAAGAAAAATGTTCCTGAAGATTTGGTATGGAGAAACCCTTCTGAGCAGGGCATTCAAAAGTTTAATTAGTGGCTGGAGGAGGACTGGACGCTGGATGTTCCAGGAGTGAACGCTGGAATTCCAGGTGGAAGCCTGTTTATGGCTGCAGCACGGGTCATGACAGAGGCTAGAGGTAGAAGCCTGGGAGCCAGACACAGCTCAAGGGTGGTCTGGATGCTCTCGAGATAAGGCCAGCTAAGAGCTGTGAGCTCACTGAAGTTCGAAAACCGACTCCCAGCCCCCACCCCTCCCTCCCCTCAATCTAGTAAAATTGATGCTCATCTCTGTAGTTTTGGAACATGATGGTAAGAATGCTGGTGCCTCGGGTTCTTGTGCTGGTCCTATCTCAGGCTTGTTTGCTTGCCTCCTTCCCGTACTACAGACAGGGCTTTGCATAAAGAAGTGGGCTGGTGGATCACTGTTCTGCAAAGATCCCATTGTGCGACTGGAGCAGGTTACCTTCTCTGAGCCTCAGTGTTCTCATCTGTAAAATAGGCATATCGTTCCTTCTTTTCCTAATAACCAAAAACAAGTGTTCTTGTACTTTACCTTAAATAAATGTAATTTAAAGATGCCGAGCCTTTCTGACATCACTTTTGTGCATACATAAAAGTGAAAAAAAAAAAGTGAAGAAAAGAGAAAGGCATTGGCAATAACTTCATCACAACTGCCACGGCGATTGTAGGACCATCCTCATTTCAGAGTTAGTAAAATGTGAAAAATACAACACCTGTGTACCTACCATCTTGCTTAAGAGACAGAACAATTCCCAGCAGCACTAACAGCCTTGTGTCAACCTCCTTGACCTAGCCTTTCCACCCTAGAGAAAACTGTCCTGAATTTTGTGTTCACTCTTCCCTCATTTTTAGCTACAGTTTTTTTTAAACATATACCCTATGCAATACATTGTTTGAGCTTGTTTCAGAATGGTTCCATGAGTGGAATTGTATCCCATTCTTTTGATGTTTTTAAAAATCATGAGAAGTTGATCTATACTAATGTGTGTAGCTCATTTATCTTTCACTATTGAATATTCCACTCTTTTCATATCCTGCTGTATTAATTCTGTTGATGGACATTTGGGCTGTTTCCAGCATTCTGCTGTTATTTTTGATATAAACATTCTCATAGTTGTTTCTTAGAACATGTGTGTTTCTCCAGGGTATATACCTGGGAAGGGGACGGCTAAGTCTAGATGAGAGTGCTTGCTGTTCTGATTGCTAGCCAATACTGCTGCCCTTGTTTCTGTCCACTGAATAGCCCGAGGGGACAGGAGTCCTGCTCTTGCTTTGTTTACAGACCTTCAGGGGGAATAAGCGTTTATAAAAAGAATAGGGGGATAGTGAAGGAGAGCTTCCCAGGCCATAGTCTGACTTTCAGCCATGGCCCCGGGGGGCAAAGCCAGAAAGGAGTGGAGGCCAGATGGAGCACTGCTGTTGGCGCTGAGCATGTGTGTGAGGTGGGGCTGCCCTTGACTGGACACTGGGTCTCAGACTGTGGCACAGCTGACATCACAGAATCCACTGTGAGGCTACGGCTGGGCTTCGGGACCTAGAAATTCAGAGAGAACACTGCATGCATTCTCAGATTGTATGGTTCTTTATTTAAATTGCAGTAAGGAAGCTGAAATGGGCTCTCCAGGGGTATTTCGCTGAGCCCTGGTCCCCTTTGCAGCTTCCAGCTCTAGGTCCTATTGATGGGCTTCAACGGTCACTGGCTCCATGGCCTCAGATGTCACACCACCAGTGATTTCCAGCCCCTGGCCACTCTCTGCTGTCTCTATGATGGCCTCCATTCGGGTGCCTTCCACTGCCTTCGCCGGGATGCTCACACCTTTATCGCGTGATGAGGCCACTGTCTTTCTAGTAAGAGTGGCTCTGATATTCCTCAAGAAGGAGCTGATCCTGCTGAGTCTCTTGGTGGCAGAACCTGAACTCGCTGTAGATAAGCTCCTGCCCGGTTTGTGCGAGGTCCTGGGCTCGTTGGTGATGGGAGCACGGCTGACGCCTTTGTGAGCAGTGCCCTGCTCGCTGCCCCCCGGGCTGCCGTGGACTTTCTCCTTCTGGTCGTCTCTAGTGGCTCTACGGCCACCTGAGCACCGGCCAGCTGCTTTTTGGATTATCTTGTTCCCCGCTGCCTTGTGGTGGCTTTCCACTGAACTGCAGAGCGAGGGGCTCCTAAGAGCTCTCTCCTCTTCACAGTGCTCCCTGCTCTCCCTTCTTCCCTTGCGGGCCTGGGACACGCTCTGTGAGCTGCCATCCTGTTCACTCACTTGGCCTTCCTGTGGCAAGGTTGAGATGAGGGTCCCCTCGTCCTCCTTGTCGGCTCTTCCTCTGACAGTCTCGCTGGTAGGTTCTGCTCCGACCGCAGTCCTGCCGGCCTCTGGGGAGAGGCTGGTGGACATGCTGGAAGCATACTGTGAATTGTCCGCAGCACCTGCCAGGGCCGTTTTCCTGCTCCTCAGGGATGTTCCGGCAGTGCCCCCAGTGGCTATGTTGGTTTTGCTTCCTCCTGGACCGTCGCTGGCTGTGGCCGCCGTGGCCGTGCTCTGCTCTTCAGGGGCAGGAGACTTGATCACTGCCACGCTCAAAGCACCCGCTGCGGTGCCTCCTGCCACCCACGCTGTCTCCACCTTTGTCGTTTCCCCCAATGCTGACTCTTTGTCAAGCACCGTAGGTGTTGCTTTTGCAGTGGCCACATCGGGCACGGTACCGGGCTTGTGGGAGTCCAGTTGGATCCCCTCCCCCCCAGCAAACGCTGCAGACGTGGCCCCGGCCACCTCAGAGCGCATGTGGAGGCTCCTGATGCTGACCTGGTCCTGATCCCACTCTCCTTGGAAATCCTCCCCTGCCGGGCTCCGCCCGTCCTCCTCCTCGAACACAGGCATGCCGATCATGTCCCCGGCTGGAATGGCATAGGTGCTGCTGTGACTGTCCACTGGTGGTCGCAGGAGGTAAATCAGCTTTTCCCAGTAGGCAAAGAGGTCTTCCTGCGCGTCCAGAGGGGGACACAGCTGCAGGTAGCAGGAGCGGCCAGTGGCAAACTTCACGCGCAGCTGTTGTTTCTCACGATCGTGAGCGGAGATCCTCACGAACTTCAAGGGAAGGAGCCTGGTGAGCTCTAAGGTCTTTGCAGCCTTGTGGCTCTTGCCCTTGGTGGCCTGGCTGCGCTCAGCGTGCTCTTCACAGCCGGTGGCCCATCGGGCCAGCAGCATGATGTCTGGGAGTGGGAGGACGGGGCTGCTGGATGCGATGCCCATGGTCACCATGCAGACGCAGTTGTGCACGTCAATCACGTCTCCCCTCTTCGTGATCTGGATAAAGTCGCTCTCGAATATTGGTGCGTACCTGAATATGTCGTATTCGCCCTTGTGCAGTTGCTGCTGCAGCTTCCCCATGGTGGTGTTGAACAGGCCCACCCCGGTGCTGCTCTGGGCCGTGTGATACGGGAGCAGAGAGTCCCCACTCATGGCTGTCTTTGATCACGACAGGCAGCGTGGTTAAGGCGGGCCCCTGGCTCTTCCCTCCCTCGGCCTCGTTGGCAGAAGAGCGAGCTGCAGTGCTCCTGCGTCACACAAGCGGCCCTACGGCAGGTCTTCCAAGCCCACCCCACAGGCCCCCACCTTTGCCTCAGGGTCTCCCAGAGGCAGGGGTGTGGGTAGGGGCACAGACGATCACAGCGGGGACGCTGTAGGGCGCCTGGACCCCAGGCTAAATCTCTTCAAGTGTGTAGAGAGGTATGGTAGGCTCCCCCTCTGCCTCACCTCACTTCTGCTTCTGGGTTTTTATCTCCCCAAGAGGCTGTGAACTTCAGTCCTAGTGAGAGAAGTAACCACTTTCTCTGCCTAACCCCCTGGTACAGCCTATTTATCCTCTGATGCCCTTTGTGACCTATCACTGTCACACAGCCCTTTGCCTCATCCCCCAGCTGCCCCCTCAGGGCAGGGCCCCCATCCTCTCCCAAACACCCCATTGCCCCCGCGGAGGACAGGCCCATCCTGCCAGGGACTCAGGTGGGTACCAAAATAAAAATGTCTTCAACTGGGAAAATTTTGTGTGGGTCCTTTTTCTTTTCCTCCCCCAAATTCAGCTACTGGATGAAATCTATAGGAATGTAAGATGATGGGATAAATTTGAACCATTAAAGCTCATGGTTTAATTGTATCGAATAACGTAGAGTTGGCAGTTGCGACCCTTAGTCTGTCCTTTCATAAAATCTCAGTAAACGTTGACGATGGTGATTTTTAATAATAACATTAAAAATTGCTTCTCCTAGGCACCATGCTGCATTCTTCACATATGTTTGTAAGAATCCACTGAGTTTGGTACTGTTAACTACTGTTCCCAGTTTACAGGTGAAGAAATTGAAGTTGTATCTCCTGTTTAAATTCCCAGAGCTAATGGTAGCAGAGGCACTATTTGAATGTAGGTCTACCTGATTCTAAAGCCTTTGTTCTGAACCACTACAGTACTTAGCCTCACAAAGAAAGCTTGGCCCAGCCAAATGTTTTCAAACTGGACTGATTTAACTACCTTTAAGAAGACCTATTTGGTGCATTATTAGAAGTTGCATAATTAATTCTATGTGTGTATATATGTTATGGAGAGAACCCAAGACAGCAACTGGGCTGATGTGGGGATTAAATTATCCAGGGGATCACTCAGATCCTCCCTTCCTTTATGCTTGTGCAAACAGCCTGTGTGTGGAAACCTAGTTATTCTTATGACATGTCCTCCCCCAGTGAAATGGGGGGTGAGTAGCCTGAGATGTAAGCTTTGATTCCAAGAGCCTGCCAGATGCTGTCCTGTAGTAGCCTCCCTACCAGGCAGAAGTGGTTTGGAAGCCTTGACACCTGTGGGGAGCATGTACCATTAGACATCCTGCCTCATTGCCACTCCCACAGAGCTAGTCACAGAATAAGTGATTTCTAAATTGTGACTTGAAACTTCTGAGAAAGGCCCTTGCTCCCAACTCTCTTATCTCCAGTTTGATGTTATGCTTGAAATCCCACCATAGAGATTCATTCCTTGAGGATAAAGGCTATCTTTCTGTTAAAATACACACACCTGTCCCTCAACAGATGACTGGATAAGCAAAATGTGGTCTCTCCATACAGTGGAATATTATTCAGCCATAAAAAGGAATGAAGTACTGATATATGTTACAACATGGATGAACTTTGAAAACATTATACTCAGTGAAAGAAGCCACATATTGTATGATTCTATTTATAGGAAATACCCAGAAGAGGCAAATCCATAGAGACAGATATTAGATTAGTGGTTGCCTAGGGCTGGAGGGAGCAGAGAATGGGGAGTACAGGATTTCCTTTTGTGGTGATGAAAAATTCTGGAACTAGATAGTGGTGATGGTTACACAGTATTGTGAATGTACTGAATGCCACTGAATTGTACACTCTAAAATTACAGTGGTGAATTTTATCACAATCATACACACACACACACACACACACTCCTGCTCAGAACCTTTATAGTTAAAAAACATAGCTTTCAGCTTTAGAGAGGTCACCTGTGTGACCTTGGGCATGCTACCTAGCTCTCTACTTCATCTGTAAAATGGGGATAATAACAGTTGCCGGTGAGGATTAAATGAGATAATGCATGTAAAGTATTGAGCATATTGTCTCACTCAATAAATGTCAGCTATTATTGGTATTAGTTTCAACTGGCCCTTTAAGTTTCAGTGTGAATTCCTTCCTGACAGCAGTTTTCGGTAAGACAAATAGAGAAGCTTCTGGGGTTAGAGCCACCATGAAAACTCAGAAGGATCCTCATTGGACAAACCTGGCCTCCTCTGAGGTTTTTTCTCAGGCAAATCCATGAAAACACTTTACTCCACGGAGAAACTGCTTGAACACAACCAAAGAGTATGGGATGCGGAAGAGAGGAAAAGCTTGGTATGGGTTTGGGTTTCAGGGTTTCTTCAAAGCCCGTGGGAGAAATTCAGATAAAGATGGAAAATAGCATTTTAGCTCCTGGCAGAAAGTGGAAGTTTCAACTCCAGAACCCCTGTCCTGGGCCAGAACCCTTTACAGCTCTTTATTCTGAAGTAGGTGTCAGGCCAGATCTCAGGGAAAGGCCAGGGGACAGGATGAGGGCAGGAGACAGGAGGGAGGGTGGGCTCTCAATACCCTGCCAGTGTGACATCACAACCCCAGCAGGTGGTGGCCCAAGGAAAAGACCTTGTCAAACCAGGTGTCTGACTCTGGCAGAGATCCCATCCAAGTTTATTCTTTCAGAGCCCCCAGTTTCCCTCTCTGTCGAACGTGAAACTAGATGAACTAAGCAAATTGATGGTAAGTACTTATTAATCCTTTTTTTTAAAGTATGGAAACATAAACTTGGTTACAGAAAACAAAACTATTTTTAATGCATTTGTTAAGAGAACTTACAGTTCCACTGATGATTTACATGCGTTTCTCAGATCAATTTTTCTTGCCATTGCCACTTCCCCCTTCCTTCCTCTCTAATTCGTTGTTGTCCATGGCAGCTTTAAAACTGTCTTAAGTTTCATAACGGCTGATTGGTGGCTCATCCAGAAGGTAAATGCAAGGAAATTCATCCCCCTCCACTAAGACAAGGAAAATAGATTATCTCCTGAAAGAAGTGGTAAATGGTACTTCCCCCAGATGCTCTGTGCAGATTAGGAACTGCCCCTGATATGTAGTTAAAGCAGCAAAATTAGGATGCCTGTGTCACAGGTGATAGTTTAAAGGAACTATACATGAGTTCAAAGGAGCAGGCATGCTTCATGTGCATGAACATTCAAGGAAGCGAGGATCTCTCTGAAAAATGGCACTGGTGGCAGAGTAGCCAATTTTTATTCCCAGCCTGTGAGTGTTACATATGTGCACAGGGAAAGAGCAAGGGACCCTGGTTCTGTTCCAGACCTAAGGAATCATATGCTCTGGAGATTCCAGAAAATTAGGTGGACTATTTTCTTTGAATTATCACACCTATCCCGTCTAAATTATACTCTCTCTTCCTCCCCATCCTCACTGCCATTCTTTTCCAAATTTGAAATAACTATTTGCAACAATGAGACACAAACTTGGACGTTATAAGAGATGTAATTCAAGTGAATACGAGGAGTTCTGTGACAGATTGTAAGGTTCAAGTTGAGCAACAGGTGTACATTTTAGGCTTTTGTATATTCAGAGAAACTGGTAGTTGAGGTATTCAGATTTTATATCAAAATTCTATCTTTTTTTAATAAATTTATTTTATTTTTTTTTGGCTGTGTTGGGTCTTTGTTGCTCTGCACAGGCTTCCTCTAGTTGCGGCGAGCGGGGGCTGCTCTTCATTGTAGTGCACGGGCTTCTCATTGCGGTGGCTTCTCTTGTTGCGGAGCACGGGCTCTAGGCACACGGGCTTCAGTAGTTGTGGCTCTCAGGCTCTAGAGCGCAGGCTCAGTAGTTGTGGCACACAGGCTTAGTTGCTTCGCGGCATGTGGGATCTTCCTGGACCAGGGATCGAACCTGTGTCCCCTGCGTTGGCAGGCGGATTCTTAACCACTGCGCCACCAGGGAAGCCCCCAAAATTCTATCTTAATACCAAACAATCTAAAGGATATGCTTGCTGCTGTGCCCTAAGGTTTGTCAATGAGAAATTGAGCGTCAGAAACCACAGACTGAGGAACAGGATTGAAAGTCAAAAATCCCACCTAGTGGCACCCCAGAGAACAAAGAACAACACCTGAAGAATATTTAAAGCTCGAGACCACCCCCTACACCACCGTCTCCAAAGGAGAGGGGAGGGGAATGGTTAGATCTCAACAAACAACCAATTTAAAAGAACACAAACCAGCACAGCACTTAAGTTCACCATGTCTTGGTTCCAATATTTATTATATTGACAGGTTAGGAATACTAGGATAAATAAGTAATATCTTCTTTTACAGAAAATTGTAATGATACTACTGAGTAGGATTAAACACTCTGAGGATTTCACAGAAACGTCAGAATTTAAACAGACAGTAGCCAGAGTCCTCGTGGCCAGTGTGAGTGACTGTCTCACAGCTATAAATGCTCTGGGCCCGATTTCTACAAACATCTGCATGACAGAAACAATGCCGTTAACATCTAATAATGCTAAAGCCTAGGCATCACCTGGCTTCAAACGCGTCTCCGCTGATCGCTGATCGTGGTTTTCAACCGCAAGAAAAGGAAAATGGAATATTCTTTGGCTCTTCCGGCCTAGAAAAAATTCCTGACCTAAGTCACTGAGCAGAGAATCCTAACCCTTCGGAAGCTGGACTCTGTTTCTGCTTTCCTCCTGTGACATTATAACTGAGTTTGCAACAGAGGACCTACGTTAATGCTTGGGTGCCAAGGGGAAGAGGCCTTCTCTGTTGGCACAAAACTGCACTCAGTCCAGGCTGGCACAATTCTGTTCTCCCGGGGCTGACAAGCTCCTCTGGCCACCTGAATACTTTGCAAGACACTGCACGTGCTGATAGCCCCCCCAAATTCTCAGAAACCAGATCTGAGGAAAGTCACGAGAAAGTCACAGTGGTGGTGTGCTGCGCAAACATCAGAAGAGCACAACGCCTAGTTTTGAAACGAACGCCTTGCACACGGTAATTCCTGTACAGAACAGCATATTTGCTAGAAAGCACAACCCTGGCCATCGCACAACTTCACAAAATGCCATTCTCACTCCACGTCCCCTACAAGTGACAGTGGCAGCGGCAGCAGAGGAGGTGGCCCCACCCCACCCACCCGAGGTACAGATGCTTCTTCTGCATGAATCCTAATGGTGGGAGGCCTGGTTTTTGCAGAATCCAGATGAAAGGCAGGCAGGACCCTAACCAGGGGCCATCTGGAGAATCCAAGGATGGCCAAGATGTTAAGGCCTAAATTCTGGAGTTGAGGAAAAAGATGCCCTTGTTGCCCTGGTCCAAAGTCCACTCTGGGGTAGAGTGGAAAGGCCCGGCTGAGTCACCGAGGGCCCTCCCGCCTTGATGGTTCTTTGCTGCTGGGATTCAAGAGGTGCACAGGAAGTCAGATCTCCAATGGCTTCAGGGTTTCGGATGTAAAAGGAGGATTCGATGAGGACTCCGCAGTTGCCCCATACCACGGCTGCTTAGCTCTGCAGTGTTCCCTCTTTTATCTGTTGGATAAAAAGGTTTCTCTCATCTTCTGGAGTCCTCCCGTTCTGAGCCCGGACAATGCATGTGGGCCGGTGCAGGTTGAGCATGTATATCAAATGCTGCTTCTCATTCTTGAGCTCCTCAATTTGGGCCTTCAGTTCGGCATTCACGCTCTCCAGCTTCTCTGACTCCTGGGGGGCAAGCAGCAGAGGGATTAGGAAGGGAAGCCACGGGCCAGTGAGGAACGGGGTGGCCTGCTGGTGGCCCCTGGGTGGCGAGGGGTAACAGCTGGGACGCGTCGGGGCTCATCAAGCTGGGAATGGCCGCTGGCTCCCTGCTACAGTGCCTCACAAAGCCGGGACAGCAGCATTAGGTTTGGGAGAATCCAGGGCCTGGAGAAGCCTTTGAACTTGGAGGCTCCTTCAGAGATGCCTTGAGTTTCCACTCAAGGTTGAGGCAGATTGTGACCCTGATAGTAACGAAACAGCAATAGAAGCAACGGCAAAGAGATCTCCTTTGCACAAGTACAACAGCCCACGGGCAGGGCTTCTGGACCCGAAAGGGCCTTGGGGACTGGAAGGCAATCCAGACTCATGGTGCTTAGTCTTCTGTGAGTCACTGATTTCACTGAGAAGCTCATCTCCCCAGAAAGAATGTACACAGCGATAAACAAAATGTCTTAATTTTCACTGACCCCCTGAAGCAATTGACAGAACCCTTGGGGACCTGTGGAACCTGGGTGAAGACTCTGCCCTGGCCTGTCTACACTTGGGAGAGGGGACACAGCCACTGGAAAGACCGAATCACGGCCTCCTCCACCTGCCCGCAGATGCCGTTGCCACTGGTGCTTCTCCCTTCTGGAAGGGGAGCCGGCTTAATGCAGCTGGGAGCACAGACTATTGGATGCACCAAGGAGAAGGGCTGCAGAGTTAAGAACGAGAGAGGAATGCAAAGAAAGTGTAACCTCTGCCTGTAGATTAAGGAAATAGCTTGTTTGAAGAGATTAATTAAAGGCTTTTCACAGTGAGCCAAATGAGAGGTGGCAGCTTCCTTTTCTGAGGAAAATGGGTGAGTGAAGCCTCTTTCACTGGACTGACATATCCTGTCGCCCAGAGGCTTCTGGATGTGTATGGACCGGCCGAGGGGGAATATGGGCACCAGATGATCTTGTGGTTTTTAATTCACACACCTGCTTCTTACACATCCAGAGTCACATTCATTGTGCTAACAGCTTTGCTACTTCGTCGTTCTGCAACTGGCATTTCTGCTACCAGCTACAATGCCCTTCCTGGGAAAGCACTTCTGGGCAGGGGCTTTCAAACTCCCCTTCCTCACGTGACGTGAGGTTGGCGGGGGACAGGCGTGAGCAAGAGGAAGGAGCAAGGCACACAGGCACTCACTTTCTGCAGGCACTCTGTCTTCTCCTTCTTCTTGTTTCGGCACTTGGCAGCTGCAATCTTATTTCTTTCCCGTCGCCTCTTTTTCCTTTCATCTTCTTCAGGGGCTACCTGTAAAATTCAAGAGGCACAAGCTTAATGGGAGGCTAGAAATTCAATCCACCTCAAATACACTGCCTTTTATTTCCAGCTAAAACTGGTAAACCGGGGCAGCCCTAAAGAATTCGGGAGAAGTAAAGCCCTAGACTTTTGCATGAAACCTCTACACACACACACACACACACACACACACACACACACTCAAGAATGAATAATGAAAAATCAAAGAACAGTTAAAATTATATTGGCAATATTAGAAAATTAAATTTATTTTACTTTTAAAAAGCATTTGGGGGCTTCCCTGGTGGCGCAGTGGTTAAGAATCTGCCTGCCAATGCAGGGGACACGGGTTTGAGCCCTGGTCTGGGAAGATCCCACATGCCGTGGAGCAACTGGGCCCATGAGCCACAATTACTGAGCCTGCGCATCTGGAGCCTGTGCTCCGCAACAAGAGAGGCCGCGATAGTGAGAGGCCCGCGCACCGCGATGAAGAGTGGCCCCCGCTTGCCACAACTAGAGAAAGCCCTCGCACAGAAACGAAGACCCAACACAGCCATAAATAAATAAATAAACAAATACTTTAAAAAAAAAAAAGCATTTGGATTTTAAAATAGGAGTTTGATATTCAAAGTGGTAACTATTGGTTATCAACTAGAGCAAGAAACAGATTTTGTTCAGTAAATATGTCCTTTCCCCTAGAACCAGAAATGACCTCAGGAATATCACCTTGCCACCCATTCCCCCTGCCTCTTCTTCGATTCATCTCTATCTTCACCTGGAACATCATCATAGCACCTCCTTCCTAAATTCAGGAGAAGCCCGTGCAGCTCCTGGAGAAGAGGAACCCAAGCCTATTCCCCAACCAAAGTGGCGTTATCAGCCCATGGCTTGGTGCCACCTGTGGGCGGAGAACTAGAACCATCCATTGATTCATCCAACAAGTTGATATTGATCTCTTCCTCTGTGCCCCACCCTGAGCCAGCCCTGCCATCCTCAGAGAACAAAACCCTGTCCTGCCTTACCATCTGGTCCTCTGTGAAGTTCACTCTGATCCTGACTTTGCCTAAGGACTGGGGGAGAACCAGCAAAGTCTGGCCTCTGGACTTGGCTCAGAGACCAGAGTCCAGCGGGAGTGAAGCACTCATAGTGAGCAGAGTGGGTGACGGTTTAGGCCACTAATGTCAGAACTTTATCATGTCACTTGTCACTGCTCCAGACAGCAGGAAAGGCCATGGGAGCCTCACCGCAAATCCAAGAGATCCTGGGACGCCACGATCACCTCACCTCTGACTTTGGATTAGATGACACTGACTTAAGGTTGTTGGGCTGAGATGGAGGCTTTACAACATAGGGAAACAAAGCCCAAGGGGGAAATACGATGAGAGGCATTTCTACCTTTTATGTCTTGGATCCCAGAACCACATAGGCAGACATTGGGTTTAGACTAAACTACCTTTGAGTCTCAGCTTCACTGCCTATTAGCTGTGAGACCTTGTGCAAGTTACTGTGCTCTTTTGAGCCTCAGTTTCCTCATTTGTAAAATGGGATCAATAATCTTACCTACCCAATAGGGTTGTGATGAGGGTCAAATTAGTTAATCTATGTACAGCCCTCTGCACAGGATTTAGGTGCTATGGAAGCTTTAGTTATTATCATCATTAACCTCATCATCAATGTCTTCATTAAGAATTCCGCAAGTCTAGAATTTCCTTTGCAACTAACTATACAGATATTTTTGGATGGGGGGAGGATTCAAAGTATTCTCATAAGAGGAAGTACTTGAAAGTAGAGCAAATCTCAGAGTCACAAACTGTCAGACATGGAAAAGCCTTTCTAAAGGCCATTTAGATCAATCCCCTCACTTTATTGATGTGCAAATGAGGCACAGAGTGGCCAAAAGTAATGTGCCGAGGGAGGCCCAGGAATCACCAGCTCACGGTCAGCAGACCAGTAGGCTACAACACTGGATGTAAAACCCAGGCCTGTGGCTCCCAGTCCTGTGTCCTCTCTTGGCCACAGCTGCCTCATTCCACCATGCTGCGTTCCCAGAGGTGCCTGGGATCTGGGGAGGGGGCTCACGCTGCCCAGACACACAGGATGCCCATGGGTTTCACAGGCTCAGCGCCTTAAGTTGAGAATTACAGCCACCAAGGAGACCAGAACATTCAGCTAGGTCATTTGGTACATTCTCTTCCCAGTAGAAAAATCTACTTGTTAAACTGACCTAAGATCAGAAGGTCACTTGATGAACAAAAAATCACAGTACATGAGTTGGATGACTTTAAGGAGTGCTTCCATGAAGCTGACTGCCTACTTCTTCCTCTGGAGAACCCTCCAAATATCCCTCCAAAATGCTTTCCTTCCTTCCACGGCACCCCACTACTTCCACTGCATCCTGTAATTTCAAGATTTAATTAGAAAAAATTTTTTAAAATTTTTTCCTTGAGTGTCCCATGTTCCACCCTGCACTTTCCAATATTGGACTGGGCACCAGTGACTTGCCCTGAGGTTAACTGGGGTACAGCCAATGCCCCTAATGCTGCCTTAAGGATATAGCATCGTATAGTAGTCCTGCCTACCATTCACTGAATGCTAACGCTCAGCCAGGCCCTCTGCTAGACCCTTAACAAATGCCATCTCATTTAAACCTTAGATCAGTTCTATACAGGAGTCATTATTTACCCACCCACCCCCGCCCTCCCTTTTATAGAATCATAAAGATTCCTAACCAACTTCCTTTAAAACTCAGTTCTCTTCTGGCCAGGTCCACTACCTCTTGCCTAAAGGCAGTGATCATGCCGGTTAAGTGAGCTTGAAACACTCCCATCTTTCATCTGTGAGGGGGAGGCGACAAAACAGCTGAGACCTCAGCTCTGAAGTCCTCGAACCACCACAGCATTGCCAGCAACAACCTCCCAGGCTTCTCACCATGCCTGTTACTCCGGGTGTCTTATAAAAGGTTGCCGAGTGGAGAACAGCACAAGCGTCAGAGACAGAAGTGAACTTGGAGCAGAACCTGTACCGAGGCTGTGAGCACGGCCGACTGGTCCTTGCTCCACAGCCTGGCCACCTGGGTTCTCGTAGTGATGAAAACAATCACCACACTCTCTGCTTCTTCAGAACAACTGGACACAGAAGGTGATCTCATACAGACAGACTCATGGCTTTCAATACCATCCATACGCTGATGGCTTCCAACTCTGTATCTCTGGCCCCGACTCTCCTCTCAGCTCCAGACCCTCGTATCCAACTGCCTCCTTCACACCTCCACTGGGGCATTGAACAGGATGGACGCCTGCTCTTGTCCCACCCAATGTCCTGCAGTCCCAACCTCAGCAGCAAATAGGCTCTCCATCCTTACTGCTGGTCAGGCCAGAAATTTTGGAGTCACCATTGACTCCTATTTGGAGTCATACCCGATGTATGACTCCGGGAAATCAGCTGTACCATCAAGACAGATCCAGAGGCTGACAACTTCTCAGCCCCTCACTGCCCTCATCCCGATGCAGACCCTCTCGTGTCGGTACCCTGCTTCTGCCCTCGCTCCTACTGCCCATTCTCGACACGACAGCCAGGGTAATCATTTAAGAATATTAGGTTAGATCATGTCGCTCCTCTGCTCAGAAACCCCCCCCAGGGGCTCCCCACCTCACTCTGAGTACACGGCGTATCTTTACAATAGCCTACAAGACCCAACGTGATCTGGCCCCCACCCATGAGCTCAGCGCCTGCCTCACTCCCCACCCCACACGCCACCCCAGCCCCTTGGCCCTCTTTGCTACTGGTCCTGTGCTCTCACCACACCCCTCCCTCAGTGCCCTTATTCTTGATCTTTGGCCAGATACCCATATGGCCCTTATCCGCTCCTCCTTCGAGTCTCTGCTCAAAGGCCATTCTATCAGCGAAGCCTCCTCTGAACTCCTGGTTTAAAACAGCAACTCCACTCCTACCCCACTCCCCTGTCCCCCTTTGCTGCTTTATTTTTCTCCTTTGCCTGTCTCTCTTTTATGTATTTACTTATCTTGTGTGTTGTCTGTCTCCTCCCAGTGGAAGGTAAGCTTCCTATGAGGGCAGTGATTTTGTTTTATTCATGGCTGAAGCCCCCTGCCTAGAGCATGCCTGGCGCATGGTAGGTGTGCAATAAGTAAGTGCAGAAAGGGCGCCCCCGGGAGAACCTACCTCGGCTTTGGTGACCGACATCTCGAGGGGTCTGCCGCTGATGGTGACTGACTCCAGCGCCGAGGACATCCGGTGGCAGAGGTGCTTGCTCTGGATGGCGAACCTCAGCTCTTCCTTGACAAAGGGTGTCAGGTTAGCAAAATCCTCAAACACCAGTGACCCAGGAGGGGACAGGCAGGGGACGATGGCAGAGGCACTGACTTCCGAGGCAGAGACCTGGCCTGGGTGTTGAAGCATCATTTTGCTGAAAGACACATCAAAACCCAAACTACTTCAGGGATTTGGGGGCATGGGATCAAGGACCCCCCGCACCTGTGACCTCCAATACCTGAGCCCCACCCCCAGAAGAAGGTCCCATTAGCCCTCGGCCTTCTGCTTTGTTTTCATTTCACACCATCCTCATCTTGAGTAAAACAGGTTCTTAAAGTACACAGTCAGTGATGTGGATAAAATGCCTAGTTGAAGTTTATAAGGGGTGGCGTTTCAGGCTATTCTGAATTCACAAGAGTTATTAGTATTGGCTGGTGTGCATATATGCAAATGTAGCCTCAAACAGTCCTGAAAGAGGAAGAGCGTTAAAAAAAAATCAGTGAGACTATTATGTAACCCCATTTGTAGTCTCCTTTTCAAAAAAAAAAAAAAAAACTTGGAAGGTATCTGAAATCAAGTTAAATCTATCAGTGAGTGGAAGTAAAAGCAAGGAGTGGGGGACCCTTGAATTTAGCAAATATATCTCTGACTCTTCCCCCTCGGGACGTTGGATCCAAGTCATTGAGAATGAGGACAGTAACTTCGCCCCAGTTTGGCTGGGGTGTGGGAATTCGGGTCACAAGGGACTAGAGTAGCCCTTTCTTAAGGTAAAGGTTGGTGAAGCAAAAGACCTCAGAGTAAAGAAAAGTGAGGAGCTCAGAATTTGGACCTCTTTTGGGGAGTGTTGTTCAGCCCTGTGATGTTTGGAAGGGCTTGGGCTGGGCTCAGAGGGGGCCTGGGACTGGCTCTGGCACTAAGGAGTGGTGTGACCCGAGCTCTCGGAGTCTCAGCCTTTATGTGACAAATGTCTGGGAGCTCCTACAGCACCGGGATGGAGTCTCCATTGTTGCTCTTTCCAGAGCCTGACCCAGCCCCTGGCACCGGCTTCTCCCAATGCCTGCTGACTGCTGGAGACTCTCCGACTGAATACATGAAATGAGGAAGGGGCGGTTAAATCAAATGGCCTCTGAGGTCCCATCTACCCCCTATCATTCTACAGCCCAGGGAAGACAAAGGGACAAAAAAAAAAAAAAAAAAAAGAGAAAGCAAGCAAGAAAGGGCAGAAATAGTAATGGTTCCATGGTTCCGGTTTGGAATAGCCCTCCATAAATCTCTTCCTGCTGTATACTCCCTCCAGCAGTGGCCATCCCCCCTCATCCCTGCTTTCAGTTCTCCAGGAGCGATGAGTGTGGGGATTCTCAGGGCAGGCGATCCCCTTGGAGCATCCCTCTCAATCTGGGGACCTGAGGTCATTAGCTAAATCCAGACAGACAAAAAGCCCTTTGGCAAGTCGCTAACATTTCACAAGTGCCTCCTTCATTCCAGAAACCTTATGTGCCTTATCTCACTTAATCTTCATGAGAACCCAGTTAGGTCCTAGTCCCGTTTTATGGATGAAGTAACTAAAATTTAGACAAGCTAAATAATTTGTCCAAAGTCATAGAGTTAGTATGAGGCAGCGTCAGGATTTGAAATTAAGTTTGACTCCAGAACTCATGCCCTTAATTTACAGAACATAGAATATTATTCTAAATTGTAAAAGCAAACAAGAAGCCAGAGCAAACTTTTCTTGAGGGTTGGGAGTAGGCATGGGGATGGGTGAGGGTCCTGGAACTGAAGTGATGGAGGGGAGACTAAGCAAAGAGCCATGGGGAAAATGTGAACTCTGTATTGAATTCCTGAGCTTTCTCTGCCTGGGTGCACACTCAGACTGCTGCCTGCATTCAGGGAGTATGTGTTACTGAATCTTTTATCCAGGAATTCCCAGTCTGGGGTCAGAACATCAAGATTTGAGGCTCACTTCCTTATGCGTCATCATCTTACCTCCCAGAGCCTTCTCTTTCCTCTGTAAAAGAAGTCTAAAAACAATCACCCTATTTTCCCAGAGTTGTGCAAGGCATTGAAGAAATAATACCTGAATATGCCCTGGAAAATATAATGCAACTAGGAAATATGTTATTATTGGGCCTCCCAGGGATCTGTCCAGCCCAGGGCTGGCTCTCCAACAGACGCTCTGTGGGGTCCAGGTGGGTGGGTGGTTGGTCACTGTCTTTGATCCCAAACGCTTCTGAATACAACACCCTGACCTCTACATCCCCCTTAAGATCCAAGATACACTGATGGTGGCAAGAATTCCAGGCCAATGAACGCCACCATTGTTGACTATTCAGAGAAACCCAGGAAATGTATGTGATTCTCTTCCCAAAGCCCTATGTCATGAGTCAGAACTGATATTCTTCTATCAGTTGAATCCTGTAATCTTAGGATGCAGGGAGGAGACTTTTCCGATAAACTCTGAGAAACCAGCTTTCCAAAGCCAGAGGCTTAAGATTCTCCCATGCAATTGTGTTTTCCCTCCCTTTCCAACATTATTAAAAACCCAGTAGTTCAGGGATGGAATTCAGAGCTACCACTGGGCTGGCCTTTGTCTGAAGGACTGCATGGCTCCCTTCTACACAGGCAGTTTGAATTCCACCACAGTTGAGCGTAGTTCCATTTCACCTCCCAAGTTTATTAATGAGCTTTCAGGGCTTGGGGTCTGCTGTGTGGGATTTTTTCCCCCTTCTTAGTGTAAAGTCAGCAGTCCTGATGAAAGAAACTGAAGAATGCCAGTGGTATGGAATGTTTTTATGAAAAGCATTGGGTGGGCTTACTTGAGGATGGAAACAGGTTGTAAAAATGTTTAAAAGCCTTTCAGAAAGTAAAGCAGTTGTAACTGTAACGATTTGGGCTTTTCCTGCACTCAGCTAAAGTTCAGTTTCTTGAGATACTTTCTAGTTATTTGTTGCCTCATTTTCTTAAAATGTGATCAGCCTAGACTCAGGCTGTGCCCCTACAAGAAAAATGAAGTTAAACTTTCAGTTTTTCAGAAAGTTGAGACCCTTGAACATCCCCCTTTGAAGAAAAAATTTTAGAGGATTTTCTGAGCTTTCTATACTGACCTTAAAATTGTCCAGGCTTATTACAAAGAACCTGCATTTTGCTTCTGCTTCATTATCTCTAATCAGAAATCGTGTCATATAATCGGTAGTTTCATCATTTTCAAGAAAGTGAAACTTTACTCATGTATTTCTTTAACTGGAAATTCAGCTCCCGGATTTTATTTCCTAGTAGCTGCTACTACCTTGAATTTTCACTTTTAATTTTCATTTCTTTCCACTAAGCACTGCTCCTAAAACATCTTATAGTAAGTAGCCAGTTCTTTCACTAACTTCCTGTCTTGGTCTTTCTCCTAGCCCGCTGGAAGTGGGTATATAGACACTGCAGTTGTAGGTGTAAGGCTAGACATCAGGACAGAGACGACACTTGCAGGCCTATCACTACCACTCACACGCTGAGCACCCGCTGACATGCTTTCTGGACCTCAGTCACCTCATGTGTAAAATGAGACCAATACCGCCTGCCCCAGTTCCCTCCCAGGGCTGTCAGGAAGATCATATGAGATATGTGAAGGTGGATTTACACACATCCTGGGTAGCCATTATTACTGTGATTCCACTTTCCCCATTTCAGGGGGGACTCATAATGTTGCTGTCAATGAAGTTGAGCCCCATTAATCATGAATTAACCTGGAACCCTCAAGAAATTCAGGTCAGTTACAGCTTCTTTTGCACTTTGACCTCTGGGCTCTTGGTGCACCAGACCAATTCCACCCCACTATTTGCTGGCCTCAGCTTGTCTCCACTGGTCTTAAGTACTTGAGAAATGACCAGGTCTCACACATGAAACCATTTCCGGTTCCTGTCGTGTCCTGGCTGTGTACTTCCTCCTCCCCAGGCCGAGTAACACTTGGAACCACTGACCCTGTCCCATGCCCAGCCCATTTGAAAAGGGAAGAAATCATGAGCTGTATCCAATGGGATAGAACACCCAATATTGGAGTCGTCTAGGTCAGATCTTCATTTTGTAATTGAGTAAAATGGGGTCCAGGAAGGTAAAGTGACTTGCCCAAGGCCCTAAAGCTGGTGAGTGGCCCAGCCCAGGCCAAGCTGTTGACCATCCACCTGCTGCTCATTTTGCTTCATCACCAACAGAGATTCAACGCCGCGAGGATCAACCAACGAGGCAAATGGAGAACAGAGCCATTGGTCAGGTAGATGAAGGGTCAATAGTCCTAGGAACCTGTACCCACCACAGAGGAGGCTTTGATAGGACTAAGACAGGGAGGGAGTATAGAAGAAAGAGGACAATGGGGAAAAAAGACCAAGAGGGGAAGAGAGAATGGTGGGGTTAAGATAGGAAGGATCTGGAGGCTCCAAAAGCTGCCACAAGTGCTGGGTACTGTATATTATTCACACTGTGTGCCTCGAGTGCTGCCTGCGGTGTTACCTCTGAAACCACCCAGACAATAATAACTGCAAAACCCACCCCCACCCCAGTCTTCATCCAGGATATCCTCAAAGCAGTAGCATTATTCTACAAATGCTACATGCAAAACAAGGGGACAGTCATACCAATTTCTCCTTCATTTAAAGTTAAGAGACAGAGGCCCCAAACATGTGACTGTCACCCACACTGAAACAGGTGCATTAAGAGAGCACCCAGATTTTCTAGCACCCAATTTTTTTTTTTTTTTCTGGCTCCATCAAGGGATTAGCAACTCCTTTATTTGTAAGGAAGCATGTGCGATTTGGAAATGAAATTAGGGAAAACAAAATGGTTAGAAGGAAAGGAAGTGATTCGATCAGATGAAAAGAGGGTGGGGGGAGCAGAGAAGGAGAACCATTCCAGTGGAAAGAACGTGGGGAAGGGAAGAGATGCCCCACAAACAAGTCCCTTTTCCCCCACTGCCTCGGAGGCCGGCCAGTGACGTCCAAGCCCCCTCATTCAAGTCACTCAAGTCCCCTCATCGGTCCCTTGCCTTTCAATTACACCCCTCTAGAATCTGAAAACCTTCGTCCAGACAGGACCGTAATGGTTGTCCAGTCCGACCACCACCTCGTGCCCGCAAACAGGCAGAGGGGCCAGGAGTGTCTATATGCCCACATTTCCCAGCTGCGGATATTGAGTGAGGCCCAGGACATCAAGTGCAGTATAAGCTCTCAGGGTCCTGGCCCCTAGACCACAGAGACAGTCTCTCAATTATCTGAACTGGCTTCGCACTCTCGCTTCCCCCCACTGTGGGTCTCCCCGGATGGAAAGCAGAGAAATCCGCGAAACGCCAGAGGAAGAGCCAGAGCTTGTCACAGGTACGAGAGAAAAGCGTGTGAGAAACTTGGGACAGGAAGTCTCCGGCCCAGAAACTCGGCATCTGTGCCGGGAGCCCTCTCCGCCTTCTGCCCTAGGGCAGCCACATGAGCGCGCGCCACCTCTATAAACTTACCCAACCAACTTTCGCTCCGGGCTACCGGCGCTGTCCTGCCGCCCGGCGCTCCGGGGCGGGCAGGGCGACCCCCAGCGGCGGCGCGCGCGACCCCGGCTCGCCCTTTCTTTCCCCATTCATTCCGTTCCGCCCCTGGGGCACCCCTTCCGCGAGCCCCGGCCTCCGCGCCTCTCAGGAAGGCTGGGCTCGCGAATGGCAGTGCCCGCGCACCGAGCGAGGGATGGAGCCGGTCGGCGAGCCCCATAGGCTCGGACACCTTGAGCACCCACCACCCGTCGACCGCTCCCAGGGGGTAAGTAAACGCGAAGGCGGAGAGGAGCTGTGCTCCGACGCCAGTCGAGGAGCGGGAGACCGACCTCTCGGTTGCCAGGAACATTTCGCGCCCCAGGTCAAAAGAGAAAGTTCTTTGCGATAAAGTTTCTAAAGCGCCGAGAAGCAGTGGTGGCTGGGAGAAGTTCAGCCAGAGTTCTTTCGAAGCCAGAGGCTGGGGGCAAGTGTCGGGGGTGGGCGCAGGGGTCGGCGACTGGTTACTAGAGGGGCGCAAAGAGAAGGAAAGCGAGCCACCCTTGCCGCGCTCACTCGGCTTCCAACGCTCACCTCCTGGCTCCACTCGGGGCGCCCAGGGTCCGGAGGGCGGGCGGGGTCGGGGTGGGGTCGGGCTGTTTGTCTGTGGGGCCGGCGGGCGAGCACAGAGGGCGCACAGCCGGCGCGGGGGCTGGCGGGTCCGCTGGAGCGGCGGCGCGGGAAGAGCGCTGGGCAGTGCGCGCCTCGCTGCGTGCGACTGTGGCTGGGAGCGCGTTGCATCACCCCTTTTATAGCCCTCGAGCTGGCGGCGCGCCCTTCTCCGGGTTACCAGTCCCAGGCTGACGTAATGCTATTAATAGCTTCCCCCGAGAACCAGCCGAACTAGGCTGGGCGAAAGCCGTGGTGGGGTGGGGGGCGGGGAGGAGGGGCCAAAGAGGAGGAGGGGAAAAGAGGGACCGGTGATGCAAGCTCGGGGAGGAGCCGGCCGGGGAGCGTTCTCCCGGCCTCGCACGCCGGGACACACGCACCCGCCCGCCCTCTCTCTCCATATCAGGACCGGAGCCGCCCGGGCTGGCCGCCAGATGTGCGTACTCGCCGCTGCGTGTTCCAGGCATGAGCCAATGGTGCCCAAGCCAGCGGCATGACTCCACCGCGCTGGCATCTCTCCCTCCGCTAAGTTGGGGAGGGGGGAGTTTGGAGAGGCGGGTCCTGGCTGCTGCCCAGACTAGGTGAGGCTGGAAGCGAGCAGCGACCTTTCTCTAAAATGCGTGGTCATTTTCTGGCGCTTCGGGAAAATACTCCCTTCACAGTCAAAAGCCTCTTTCTCAAGTAGGGGACGGGATAGGAACAGAAGGATTATTCCCCAGTGTGGGAGAAGTGCTCAAAGGCACCCCTGCGGTGAACCCACACCGTTACCCGCCGGGGGTGACCTCTGTGGCGGGGACCGTGAGAAGTCTGAGTTAACCCAAGCGCGGAGAGCTCCGCGGGCGCTGTGCGCCCACGCCCGTAGCCCCGGCACACCCCACACGGGCGCACATGCGGAACCGTCTCCCGGCAGGTTGGGAACCCGACTGTGAGGCCAGGCCTAGTGGTAGGACCCTAGGGGGTTAGGATTTTTTTTAACAACCCCAAAGCGTTTGAAATTGACAGCGAAACGAACAAGCCCGTGAAAAGATGAGCGACCTGGAAAAATCAGAGGCAACTCAGAGAGGGGCTAAGAGTAAGGCTGAAGCCTAGAGGCCAGGGAGAGGAGTAGAGAGAAGGTGCTTTAGTCTCCGCAGGCGGGGCGGGGCTGGGCGGGGGTCGCCTCGCTCTCTGGCAATGTTGAGGGAAAACCCATCTTTGGCTTTCCTGTGTTTTTCTGCGCCCAGAGAGGATTGGGCTGGGACCGGACGGCCTGGACTGGGGACGCACTAACTGCAGCGGAAATAAGGCCCCGCAGCAGAAATCCTTTTCGCCCTAAAGCCGGTGGCGGGAAGGGCGGGGTCTCGTGGCCCAGATTCGAGCCGAGGCTTCAGCAGAACTGGATTTGAACCTTAAAATCGATTTCCCAGTTCCGATTCCCCGACCTCAGCTGTCTAGGCTTCGAGAGCGGCAGAACCAGAGACCTTGTCAACTGCTCATGGACTAATACAGGTGAACGCGAGTGTGGCCGTCTGGGAGGGAGACCTGTGCGCGCCCGTGGGGTGTAGGGGCACCTGCTTCCACCTGCCTTTAGGGAGGGAGACGGCCCAAGGCCATAGTTTGGTAATTTGGGGTAGGAACTAGAAGGCTCTCAGAGCCCAGATCTCTCCCGCAGCCCCACCCCACCTGCAGCCCTCGGCTGTTAACAGTCGTGAAGGAAGGGGGCTGTCTGTCTCTGTCTCTGTCTCTTGTCTCTCTCTGCCTTACACACACACAGAGTCCCGCACCCTCGGGGAACCTGTCCCTCTCCCCAACCTCTCCGATTGCCCAGCAGCCTGGCATAGATACCCTCAGAGTTACAGGTAAAACTGAGTCCCCCGCACCCAGGTTCCTCTCACCCGAATCCGAGCCTCACCGGGACACCCCCCCAAGCTTCGGGGCCCAGGACAACGCGGAGAGCCGCCTTGAAAGTCCCCCCGCCCCCGGCCCGTCCGGGAGCGCAGAGGTTCCACGTAGGATCCCGGGATGTTGCCCGGGACCTCACCGGGTTTCCAGCGAAGTCACACGGCCAGAGTGGGGCCGTTGTTTTTGCTTTACTTTTCACCCTGGTAACGGACCTCCTGGCCTCACCCCACGCTCCTACACTCCGCCCTCCTAACCACGCACCTGCAGGTAAACCCCGGGGCGTGTCGGCACAACCCCTAGAACACCGCGAGAGCAGAAGGAAAGGCGTTTGTAAATTTGCATGAAAGTTATTTGGGGTTATCTACATATCTTTCCTATCTACTTGTCCGCTGCCCTCGAATAAATTGCACCATTATAAAGCGAAACAAGGAGATGGGGGAGAACACTTGAAAGCTACCCCCGCCCCCCCTTTTTTTCCTTTGTGAAATGCCTATAGGAATCTTTAACCAGTTTACATTTTAAACTAGGATTCCGTTAATACACCCAAGCCAGATTTGTGGAGGTTTTGGTCCTGTAGTTAAGGGGAAATTCGGCTTCGGGCGTAGGTAAACAAACAGCCAGACCATCCTCCACAAAACAATGCACGAGAAGGGTAATTGAGACAGAGAAGTTCACAACCGCTGGTATTACCGTGGTACCTCCCGTTCCTCTTATTAAATCTGCTTCATTCTAATAATTCTTGGTTTTGAATCCCCAAGTCACACCTGGATAGAAATGCTGTCAGCTGTTCGCAGAAGTCTGAGCCTCGCTCTCCCACTGAAACTCTAAAAGCGATAAGAATCTTGACAGAGAAGTAAGTCCACTCCCTTGTGAATGAGACTCTTATCCAAGGAAAACAAAAACGACCGCTGCCTGCCTCCCTGCCTCCAGCCCCCAGGAGAGCTGTGACATCTGCCTAATCGAAGAGAGACTGGGAAAGACCAGGGGAAGGGAACAGCCCCAAGGTGTGTGCCCCTGAGGCGTGATCAGTATGAGTTCTGTGCGTCCTCATTTTACCCTGACTTTGGACCCACCGTTGTCCAGCCTGCACACTCGGTATCATCTAGAGGAGGGGCAAGAAAAGCTTTCAAGACCAAACTGCTTCTCTACACAAAGGCAAAGAATGCCTCTCCCCTCCCTGAGAAGCAAGCCCTGGGTAGGGTTATTTCAGGGGTTAATCCTCAGTGAAAGAGGGTTAAGCAGAGACTTGAATATTGCTGAGGTTTTACTCTGGAGAACTGCCTGGGGAATCTACATTCAGACCAGCCCCAGTATGTTTTGCTGAGTGAGATAAGAATTGGAAACTTCATGTTGGGGCATGTGCAAAAGGAAGGGAAAAAAGTTAAAAGGGGAGGGGATGGAACTAGGCAGCTAAAAACAGCCCACTGTGGCAACCGAATCTCAACATCAAAACATTGCAGGGAGCCAAAAGAGAAAAAAAAAAAGTTCAAGAGATATTTAAAGGTTTTAGCAGTTTCTTAGTCCAGGGAACAGTCCCTTCCCACTCCTTCCCCCACCCCCATTATTCTTCATCAAACCTCAAGATTGTATTTGCTCACAGATCTCTAGAGAGGCAAGTGAAACACAAGTTAAAATCAGTCAGGGTACTAGCAGCTCTATCCTCCTGGCTCAACCCACTTCACCCCAGAAAAGGTGTGGGGTAGATTTTTTTTCTTCTTTCTTCTGCTTTCCAAAGCGCACACTTTCTATAAAGTGAATTTGAATGTGGGGATTACTAATTTAAGAGTCTTCTTCCTCAGGAAACATGGGGAAGCAATGTATAGTGGGCTCTGAAATGTGGAAGGTGGCGCTTTGATTCTGGATTCAGCACATAGTGGCTGTGTCATCTTGGATAAGTCATTTCACTCTCTGTGCCTAAGTTTCCTCAGCTGAAAAATGGCCCTTGTAAGAGCATCTAACACATAAGGATTCACTGAGGATAAGGCACACAGCCAGTCCTCAGTAGTGGTATCATGAATTATGAATCAAAGGAGGCGTGCTGGGGATACCCCTGAAGTCTCTCCCAGAGCCCATTCTGTCCCCCTAGTCAGTGGCAAAGAGTTGTGGATGAAGTTGAGCTACATTCAGGAATGACCATCTTCAGGGGAGTGGGGATAGGACTCCACGAAGAAAACAATGAGAGCAATCCCCATTTTCCTTCCACACAACTCTGGCACACATCTGGGGCTCTCCTCAGTGCAGGGCGGACCAGTGCTAAGTGCCCCCTGCTAGGATTGGGGAGTGCGGGGTGGGCTGGGAGGGGGGGATCTGGGTTCTGGTCTGGTTCTGCCTTTGGTATTCCTGAGCAAAGGATCTTCCCCTCTCTAAGGCCCCACCTTTTCTGAAGTGAGGAGCCCTGGGCTGAGCTCTAAGGGTCTTGAACGGAGACCTTCTGCAGAAGCATCCTACAAGTCCCTGGCAACCCCTCCTAAGAGAGCTGGAGGGAGAGAAGGCGTCAGGGGGAAGGCATTGGAGAGCACGAGGAACAGACTCATTTCAATCATCTCTCTTCCCCTCCAAAAACTAGAGTCAAGAAAAGTTGTCCAACTTTATTCTCAAACACAGCCTGTGGTCCTGACAACCTTCCTTTCTCCTCCTCCTCCACCACCTTCTTCTCCCTCTTTTGCTTCTCCTCCTCCTTCTCCTCCTTCTCCTCCCCTCCCCCTCCTCCTCCTTCTTCTTCTTTGCCTTCTTCTCTCTTAACATTTCTAGGGAATTTTACCCATGGACTTGGTGCCTTGCTAGGTAGGAGGGGCTGTGAGAGGAGCACCCCAGGCAGAGAATGCATCTTTGGGGACCTTCTGGTGTGTAGTCCATCTTCTATGGATAGACACCCACTTTGGACCATAGGACAAAAGCCCAGGTAGCAGCTTTTCCCATTTAAGAGTGGAGATCCTAGAGCCCTGGGGCATCCAATTCCCCGCAGCCAGGGGATTAGCAGGACTCAGGAGACCTGGGACCCACTCGAAGTTTCCCCTCCAGCCAACGGAGTGACTTGGTGCAAGTCATAAACCCTTCATCTGTGTTCCAGTACATAAACTTTATTTCATATTTAATATCGACTATTTAATATTGACTCCCCCCAAAGTGTTGTTGTAAGAAGCAATGAGATAACAGGTGTGAGAGTCATTTGAAAATAATTAACAGACTCATACTTTTAAAGATTCCTTTGGGGGATTTAGTATAATTTTTTTTTTATCATTATGAAAATTTGGGAAATGGACAACAGAAAAAGATTACCTGTAATCTCAACACTGTTAGCATTCTGGTGTGTTTCCCTCTGGTCTTTTTTCTTATGCATATGATTTTTAAAAACAGAGTTGTGATTGAGATTGCAAGCAGCTTTGAAATTTGCTCTTTTGCTTATTACTCTGAATTATATGTGGTCCTTATTACCATAATTTTTTCTTCTAAAAAATGTTCATTTTATTGTGAAATGTAGCATACATACAGATGATTATAGAACATACATATTCATTTTAATAGTAAAACAAACTTCAAGAACCTACCATTCAAGTGAAGAAGTAGACCACCACCTCAAGTACTTAGAAGCCCACATGCGACCGTTTTTGATCACACCTGCCTCTCTCTACCAACCAGAGGTCACCACTATCTTGACTTTTATTACCATAATTTTTAATAGGCTATGGTCGTGATATGATTTACTTAGTCATTCTCCTACTTTTAGCAGAGTGTTGCTAGAGTGCTGTACAAATTTAAATCTTTATTTTGGGTAGAGGCATCAAATTCCATCATTGCCCAGGTTGTTTACATGGAGTTAGAGAAAGGGTCTTGATATCTATCTTCAAGTGCTGCACGGGGCATAGTGGAAGATGGAAGGATCGCGAATGATCATGACTACCAGTGCATTTTCCTTGTTTCCTAACATCCAAATAAAAAACCCCTGCAGGCAATTTTCTCATGAAGCATCTCCTTTAATCCTTCCTCTCTCTATTTTCCCATCCCCCTTTATTTTCTGTTTGTCCACCTTAGAACAGACAATCTAGTCTGTGGCAGGGGTGAGTAGTACAGAGACAGAACAGCTGGAGCAACGCTTCTGCCTGTGCCCTCCGGGCAATTGCTCACTGTGGTTCAGGTAGCAGCTCGGCTCTGGCATCTCTATGCCAACTCGGTGGCATGGACAGCACGGGTGGCATGGATGATGCCAGGTAGGTGGCCACTGGAGCAGGTTCCTGGAGTCTGGTGGTACTGATTCTCCGAACTACAAAATGCCAGAGCCAAAAGGACCCTGGAAATCACCTACTTCCATCAAAATGGGCATAAGCATGTACATGGGTACGCCACTGTGCACCAGAGCCAGGAGATAAATACAGGACATCTTGCTGGAGTGTCTGTCTTAATTAATACGTGCTTTAAATATTGTTTTATATTAAACAAATATGGATATGTTGAATTTAAATATGTCACACAAGAATTTTTAAGGAAAGGAAGAAGACATCAAATACATTTTGGGCTTGGGATGGGCCACCAAAAGTTATACTCCTAGGACCCTGGGGGGATTAGTTCCCTCTTTTCTGCCTTTAAGTGTAAAATAATATGAGCAAATGCTGTGGTGTAGCACTCACAGCGTTCCAGACTGTTCCAGACTGTAGGCTAAGCCCTTTACATAGAGTTAATACCTGTAATCGTCATAACAATCCTATTAGGTAATTACTGTGGACATCTCCATTTTGTAGATGGGGAAACTGAGGCACAGAGAGGGTAAATAATTGCCAGAAGTTACACAGCTAGTGAGTGACAGAGCAGGATTTGAGCTCAAGCAGTCTGGCTCCCAAGTCAGGGTGCTTGGCCACAACACCTACTGTCTCTCAACCAATGCTCACAGGAAAACTTGGGGAGTTCTGACACAGTTCAGTGTGCTCACTGGATAGGTGGGGATGTTGAGCTCACAGAGGAAAAGTGGCTCTCTTACAATTCTCCAGAATCATAAATTCTTTTCATTTTATTGAAGTATAGTTGATTTACAATGTTGTGTTAATTTCTGCTGTACAGCAAAGTGATTTAGTTATACATGTATGTATATTCTTTTTCATATTCTTTTCCATTATGGTTTATCATGGGATTTTGAATATAGTTCCCTGCACTATACAGTAGGACCTTGTTGTTTATCCATCCTATACGTAATAGTTTGCATCTGTTAATCCCAAACTCCCAATCCTTCCCTCCCCCATTCCCCCCTCCTCCTTTGCAACCACAAGTCTGTTCCCTCTGTGAGTCTGTTTCTGTTTCGTAGATATGGTCATTTGTGTCGTATTTTAGATTCCACATATAAGTGATATCATGTGGTATTTGTCTTTCTCTTTCTGAATTACTTCACTTAGTATGCAGAATTATAAATTCTTATACCAAGGGACTTCCCTGGTGGTCCAGTGGGTAAGACTCCATGCTCCCAGTGCAGGGGGCCCGGGTTCGATCCCTGGTGGGGGAACTAGATCCCGCATGCATGCCGCAAATAAGAAGCCCGAATGCTGCAACTAAAAGGTCCCTCATGCCGCAACGAAGATCCCGCGTGCCGCAACGAAGATCCCACGTACCACGACTAAGACCCGGCACAGTCAAAATAAATAAATCTTTAAAAAAATAAATAAACAAAATAAATTCTTACACCAAAAGGAAGCTTAGCAGCAGACTTCTGAGCCCCCGTTTGCCCTTTGCTCCAGAAGATGCTCCATTTGCTAAGATGGGGCCAAGGTGAAGAACAGGTGCTTGTGAGAGGGATGGACCACTTTTCAGGGGTGTCCTGTGCTCGTGGCTGACCACTTACAACACCCCTGGAGCTGAAAGGGTGAGTGGCAGAGGGGTGGGAGCCAGGGATGGCGGAAAGAACCTTGGATCTGCACTTTTTTCCTTCCTCATGCCTTACCCTTGAAGCTAACACATCATAAAGAACCCTGATACATCAGAAATGTCTAGAGACCAATGGAAAGCGCCATCTGTCAGGCCGACTTAATGACTGATTTTAAAACAAACAAATCAATGCGAGGCTAGGTCATATTTAGTAATTACTATTTACTGAGCACATGCTACATGCCAGGCACAATGGTAAGCACTTTTAAAAATACCCAGTATCTTATTTCATCCTTGTAATAACCCGGTGAGGTAGGTATTATCATTTCAGTTTTACTGATGAGGAAACCAAAGCTCAGAAAGGTTAAGAAAATTGCTCTTAGGCACTTGATTCAAACACAGGTCGGATTTCCTTCAAAACCTCTGTTAAGCTCTACTATCCCCCAAATCTTAGAGAGCTTTACACATGCTTACTTTCCTTTAGCCTTGCCTTCTTCTTGAAAAGGGGCACCCCCCTCCCTTTACCAAAGTCTTGTTGAATACATGGAACCTTCTAGTATGCACCTTACCATACTCCTAAAGTCTCGGAAGACTCCCACGTGACAAATTCCAGATCCCTGTGCCCTCGTGATACTATCCTGTCTGCCAAATTTGCAATTATTCCATACTTTGCTTTAACCACAAACATAAGCCCTGCTATTGACTGAGTAAACCGAGTAGGGCTTTTTGGACTTTTATTCTGTTTCCCAAAATGTGATGAACTGAAATCATCTGATGATGAACTTGTACTTGAAACTGGAGTGGCTGAGGGTGGAGTGAGTCACTCCGGTGAGTTTATACCTACCAGTCAATCCTTCAAATTCTGTCCTGTTGCCAGATCCTGTGCTCAGCAGTATGTTTAGACATCTTGGGGTTACAAGGGCATCATAAGAGCATCCTTTGCCCTTGAGGAGTTTAAAATCTTGTTTGGGTGGCAAACTAAGATGCATGAAACAGTATCCAGCACGTAGCAGTCGCTATATATATATATATATATATTTCAGCAAGCATTTAATGGGCACCTACTCTGTGCTGGTATGTGCTGGGTGGTATGTTGGGTGTTGCAGATACACAGTGATGCTTCCCTGCCTGGAAGATGCTCACAGGGAGATAGACTAGCTCATAGGGAGATAGACTTTTGACAACAGGTAGGCTGATGTAATAAGGGCTAAAGTGGTGCAGGAAAGCTCTGCCCAGGAGAGCTGGCAAAGGCTGATAGACAAAGTGACTTTTGAGCTGGATGTTGAAGCTGAGCATTTTCTGGGCAGGGGAGGAGGGCAGACATTCCAGGCATAGAGAGAAGCATATGCAGAGGCAATGGGTGCCAGAAAGTCAAGGACTGTGCCCTGCTCATCTCTACGTTCATTCCCAGCTCCTTGCACTGTTCCAGACACATGCTTGGCCCACAGTAAATGTGCATGCAGTGAGTGAAAATACAGAATTGTGAAAACCTGTAGCAGGTCTGGAGAATGGTGAAGCAGCTGTTGAGCAGGTGTATGTGTGGAGGGGAGCAAGTGGGTGAGGAGCAGACTGTGATAGGCCTTGAAGGTTGTAATAGTCAGTTTGAATTGTGTCCCAGGACAAAGGGGAGAGGTGGGCCACAGGGTCTTTTGGCAGCGGATGGACACAGCAGATGTTGTTTAGGAAAACTCCTGGTGCAGGGTTGAGGGGGGACTGGATGGGAGAGGAGGATGTGGGAGGAGGCGTCAGGAGGCTGCAACACTGGTCAGGGGCGGTGATCAAAACCACATGAACTGAGGAGATGGTGGTACCCCACTCTCCTATGTTGTTTATTCAAAATAAAAATTATCCATGAAACATAATGCTCTTATGTGTGCTGAAAGTAAAGGAGCTGTTTGTCTCCTTGATCTTTTCATTGCAAAGTTCAAGATTCCTTTATTAAAGTCAAGCTTCTCCCATTTGAGGGGCTGTGCCTCACTTTACCTCATATATGTATATATATATGTATATATATGTGTGTGTGTGTGTGTGTGTGTGTGGTGGTATTATAAATTGTGAAATTTTTTCACAGTTCTTCAATTCTCTGATCTTAAGCTCTGTGTCTACAATCGATGATGATGAAGATGATGATCATTATGGGGATATTATACTTTAAAAGGCCCTTTTCTCCTGTTGTCATTCCCTGTTGACCAAGGGTTCTACAGAAGAGACGTGTACCTGGTCGCATAAAAGTTAATCATGGAGGAAGCCCCATGTTATCTCCGTCAGCCTGGGACACACCTGCCTGGATAGACTATCTCTTTCCCTCAGTTTCCAGCACATAGTCTTGGCCTCTGTTTCCTGATCTGAAAAGTTGCCATAGCCACATTGGATTACTGTGGGGAATAAATTCATTCACTTATTCATCAAATATTTATTGAGTGCCTGCTACATGCCAGGCATTGTTCAAGGTGCTAGGAAGACAGAAATGAGCAAGGCAGACAAAGGCTCCGCACAGGGCACTTAGCAGATACCCGAACATTAATTTGTCCTCTTACATTTAATTTAAATTAAATTAAAGTAAGTCTGGTGTGGAAACCCAAAAAGATTCTCAATTCAGAAGGACCAGTGTTGTCGCTTTCGCACTCTTTTAAAGAATTAGGGAAAACATACTGACCTTTACCAGTTCATCATCCGTGTGTTGGATGGAAGCCAACATCTTCTTTTCCCTTTCATTCTGGCCTTGAAAGGGGAGAGCCTGGGAGAATAGGGACCATGTACTTTCATTCTTACATATAAAGCTTTAGTTTTAATTTTCACATTCCCCACAGCACACTCCTGCATTGGCTCCACTTCATGTACTGACATGTAGAACTAAAAGGAAACATAAAATGAAAATGAAACAATGTTCCACCTGAGTCACTGTGTTTCTCCTTTATCACCAAAGCAATGTACTCCCACACAATTGAGGCTTGTTCTATTTAGGATTTTAAAACGTCATCTTTGTAATTAAAGCTCACTATTATTGCTATAAAGTAAACAACTGGAAAACACGTTCTTAGAAACATCTTTCTGATTCATAAATATTTGGATGGTGAAGTCACAGAGGTGGAATGCTAACCTTGCTAACATGCTGATGATAAGGATCAGTAGACGCTAATATTACACAGTGAAAAGTTAGCCTTAGTCTGGAGCAGAAAAATAAGGTGGAAAATTGGGCAGTTATTTTGTAATGCTCAGTTGGAATAATATAGGTTTTAAAAAATAAATACTTTTTTCTAATGTTGTAATTCACTTGTATTTATTAATTCATTTAAGGAGTATTTACTGAGTGCCAGCCTCCTGGCTTGACACACCAGGTCCTTCTCTGCCCCTCTTTCCAGCTCAGCTGGAGCCACTCCCCACCAGCACTACAAGCCCCAGCCACTTGAGGCGCTAATAGTTTCAGTTTCTCACTGAGCCTTTCACGTTGCTGCATTGTTGCCTGTGCTGATCCTTCTGCCTGGAATTTCCTCCTCCTCCCCACAACCCAGCCCTCTCCGCCTGGAAAATTGCAATTTTATTTTATCTTTCAAAATTCAGTTCCAAAGTCACTTTCTCATCTATGTAATTTTAGTCACAACCAGGATTAGCTATGTAATTTGTAATGTAAATGAAAACATGGATCCCCTTGTTCAAAAATGACTAAGAATTTCAAGCTGTTGACAGCAGCGCATTAAACCAAGTGTGGGGCCTTTAAAGAGTGGGACTGCAGATCACATGCTCATGGAGCCAGCCCTGGTCACATCCTTTTCTGTGTTCCCATAATTCTTAGTCGATATTGTTGTATCTTGGCCATTCAACATCTATCCACCCCAATTTAGGTACTGGTTTCCCAGTTTTCCTCTGGCAAAGCCATTCCCCTCACACTCCTGGTCGATGTGCTTTGAGCGACCAGTTCGAAAACCATGCCAGAGACCAGGGTGATTGGTCCAGGAATGGGCTTGGTATCCAGTCGAAGCCAAGGAGCTGCTGGAAGCATTTGGCTGGGGCTGCTGGAGACTCACTCCCTTTCCTGCTGGACTTGAATGTGTGAATGGGGGACGGGGGCGGGCTGTGAGCCAGAGGTTGCTGGGAGAGTCACATGGAGCAGGAAATAAAGGGCAGAGCCAAGACATGAGAGGCTCTGCCGCAGGGGGGCCTGCAACCACTTTTCAGTTATCTGAGCTAGTAAATCACCCCTTTTTGCTTAAGCCATTTGGAAATGGGTTTTCTGACACTTGCAAACAAGAATCCTAGGGAATACACATCTATCTTGTCCTTATACATTTTTGTATGTGTTCCCTCACTGTTCTATGAGTCCCTCGGGCGCGAGAAGCTTGTTTTTTCCATCTTACCATCCCTGGGTCTTTGGGATAGTATTAAAATATCCTTTCAGTTTTAAAATAAATAGAATGATTGTGGTAGTGGATGGAAAAACAACAGTTGGTAACTTTATCTCCATTACCCCAATTTTTGTTGTGCAATAACTGGTCTTTAACATCAAGATATCTGTGGGCCCCTGCCACATTTTCATTCAGTTCAGTACATGCCAAGTCCAGGTGAGCAGGTGATAGGTTGGTAGGTAAATTCTGCTCACAGGAGCTGGCCACACTCTCTTCTTTCTCCTGAGGTGGGAGCCTGTGATGGGCCTACAAAGCACATTCACACTCATTAGCTCCAGTGTATCCCATACAACCCTGAGAAGGGATCAGGGCAGGGAGGGTTATCTCTGCTTTAGAGAATGGAAGTTGAGAGAAGGGTCTGAGCAGTTTTGTCCAGACCATCGCTGTCCAATACGATAGCTACCTGCCGCATATGGCCATTGAGCACTTGAATGTGGTTAATCCAAATAGAGATGTGCTGGAAGTGTAAAATACAACTGGGTTTCGAAGCCTTAGGACAAAAAAAAAAGAAAGAATGTAAAATAGCACATTAATAATTTTTACATTAATTACGTGTCAAAATGATATGTTGAATATATTGAGTTAAATAAAATATATTGTTAAAATGAATGTCACTGATTTAATTTTACTTTCATTAATGTGGCTACTAGAAAATTAAAAATTATATATGCGGCTCACATTTGTGGCTTGTATTTTATTTCTTCTGGATAGATGATCTAGAGCTAGCATCCTGGCTCATGCTCTGTTTCTATCTATAGACTCAAGCTCCCCTCTTCCCTCTGGCCACCCTCATTTGAGGCTCTTCTGCCCCACTGTTTCTGCTCTGTCTTTTCCCTCCATCCTTCCTCCCTAATAGGACAGAGTGTGTAAGAGGTAGACTGATGTTTTAAGCCTGATGCTTGTTGTTTTCTGCTAATTTATAAGGGCACAAAATAAGCACAACATCAACTTTGAACTTTGGAAAGTTTTCAAGGTTTTTTTAGTTCATATTCTCTGAATATTTACTTTGAAAAAATAACTTACCTGTATTTAATTTTAAAAGAAAAATAACAAATCCTAGCTGGGAAGTTGCAATAAAACATATTCCAATCCTTGCCAATCTTTCGTTAAATTAATGAAGCACGTAGGCTACCTGGAATGGGTCTTAGCCTTGTGCATCATTTCCCCAGCCCCCATCTGCAAGGTCTGCTGGCCACCTGCTCTTCAGCCCCACAGAAACCTAAACTAGAGGAAATAATAGAATTCAACTGCGGGAAGAGGGCTAGATTAGACAGAAGGAAGACTTACTCTTGTGAGAGCTTAGCCATTAGAACAGGCTATCAAGGCAGGTGGGAGAGGACTCCTTTCAGTTAGATCTGTGTGGCTCTGAGTGGGTACCCATTTGTAGACTAACTGGAAATAGAGAGCTGTCTTGGGTAAAATCTGAGAGCTCAAGAATTCCTGGAGTGGCTATTCAGTGTCACAGATTGAGCAGGGACAATGGGGAGTTTTGAGAATCTACAGAACAAATAGACGACAGTTCTAGGCTGAGGCTGGTGACTAATATAAATACATACACAGAGAGACATAGATATGTATGCTTAAGATCACTTACAAGACTTGAGAACACTAATTTTTTTTTTTAATTTTATTTATTTTTATTTATCTTTATGGCTGTGTTGGGTCTTCGTTTCTGTGCGAGGGCTTTCTCTAGTTGTGGCAAGCGGGGGCCACTCTTCATTGCGGTGCGCGGGCCTCTCGCTATCGTGGCCTCTCTTGTTGCGGAGCACAGGCTCCAGACGCGCAGGCTCAGTAGTTGTGGCTCACGGGCCCAGTTGCTCCGCCGCATGTGGGATCTTCCCAGACCAGGGCTCGAACCCGTGTCCCCTGCATTGGCAAGCAGATTCTCAACCACTGCGCCACCAGGGAAGCCCGAGAACACTAATTTTAAAATGCTATATTATCAACGAGTGGATCAGGCTGGCAGCACCCGAACCCACTGATCTGTCTTAATATCCCTAGAAGTGGGACCACCAGACACCACGGACCTCTTGCTGTGATGTAATAGGAAGCACATAGCCCATCAAGGGAAGTGAACTTGAATCTACTAATGCCCAAATCTGACCACTGGTTTTCAGTATAGGGGATAGAGGAAATGTTCAAATAACGCTATGAGGATGCAATCAGCGAAATCCAGAATGGGGGAATTCTGTGGGTCAAATTACCTTGTTGCTTCAACAAATAAATAGCATGAAAAAACAAAAAAGGAAGAATTATAATAGATTAAAAGAGACTCGGGCTTCCCTGGTGGCGCAGTGGTTGAGAATCTGCCTGCCAATGCAGGGGACACGGGTTCGAGCCCCGGTCTGGGAAGATCCCACATGCCGCGGAGCGACTGGGCCCGTGAGCCACAATTACTGAGCCTGCGCGTCTGGAGCCTGTGCTCCGCAACAAGAGAGGCCGTGATAGTGAGAGGCCCGCGCACCGCGATGAAGAGTGGCCCCCGCCTGCCACAACTAGAGAAAGCCCTCGCACAGAAACGAAGACCCAACACAGCCATAAATAAATAAACAACTAAATAAATAAAATTAAAAAAAAAAAAAGAGACTGAAGACACATATCAACCAAATGGAACACATCGACCTTGTTTGGCTCCTGATTCAGTCAAACTGAAAATGACAGAGATAATTTTGGAAATGTGAACATAGGCTAGCTAATTAGATGATTGTTAAAATTATTGTTAATTTTGTTAGGTATGTTGTGATTATCATTTTAAAAGTCCTCATCAGTCTGAAAAAGGAATGAAATTCTGATACATGTTACAGCATGGATGAACCCTGAAAACATTATGCTAAGTGAAATAAGCCAGACACAAAAGGACGAATATTGTATGATCTCAATTATATGAGCTACGTAGAATAGGTAAATTCACAGGGACAAGAAGTAGAATAGAAGTTACCAGGGGCTACAGTGAAGGGAGAATGGGGAGTTATTGTTTAATGAATATGGAATTTCTGTTTAGGATGACAATGTTCTGGAGATGGATGATGGTGATGGTTGCACAACAATGTGAATGCCACTGAATTGTACACTTAAAATGGATAACATGGAAAATTTTATGTTTTGTGCACTTTACCACAATCTTTAAAAGTACTTATCCATTAAAGATATACCCTGAGATACCTGTAATTTACTTTAAAATACTCCTACCCTACCCTCCGCCATTAAAAAATATGTGGAAAGATAGATAAAATAAGACTGACACAATATCGATCATTGTTAAAGCTGGGTAATGGGTATGAGGATTTATATGTGCATGTTTGAAAAATTCCACAGTTAAAAAAATTTTTAAATGCCTGGCTCTCAAGAGTAAATGAATACAGTGCAAATCTGTCGGCACATGTAACTGGGCCCAGCTGATTGGAAAGGCACTTGCAATGGACCGGGAGCAGGGCTGTGGAGAGCCTCTTCTGCTGCATTCCCTGTGACTAATCCATAGGCCACCAGTGTCCAAGGAGTGCTTGCTTTTTTTTCAAAGCTGCATCCCTCAGTGACAATCTTTTCCTGACCTCTGCCCTTGGGGGAACACCTAATACCTTTCTCAACCAGATTGATGAGTTTCTGGATTATATTTTTTCCACAAGCATAAGCCAAGATATCACTTTAGATTTTTCCTTGCAATAGTGGCCTGGTGATAATTGCTGAGTGTAGTTAAAGAACCTCTATTGAGCAACAGGATGGTACCAGCTGGTAGGAACACTTGGGAGGGACCCTCATTGCCTAAGGACCCTGAGGAGATTTCACTGGGGGAAGCTTCTTTAAAGAAAGTAAGTCTTAAAGACATACCCTTAAGACAATGGGGAAAGGCATTCCAGGTAGAGGAATCAGAATATTCAAAGGCATGGGGGCAGGGACCCGGAAGGGAAAAAGAGGCTGGAAAAACTAGCTGGCATCAGATTGTGGATGCTCTTATATGTCTTGCCATGAATTTCAATCTTTCAATAAATTGAGAGATAAATTTATAATAATGTGCCCCTTAGTAGGCACAATAAATAAATTGTGCCTACTAAGGGGCACATTCTTTGCAAAGATGAGCACTGCCCCTTTCCCTCCTGACTAAGAAGTTTGATGGAGAAGAGGGATGATGAAGGGAAATGATTACCCACTGCACAACCTGAGACACCTGGCTGTGAGGTCCAAAGTGATTTGTTACACCTTGAGTCTCCAATCCTCCTTTAAACCCAGCTTTGCAGATGTGGGTGGGACCAGGGCAAGTAAGAGATACCTGCTTGGGTAATAAAAGAAGATTCCAGACTATAAATAGGGCTTGGTACAGGGAACCAGGTCCATCATAAAGAGATGTTTCTCACTTTGTGCAGTCTCTCCTCATTATCTAAGGGGTCAGCTCTCTCACCTTGTAGCCCTCAGTAAGAGCAATGAAAATACACGATCGTGTTCCCAGAATGTTGCCCAGATCCAATGCTAACTTCCTAAGTCTCTCAACAAGAGACCCATTAAGCTTATATTACCATTTAAAGAAGTGCCTGGAAAGTGTGCAATTTTTGAAGGAATAATAACACGTTATTATTTGCAACATAACAAATGTTGCAAAATGAACATTTGTAGTTTGGGCTCCTGTGTTCACACTGAATTCAACTTTTAAAAATGTGTGCATGAGATTAAAAATTTTCCAATAGTTTGGGAGTCTATTTAAAGAAAACCAACATTGTTCACCCCACACTCACACCATTTTTCAGACACCACTACTTTCACCTGCCTGTTTTAAAAATTATTTTAAAAAGTTATTTAGATTAAAAAAAAACAATTTCTTGGTCAGTTTAAGACATTGTCTATTGACTCATCTCCATAAAATATGAGGATGTTAGCTTCCTACTTCCCTGCCCCCAGCTTTCTGATTTATAATTTAGTTCTATTGGTTCCCTCTGTACACTTATATGATATATCCTGTTTCTCTTCCATCTATGCACTACCTTTTAACTCCCCACGATGTGAGCTGAGGATATTAGCACAGTTCCCTTCTTTTCATCTCTCCCTTCTACTTCCCATTATCTGCCATTTGTGCCTTTACCTTTACATCAGGAAGGAAAGCATCTACAATCAGCTCTGTCACCATCATTGTCATCCTTGCTTTGTGGGTAGTTTGATTTCGAGAGTGAAAAGCTAATAGACAGGGTTTGCATTATTATGACTATGTAAATTGGGGTTACAGATCTTCCTCAACTTACAATGGGGTTACATCTCAATAAACCCATCATAAGTTGAGAATATCGCTAAGTCAAAAATGCATTTAATACACCTAACCTACCAACCATCATAGCTTAGCCTCACCTGCCTGAAATGTGCTCAGAACACTTACATTAGCCTACAGTTGGACAAAATCATCTAACACAAAACTCATTTTGTAATAAAGTGTTGAATAGCTCATGTAATTTATTGAACACTGTACTGAAAGTGAAAAACAGAATGGCTGTAAATGTATCAGTTGTTTACCCTTGTGATCATGTGGCTGACTAGGAGCTGCGGCTCACTGCCAGGGCCCAGCATCTGGAGAGAGTATCATACTGTGTATCACTAGCCTGAGAAAAGATCACAATTCAAAATTTGAAGTACGGTTTCTATGGAATGCGTATCACTTTCAAATCATCATAAAGTTGAAAAGTTGTTAAGTGGAACCAATGAAAGTCGGGACTGTCTATACTGCGATGCCCAGGGGCAGGCTAGGATTATATTTCCTTCTCTGCCAAGTCAAAATCACCACCTCTCTGCCACTAAAAGTAGAACATGCTTAGCAAAACTGTCACCTTGATGCTATGTTTTAGTTGGCTTCAAATTGGGACAATAATTTTCTTTTTAAAAATTTAACTATGTCTACATATTTTTGAAAAGGAAGCTTTGACCACCTATGAAGACTACTAAAATGTGGCATTATATTGAGCATTTGAAGAAGAGATTATGCAGATGGTGGAAGAAGAGAACTAAATCTAAAATGTCCAGAGTTGGAATCAATAGATAACGTCCAAAAATGGAAAAATCAGGAAGTTAGCAGAATAAGCGTATTATTTATAAATACAGAGAAGAAATGGCTAAAAGAATGGAAAACAATTGCCTTCAAGGAGTGGAAATCAGGGGTGGAGCTACCTGGTCTGGGAGACTGCTGCGTTTTTCATTTTGGAGCCTTGTAGTGTTGTTGGACTTCTAAAACTTTGTACATGTATTACTTTGATAAGAATTACAATTAAATTTAAAAAGAGAGTAACTATCCCTTTCATCCCACTCCCAAGATAATCACTGCTGACTCAATCTAACAGCTGAGACTGAGGTGTTAAAAAGAGGATGGGGGCTCTTTGTGTGTGGGTGAGCCTCATGGTCTGGTGGTAATGCCCCAGGGTGATGCGATGGGATTCTTCATTGGAAGTCCTCAATGTTATAAACCCTATCTTTTCTCTAACTTCCCTCTGATGGGGACTGATGGAAACCTGCCTGGTTGGGGGCTGTCTGTGAGCAGGGTAGGAAGTGTGCCAAGCGTCCCAAAGTTCAGAATGTGCAGAGTCTCATTTAAACCCCTCATTTTCATCCAAGTCCACACCCTGCCTGGAATCTTCATATCCTGAGCCTCTCCAGTTTCCGTTTTCCTTCAAGAGAAGCTTCTCAGGGTGGGAGTGTAGTCATCTGGCTACAGAGGGTAGGGTAAGCTACTTAGGGGGTCACCCTCTTGATTTAGATTTTTTTTTTTAACATCTTTATTGGAGTATAATTGCTTTACAGTGGTGTGTTAGTTTCTGCTTTATAACAAAGTGAATCAGCTATACATATACATATGTCCCCATATCTCCTCCATCTTGCGTCTCCCTCCCACCCTCCCTGTCCCACCCCTTGATTCAGATTTATAAGTAGTCCCCCTGGTTTCAGCCTCACCCCTCACCTCCTGCAGTTACTGGTGCCCCCAGATCCTGAGCCCCACAGGGCTCTGTAGAGAGAGCTCCATCCCCGGCCACAGGCACCTCAGTTGGGCTCCTTCTGCTTTGCTAAATTAATTACATGTGCCCCAACCCATGCCTGCTTTCCATCTTCTACAATTCTGCTGATATCTCTCGTCTGTTGTTATCTATCCTCCTGTTCTTTCTCTCCTTATAAGTTAATACAATTTTTTTTTTGTTTTATCCCTTTGGTGTTAATTTCAAGGGGCTTGTGGAGAGATACATGGAGATACCCATGGTTTTTTTTTTTTGGCTTCTAACAACAATCAGTTATTATCTCTTGCAAGTTTTCAGGGTTGGTGGAACTAGATAAAACAAGGAAGGGAAGTTCTAGACCAACTCACATATATGCAGACAGTTGAAGACTGGCTGTCTGGGTTGGGTTGGAGTCCCTGAGTGGGGCTCGCTTTCATGTGTCTTTTTTTTTTTAATGAGTGTGTGAATGAACGAATGGTTAATGCTCCATTTTAACTGAAGTTGCAATTGATTTTAAAACAGCGAGGCTGGATTTTATTTATCATTTTTTGCTCTCTGTTGTGAGTTCACATTCTAGGGTATTACCCTGTTAGCAATACTTTGTTCCTCGGCCAATGGCTACTTCCCTGAACCGAGCCTGTGGGCTTCTAAACATGTGGGTTGCTCACAAGAGGCCAGGCTAGAGACTGTGGTTTGTGTCATGTAACCCACCCTTATGGCAGTAACCCTAACTTCTGCAAAAGTCCAGTTGAAGTCAGTTGTTTGGAATGCAAAACGTATTTTTCTATAGAAACAATATAATAAAGGAATATTTTAGCTCCCAGGCCAGCTTTCAAGAGTCTTTTTTAAGCTCATAGTTACGAATATTCTTTATTTATTAATGTACTCATGTCTTAAATTTATTGAACACCAGTTATGTGTGATTTGAGCTTTATATTATTATAAGAGCCTATCAAACACAATCGTTTAAATACATCACTTTGCTCAATTATTAACCTCCACTGTTTTTAACTTCCAAATGGTCATATCTTTTCTAAACGTAATGCTCTTCGTCTCTCCTTCCCCTGACTCACCCACCCCACCTTCAGAGAAAAAAGCGAAACCTGTGTCAGAGTCAGTGCAAGTGTTCATTTGTCAGAGATGGAAAATCCCCAGTGACGCTCGCTGCACCCAGAGGGCTCCTCTACCCAGGGAAGGGCCCTCCTAGAAAGTAATCGTAATGCTTTCTCCAGGGCACTGCAGTGACTTGGGCGAAACTGGGAATTAGCTCTCCATCAACTGCCTTTGGGATTTCTAAGTCTGTAGCACTGACATGAACAAAAAGTCACTTTTTAAGGCTTATCACCGATAACTGTTGGTCATTTTTTGCTTTCCCATAAAATTCAAAGGTGACTGGAGCATGTTGCCAGTGCAGCACTTCATATGTTTATTTTCTTGCGCTCCGATTCACCCCTGGCTTGCAGAGAGCAACGCTCTCACTCAAGAGGAGAGGGGACAAACTATTCCGCGGGGGACATTTGAAACTCTCACCAAACTAAGTTCTTTGGCACTTTCTCCAAGGTTATTCTGGGCAGGAGTATCATCCAAGATAGAAAACATACAGATACAGTCGTTTGTTCATGTGTTCTTTCACTCACCAAATACTCACTGAAGGCTTACTATGTGCCAGGCACCGTGCTCAGGGCTGCGGATGCCCTCCTGGATCTACCTCTGCACCATCGACTCTGTACCATGTCCCAAGAATAGTATTCCTTCCCACCCCAGATAAAGCTCTACCAGCTTGGGAGAGAAGGGAGAATCAGGAGAGGGAGAAATGGTGGGAGCTGCCTGTGTGGGTCTCCCTCCATCTCCAGTCTGGCTCTGGGCTCAGAAGATCATAGAAGCCCCATGAAAGTTTGAGTAACCTCAGAACAGAGGAGACTTGTATCCCCTACCACAAGTAACTTCCCAGAGAAGCCTGTGTGTGAGGGTAAAGAGGCATGGCTGAGTGACGCATCCAGGTGGATGGACCCAGAGCAGCCTCATGGCATGGTGCACAAAGAGTAGCCAAGACCCCCACTGCCCACAGGCAGGACCCAGGAGAGTCGAGAGAGGCTGGAGAACCCAACAAGTCTGGAGAAAAGGAAGATGCAGAGGGCATGGGAAGCCACAACAAGACCTGGGTCATTTAGGAGGAAGTCAGGGGGACGAATGCCAATGATCAAAGGCTAAGGGGACCATACACCTTAGCAAAACCATTATTTTGAGAAAGAGACCCAAGGGCAGAATGCTGAATTTGACTGAATGGATAACCTGAAATGATTCCATAATCATTAATCTGGCCGAGTTCATCCCAAGAAGACTAGATTATGATTCCTGTGACAGAGAGATTAATAATTATACAATATAATTGATTACATTTTATGCATAAGAGTATGTAGCCTATGAAATTTGCTCCTGCTTCACAAACAAGTAAATTGAAAAATCACACATCTTCATAAATTCTCTGGGGGAAACAAACAGGTGGTAAAATAGAGGCTGAGAGGGAGGATCTATGTTGGATGGGTGGTGTGAGGAAGGCCCTGTAAAGAGGGCTCTCGGTAAGCTGAAGCCTGAAGGATGAGAAGGAGCCAGCCACGCAAAGAGGTATAAGAGGCAGAAGGAACAGCATGAGCCAAGGTCCTGAGGCAGGAAAGAGCTCTTCTGTTTGAGGAACTACAGGAAGTTCAGTGTGACAAGCATAGTGAGCAAGGGAGGGAGCAAAGATGAGTTTGGAGTGGTGGAGAGGCAGGTGGATCCAGCAGGGCCTTTGGGTCCTTCTGTACTTAGCAGCCCCAAAGCCACCACAAACAGAAAAAGTCCTTCTTCAACCCCTGGTTTCATTCATAAGCCTCCCTCTTTCCCCACTATGCTTGTGGTTCTGCCTCACTACGGAGGCCCATCTCCCCTGTGCCTTTGGAGGCCTCCCTGGACCTCAGAACACACCTTCCCTTGTAGAGTTTTCTTCACCTCCTCCTGTTGGTTTCCAGCAGGTTGGAGAGGGGGCACCATTTGATGGTCAAAGGGCTTAAAAATGGGCAGATTCCTCAGTCTCCCTCCCAGGCACTCTCATGTAGGAGGCCTGGCTGGGGCCCTGCAATCTGCACAATTAACAGGCTCCCACAAGAGTTTGATGCAGGTGGCCTGGGAGCCACACCTGGAGAAACTCTAGGTGAAAGAGAGGAGTCAGATTTAGGCAGGAAGGAGACAGAGAGGGGCAACTTAAAGAATTTTTGACTCTAGGGCAATGTGATGGTTAATTTTGTTTGTCAACTTGACTGGGCCACAGGGTGCCCAGATATTTTGTCAAACATTACTCTGGATGTTTTTGGATTAGTTTAACATTTTAATCAATAGACTAATTGCCCTATTAATGTGGGTGGGCCTTATCCAATCAGTTGAAGGCCTTTGAGCTGAGACTTGAACTGACACATCAGCTCTTCCTGGGTTTCAAGCCTGCTGGCCTTCAGACTGGAACTATACCACCAGCTCTCCTGGGTCTCCAGCTTGCTGACTGCTGATCTGAGGACTTGCCAGCCTCCATAATTGTGTGAGCCAATTCCTTATAATAAATCTATCTATTTATCTATCTATCTATTATCTATTTATCTGTCTATCTATCATCTATCTATCTATCTCCTGTTGGTTCTGTTTCTCTTGAGAACCCCAACTAATACAGGTAGTAACAGCTGTTTTCTCTTTTCAGGATGCTCAGAACTTCGTAGTACAGTGGGGAAAACAATGCCTGATGGTAAAGGTTGTTAATAAATATTGTTATGAGAAATTGAGAAGTGCTATGTGAGATGGGTTCTTTGGGAGACTTTAAAAAACAATTGTAGCTACTATTTATGAGTACCCTCTCGTGGTGTTTTTTTTTTTTTTTTTTTTTAAACATCTTTATTGAAGTATAATTGCTCTACAATGGTGTGTCAGCTTCTGCTTTATAACAAAGTGAATCAGCTATACATATACATATGTTCCCATATCTCCTCCCTCTTGCATCTCCCTCCCTCCCACCCTCCCCATCCCACCCCTCCAGGCGGTTACAAAGCACCGAGCTGACCTCCCTGTGCCATGCGGCCGCTTCCCACTCTCGTGGTGTTTTATCTCCTCCCCCTTGTAAATACTTATGTAACGTCTGGCTTTAAGTATAATCTCCATGAGGGCAGAGATCCTGTCTGTTTCGGTCAACACTGAACCTGTGGGAGAGAGCCTGGCACACAGTAGGTGCTTGGTAAATACTTTCTGAGTGTGTCAGTCGATTTATTTCTCTTCTTCACAACAACGCCACGTGATCGGTGCTGTGATTTCCATTTTTAAAAAAGCAAACTGATGCTCAGCTTGAGCGCTGTTGCTCTCTGATTACAGTGCCCCAGCCCCGCCCCTTCCATCCATGTCCGCCCTGCTCTGGGCCCTGGGAGGCTGACCTCTACAGACAGACAACCTGGGCTCCTGGCCAGGGAAGGAGAGGCCAAGGTTAGGACCTCTGTTCCAGGGTATGGCTCTGACAGTGGCTGCGTCCTCCAGGGCCGCAGCTCCTTTTAGGCGGGCCCTGTTTTATGGTTCCAGCTTTCAACAGTAAAATATTCCCTCCTCTTCCCCTTCAGGCCTGGGGTGGTAATGGCTTCCTGCTATAACTGTCTCTCTGTATTTCATCCTCCCCTGTTGGTTGCCTTAATGCTGCCAAAGCCTCAGTTAAAATTCCCTCTATTAAACTCTCCTCAGTTAAACCCCTTGTCTCTGCCATCATTTTCCTGCTGGGATCCTGACTGATGAAGAGAAACTAGATAACAAAATCACACAGCTAAAAGGTGGTAGAGGCAGGATTTGAACCCAGGTGTGTCTAGCTTTGAAGCCTGTTTTCATTTTGTTATACTTCACGACCTTTCCTCTTCTCTCAGAAGTTGGTTAGAAATAAACCTGCTCCATGACATCCTATGATCTCTTCTAGAACAGTCCACAAGCCTGGCATTCTTTAGCCATCCCTCCTCCCAGAGAGGAAGACTGGTGGCATGGAAATAGGGCTTGGCCTTCTGTGGCCCCAGAGACCCGAATTTGAATCCAAGCTCTGCTAGGAGCTATGTGACTCTGAGCAAGGGGCTTGACTTCTCTGAGCCTCTGTTTCCTGGTTTGCAAAGTGGGGCCATACCACGGCATGTGGGAATGAGGAGTAAATAAATCAGTGTATTTATATCACGAGCTTGGTAAAGTTGGTGTCTCCTGTCCCTCCTCAGTTTGGGTCTTGTAGCAGCGCCTGAATACCTCCCTGAAATCACTCAGTCTCTTTTTTGGGTTAAAAAAAATTGCTGCTCAATCTCTGTGCAGGGAGAGCTGTCAGGGGTTCTGAATGCTAAAAAAATGTGGACATGTTTCAGAAGGATGCTTCCAGAGTCCTCGGCTCAGGAGACAGATCTTTTCTCCCAAGCTTTCTTTCAGCATTTAGTTTAGTTTTGTTTTGTTTATAAAGTTTTTTAAAAAGTTTTTAATTTATTTTATTTTTGGCTGTGTTGGGTCTTCGTTGCTGCATGCGGGCTTTCTCTAGTTGCGGCAAGCGGGGGCTACTCTTCGTTGCAGTGCATGGGTTTCTCACTGCGGTGGCTTCTCTTGTTGCAGAGCTCGGGCTCTAGGAGCACGGGCTCAGTAGTTGTGGCACACGGGCTCAGTAGTTGTGGCTCGCAGGCTCTAGAGCGCAGGCTCAGTAGTTGTGGCGCACGGGCTTAGTTGCTCTGCGGCACGTGGGATCTTCCCGGACCAGGGCTCGAACCCGTGTCCCCTGCATTGGCAGGTGGATTCTTAACCACTGCGCCACCAGGGAAGCCCCAGGCATTTAGTTTTGACTCTCTCGTGACATGGCCCAAGGTGAATCTCATGACCAGTGTGTTTTTTCTCCAGCGCTGACTGTGACTAAAATAGGGCCTTATGGGGCCAGCCCACAGAGCCCTCCCCTTGGAGAATTTCTAGAGGTCGCACTGCTTTACAAGGGTGCAGTGGGTTTGAGATCCATTGGTTGGTGATCCTAGTCTCTTAATAAGCCTCACAGAGTGTAATTGAAAACTCATTATTGCAAGCTCACTAGTACAGAATTTGTGGAGTTTGGGGCAGAAGCTGGCCAGCTTCTTTACCAGAGATGGTGCAAAATGAGGGTTAAAAAAAAGTGAGGTGAGGTGGGTAAGGGCTGCCAGGTAAAGTACAAGATGCCCAGGTTAATTTTATTTCAGACAAACAACAGATAAATTTTAGTATAAGTATGTCCCATGCAATATGTGGGATATACTTATACTAAAAATTCTTCATTTTTATCTCAAATTCTCATTTACTTGGGCATCATGTATTTTTATTTGCTAAATTGGGAAGCCCTATAGGTGGGGGGAAGAGAGATGTTTCACCAGCCTAGGAAAACATTGTTTTCTGGCTCCTCACACACGTTTTAGAAGCTCTCTTTTACTCAGAAATCACTGTGCTTTTTATAAATTGCTCCATTAAAAGATGACTCTATATAACATTCTATTAACTGAGTTCTAATGTCTATGTTCTTGAAAATAATAAAACTGTATTGCCTTAGGAATATGTAACCACAATATATTCCTTATCTAGAGGCCATGCATCTAGCAACTTCAAATATTAAAACACTGCCAAGCTTTCATTGTATATATGTGTAAGATAGTTCACATCCATGTATTAAGTATTCCTCGGGATACTAATTGTTTTATGCTTTAATTCTTATGGTTTGTATTTTCATAGCATAGGTCACATTTTATTTACGCTGTTTATTTCCCTTGTCATTAATAATTATACCATAAAGTTTAATATTTATAGCAGGACACACATCTATGGAATCACAGTATTTTTTGCCTTTTAAAAGTAATGAATCAAAAAACAGCAACAATAACAACAGAAACAAAACAAACCTCCACGATACCCAAAAGAGATGCCATGGCCTTCATGCACTTTTTCTCAGGGCACTGCTGAACTTTTTGTAGATATCTACTCAAAACTGAATTTTGTAGTCATTGTCTTTCTGCGTTCTTGGTTTTCATGTTTTCCACCTCGAGGGAACAGTGGGAAGCAAACTAGGAAGGTGGCTGGGCTTTCCACTCGAGGCCGCACGCCACCAGCAGCATGAATAAGAGCAGAAGCCCCACGGAAACCCGAGACCAAGAACTCAAAGAGTATCACAGTCAGAGGGCATTTCCTGTCGGGGCCAGTAGACCCACACATTGTGTCGGCCCCTGCTGCCATCACTGAGTCACTGAGGCTTATGATAATGTTGCATGTCATCATGCAAAAATTAAATTATGTTCAGGTCAAAAGTTTTGTCTTCCCATCTCCAGAAAGAGCACCATGACACTTCTAAAAATAGTATTATAGTTCTGAGGATTCTAGACAAATGTCACAGTTTTCTCAGAAAATTGGAAGACTGCAAATGTGGGATAATTACTGGCTTTTAATGTGTTTGTCCTTAGTAGTGAAAATAAAATACAATTATCATATTTACATACTAAACTGGAAATTGGGAAACAGTAGTGCAAAAAAGAGAATCCTCCCCTCAACAGAGCTCAAAATCTGTGGAGAGGAGGGATACAGGTAAGTAATTGTATCATTAGGATAGCCAAGGTTACTTAGGTAACAAACAACTCTAAAAATCTCAATGCCTTAAAAACAATGACTTTGTTTCTCATTCACACTACATATCCGTAGGCTGGGGGTTTGCTCTGTTATTCTCACTCTGGAATCTAGGCTGGTATAGCAAGACACCATCTGGGTAGAGCGTTGCCATCCAACCATGGATGTTTATTTTATAGAAGCGGAACTCCGGGTTTAAGATGATTGGGTAATTTAGCTAGGCAAGGAGCAGAGCCAAACTGAAACCAAGATCTTTTAACTCTTACACCAGTGGTCCTTCTCTTCTATAGATACAAGTTATCCTCTGAATTAGATGACCATGCTCCAGCGGGAGTGGGAGTAAACAAAGCTCCAGATTCAACTCCAAAGGTTTAATCATGTTTGCGACATATTAGTCACCATTCATTCATTCAGCTTACTATATGTTGGCATTATCTTACACACTCGGTATATAGTGGTGATCAAAATACATACAGTCCCTCTCCTAATGGAGCTTATGATTTTATGATGTGGAGGTACATGGAATTGAGTTTCCCAGGCTTGGGAAGAGAGGCTGAGGTTGCAGAGAGTTGCCTGGACTTTAATTGCTAGAAGTTGCAGGCCTAGGGGTATAGGAGGATGCAGACACAGCCTGCTGATTGGGAGTGAGTCAGTGATTGTATCTGCTGTGTCCCTATCATCACCATGTGGCAGCAACCCTGAAATGCCACCAGAAACTCTGGTTTGGGGTGGGGGAGCTGGAGGGCTAGGTGGGACAACTATAATACACTAGTGGAAGAAAAGGGAGGTATGACTGAGGAAGAGAGAGAAAGAAAACAGCAACAAAACAAACACGATTTCCATCTGAAATGAGCCTGCAAACCAAATTCCAAAATACACGGAGAAATCTAATGCTTAGAAAGACGGCCAGCAAAGTTGATAATCAGGACAAGATTTTACTCCACGGTGAAACTAATTTTATAGCTCAGCCTAACAAAGACTTTAGAATAAGTACATCTAAGGTGTCAAGAGAGAGGGATAAAAAATATTAGAAATTATAAAACAAACTAGGTGAAAACAATACCAGGTTTATTATTTTTTAAAATATTTATTTATTTGGCTGCGTCGGGTCTTAGTTGCGGCACACAGGATCTTCACTGCAACATGCAGGCTCTTTAGTTGCGGCATGCAGGATCTTTTAGTTGTGCCATATGAGATCTAGTTCCCTGACTAGGGATCGAACCTGGGCCCCCTGCATTGGGAGCATGGAGTCTTAGCCACTGGACCACCAGGGAAGTCCCTATTATTTTTTTTTAAAGAGTCAACTAGAAATCTCAGAAATGAATAATACAATCACTGAAATTTAAGATGCCCTGGATGAGAAAATTTCTGGTGTGAATAAAGTTGAAGAGCACAGTAGTGATATGGAAAGGGGTGCTAGGAACATGCCCAGAGTCCAGGCAGAGAAGAGAAAGTATTCAGAGATGTGGAGGATTGATTTAGAGACACCGACTGACCATTATTTAAGGGGAATTCTGAAGGAAGAGAAAGGAGGGAAGGACAGTCAAGCAATATTTAAAGAGATCATTGCTGAGACGTTTTCAGAATTGAAGACTTCAAATCAAAGGCACATTTGGGTACCAAGCATGGAAATAAGAATAAATCCATACCTAAACAGATGGTAGCAAAATTGCAGAACATTAAGGAGAAAGATAATCCAAAGTTAACAGAGATAGATAAAAGATGGATTCCCTACAAAGGAATGAAAATTAGTTTGATGGCAGCCTTCTCATGACAATAGTAGATTCTAGAAGACAGTGAGGATAATATGTTCAAAGTGCAGAGGGAAAGTAACTGTCAGTCCAGAATTCAATACCCTGACAAATAAAGACATTTCAGACATGCCAAGACCAAGAATTTACCAGTCATAGACTATCACTAAAAGAACTACTAAATTATATTTTAGCAAATATAGCTAACTATTGATTGTAAAAACAAAGACAAAAACAAAAACTTAAAAAAAAATATTTAAAAAGAGTGAAAGTACGACTCTGAAACAAAAACAACCTGATAGGAAGCAGGGTTCAACAGGTAACTAAAAAGTGCTGAAGGCTTTGTTGTGGTCAAGAGAACAATGGATACTAAATACCTTAAAAATATATTCAATAAATAAATAAGGATACTAAATACCTTAAAAATATATTCAATAAATAAATAAAGCGATTGACTTAAGAAACTAGCAACAGTAGAAAAATATAAACTAGAAATAAGAAAATAATAAATATAAGAGAAAAAAAATTAAAGATATAGTATTTAGGGAAGATGAATAAAACCCAAAGTTGATTTTTTGAAACAACTTACAGAAATAGACAAACCCTGAGCAAAATTTATCAAGAAAACAGAAACAACAACAACAACAAAACCCCACAAACAGAAAATTGGAATAAAAAGTGGTTAGAAATAGATTCAATGGAGATGTAAACATAAATAAAAGAATGCTATTAAAAGCTTCATGGCAATAAATATGGAAATGTGGAAGAAATGGATAATTTTTTTTAAGAAAAAAAAATTTTGGTAATTTATTCAGATGAAATCAGAATAAAGCCTTAACCATTAAAGAAATTAAACTGTTTATCAAAAGGTTTCCTTCTTCCAAAGACACAAGGCCCAAATGGTTTTACCAGATCTTCAAAAAATAGATAAACACTGTTTAGAAACAAAAAAATAAACTGTTCCACAGAATGAGGGAAAAAAGGAAGAGGATTATCTAACTTATTTTTTGGGATACTGAAGTCAGACAAGTACAAGTAAAGAAAATTATAATTTAATCTCACTTTTCATGTAAATACAAAATCTTAAGGAAAACATCATGACCAAATAGGACTTAATCTCAAATTGAAAGTATAATTCGAAATTAGAAAACCTACTAAAGACTAAAAGAGAAAAAAAGTTTCTCCTTTTTTAAAAAAATTTTTAGTGTCGTTTTGATAAATGCAGAAAAGACATTCCATGGAATGCAGAATTTATTCATGGTTAAAGAAAAATCTTTGCAAACTAGGTACAGAAGGAAACTTTCTTCACCTGACAAAGGCCATATACCAAAATTCTACAAACAAATATTATACCAACTGGTTATATTTTAGAGGCATTTCCATTAAAGTCAGGAATAACATTAGGATACCAGTTATAAGTCTGTATTCAGCATAGCGCTGAGGGTCTTGACTGATCTTCTTTGCAATAGCAAAGAAAGGAGAGACACAGGGACTGGAAAGAGAAAGAAAACTGTTCTTGTTTGCAGAAAATGTGACTGTCTACATAAAGAATTCAAAAAAATTCACAGAGAAACTCTTAGCATTAAAAAGTGTTCAGCTAGGATGCTAGATAAAAAAATCACACAAAAATCAATAGCACTCCTAGTAGTAGTCACTAATTCAAAAATATAATAGGAAAAAAAAAGAATTCTATTCACCGTAGTAGAAATTATGTGGCACCTAGCCTTAAATTTATTAAAATGAATATAAGACCTCTATGAAGAAAACTATAAAAGTATTATTGAACAATATAAAGAAAGACCGAAATAAATTTAGAGAAATATCAGGTCCACTGTTTAGAGTATTCAATAACATGAAAATGTCAATTTTCTCCATATAGATCTATGGGCTTACTGCAATTTTAATTTTAAAAATCCTCAAAATGTGTGTTTATTTGTGTGTGATTCTTAATAATTCTGAAATTCATGTGAAAGGGACAAGAAGAGTCAAGATAATTTTGAAGAAGAAGAGGGTAGGGAGACTTGTCTTCTTAGATATTTACGTATTTTTAAAGACCATGCTGGTATTGACCTAGGGGACAGATATATAGATGAATGGAACAGAGCAAAATCCCAGAAATTGCCTATACACATGAAGAAACTCTCTGTACAATGAAGGTAGCATCACAATGCAATGGGGGGAAATGGTAGGACTGAGACAACTGGTTATTTATGTGGGAAGAAAGAGAAATCAGACTCCTACTCACCCAGCCATAAAGACTAAAGACCTACATGTGAAAGCAAGCTTGCAACTTTGAGAAGAAAATATAGGAAAGTACATTTATCATCACCAAGTAGGGAAAGATTTCTTATATAATATACAAACATACAGACAACCAAATAAGGGGTATATATTTAATTACATTAAGACAAAAGCTTATGCACAAGAAAAAAGACATGTAAACAAAATGGAAAGAAATTACACAACAGGAGAAGGTATTTGCAATGCATATAACCATAAATAGGAGATAATTTAAGACACAGTAATTACACAAGCTTAATTCTTTCATCACAGGGCAATAACACTATTAATAAACAGAAATTAAAACAAAATAACAATTAAAGTATAAGAACATGGCAGTTAGAAGATAACTAATATAAGAACACCCCATATTAAAAGTTATGAAATGTTATTAAAGTATACTGAAAGGGGAAATTACAGTCTTCATGTTTTCATTATTTTCAAGGAAAGGAAAAATGAAAGTCTTCAACCCAAGGATTTATAACAACAATAAAATCCCTTAAAAATCAAGAGAAAGAAAAAAAATAAAGGCAAAAACAAAACTAAATGAACTAGAATATAGGAAAGTTTATAAAATTAAATCAAGAGCTTATTTAAAAAAACAATAAAATAGACAAACTTTAGAGAAAGTAAAGAAGGAAAAAAAACCTGTGAATAATAAAATTAGAAATATAAAAAAGGGATTCAACATCAGATGAGGAGGATATAGTTTAAAATAAGAGACCACTTAGCAAAATCGTAAGTTATAAGTTTGAAAACATAGATGAAGTGATCTTCTGGAAATACACACATTACAAAAATTAGAAGTATTAAACCTAAATACAGTAAACACAGCTGAAGAAACTAAGGGAAGAAAAGAGCGAAAGAAATCCCTCCGGAGAAAAAATGCCTAGGCCTAGAAAACTCTATAGGGAAAATCTTTCCACTCTTAATGAATAGATAATTATTATGCTTCAATAATTACTTCAAAACATTGAAAAACTTTGAAAGTCTATCTAATTTACTTCACAGAGATAACCCTGATGTCAAAACCTGAAAAAGACAGCTCAAAAAAAGAAAATAATAAACCTATCTAAAGTATGAACATAGAGAAGAAATCCAAACAGACAACAGAGTATCAAAAGAATATCCCCAAAAGGATTTAACCTAGAATGAAAAGGTTTTACATCTTAATATTTGAAAAAATCCAATAGTATCATACATCACATCTACCAGTTTAAAAAGAAAATCCAAATGAGATTCTCTCTCAATCCAAATGAGATCCAATGAGCTAGTCCTTATTAAAAAATGATCATAAATTTAAGAACTCCTTCTTAACAGTAACAAAATATTTATTTCAAACAGTCAAAACCACCTGTGAGAATGAAATACTAAGGCAATATTATTAAAATCAGGAACAAAGCAGGGATACAGTTTATTGCCAATTTTATTTGATTTTTAACTGAAAGTTCTGACCAATTAAATAGCATACATACTGGCAGAAAACTGCTAAATATACAAAGGAAACACAAAAGTCAGTAGCTTTTCTGTATAGAAATACTATCTAGTTACAAAGTATAATGAAAAAAAATCAAACTACAATAGTAAAAATTAACAGTGATGACACTGAAAACCTCTATTAAATGCCTTGGAATAGCTTTAATGAGAATGTGAAGGATCCATATAACAAAAACTACAAAATGTTACTGACAAATACAGAAGAAAATTTGAATATTGTTCTGTGGCAACAATGTCAGTATTTTTCAAATTAGTTTGTATTTCAATATACTTTCAACAAAAATCTCAATAGGATTCTTTTAGAATTTGACATTATCATTCTAATGTTTACTGAAAGAATAATTAGGTATAAACAGCAAAGAAAATGTTGAACATGAAAAGGAATGATGGGACAGTGGCCCTGCCAGGTATTAAACAATTTTAAGAAGAAAGTATCAATAAAACTGTGTGGAACTGACAAAAGAACAGATGTATAAATGTTCGAATCAATTGCACAGAATAGATATTCTGAAACAATATTATGCACAAGAACTTAGTCTATGATAAAGAAAGCATCACAAATCAGTAGGGAAAAAATTATTAATAAACTATCCTGCGTTAATTGGTTATTTAGAAAAAATAAATTTAGAGATTTACCACAAATTATAATAAAAATAACTTTAGATGGATTAATAGGTGTAATTAGATATAAATACAAAACTATTAAAAAGACTAGAAGCACATGAAAAAATGTTCAGTAATTTTAGTCATCAAGGAAATGTAAATTAAAACTATAATAAGCTACCACTGCACACCCAACAAACAGACTAAAATAAAAAAGATTGACAACATCAAAAATTGACAAGAACACAGGGATTTCCCTGGTGGTGCAGTGGTTAAGAATGCACCTGCCAATGCAGGGGACACAGGTTAGAGCCCTGCTCCGGGAAGATCCCACATGCTGCGGAGCAACTCACCACAACTAGAGAAAGCCCGCGCGCAGCAACGAAGACCCAATGCAGCCAAAAACAAATAAATAAATAAATTTATTTTTAAAAAAAGTTGGTGAGAATACAGAGCAACTTAAACTCTCTTGCATTGGTGGTGGGAGTAAAAAATGATACAACCACTTTGGAAAAAAGTCTGTCAGTTTCTCATAAAACTAAGTATATGTGTATTCTATGACTCAGCAATTCCACTCCTAGGTATTTCCCCCAAAGAAATGAAAGCATATGGCCACACTATGACTCAGCAATTCCACCTCTAGGTATTTGCCCGAAGGAACGGAAAGCATATGTCCATAAAAGTACACATACAAGAATGCTCATAATGGCCCCAAACTGGAAATAGTCCAGATGTCCATAAATAGAGGATTGATAAACAAACTGTAATATAGGCACATAATGAAATATTACTCTTGACAACCAAAAGAAACTTGAAACACACCAACACAGATGAATTTTTTAAATATTATGTTGAGTAAAAGAAACTTTACACCAAAGAGTTCATGCTGTATGATTCCATTTATATAAACTTCTAAAACAGGCAAAACTAATTGACAATGAAGAAACTAAACACTGGTGGTTGCCTCTGGTGTAGAGTGGGAGTGAGGATTTATTGGGAAAGGACCCTGGGGAACTTTCTGGCATGATGCTAATTTCTCTGTATATATATACTTTAATAGCTTTATTTAGATATAATTCGCATGCCATACTAGTCACCCACTTAAAGTGTACAATCCATGATTAATATTATGTTAATATATTAATATTAATGATTAATATATATTCATCAGTATATGCAACCATCAGCTCAAGAAAACCCCATACCCTTTGAATTTCTAAATCTTGGTAGGTTTATGCCTCTGTCATTTGTCAAGACTCACTGAACCATCCACTTAAGATTTGTGCATTTCACTGTAAATATGTAATATATGTAAACTTTACCTTTAAAACTTTTTTAGAAAAAGGAAATACGAAACAATTTTCAAAGTTCTATGTGGAAAGGGTCATTCTTCAGAAAAGAAAATATTGATAGATTTGATTACTTTAAAACTAAAAACCTTTGTGTGTCAAAAAATATATAAATATAGCCAATATTAAAATACAAATATCAAGCCAGAGGATGATTATTATTTTTTTTAAATATTAGAAAAGGAGGGTTTTGTCTATATATTTGATGCATGCATAAAACATTCTAAATCATTGCAAATATTAAGATACCAACAAATATGTGGGCGAAGGCTCTTGACAGAAAGTTTATAAATAGGAAATAAAACCTAACAAACAGGTGGAAATTTCATGTTTACAGAAATTAAGATTAAAATTATATCAAGAGCAATATATATATATCAAAGGCCCTAGAATTTGTATACTCTTTGATTTATTTTCCTTTGAGAAATATATTTCTTCTCCTTTGAAAAGAGATATTTAAAGTGAATAAGAATGGTTATGCACAAAGGTTTAGCTACAAGAATATTTATTTATTTAATAAATTTAATTTATTACAGCACCATTTGTAATATTGACAAATCTGATATTACCCAAATGTTTAATATAGAGTGCTAATTAAATAAATTACAGTACAAAGATAATAAATTAACTCAGCACTCCTGTACAACTATTTAAAATGATGTTGTAAAATACGTAATGATGTGGAAATATGTTTAAACATATTTTAAACATCTTGAGTTTAAAAAAAAAGAAAAAAGGCCCAAACTTCCTTGATCCTGTTAGGCTAACCCATTCCCTTAATATCTGTGCTGTGGACACACAGGCATTTAGCTCCTGTCAACCTCCTCCCTTCTCTTCTTCCCCATTTCCCTTTGGAAGCTGTTCTGGGAAGAAGAAATAGGCTGGTATCAGAATGGAGGGAAAAAAACACTTTAAAAAATGAAAAGAGAAAGAGTGTAAAACACTGTTTTGGTTGACCATTTTGTTTTAATTGGGAAAAAGTATATGTGTACATGATTAGAAACTGAAACAGTCAAAAAATGCATATGATGAAAAGTCCCTATCCAGTCCTAGGTGCCTTAGTTAGTTTTTCTTATCTTCTTCTAGATATATTTTTTAAGAAAGATATCTACGAAAAGGAACAAACAAAACACAAGAAAGAGGAAAGAAGGAAGGGAGGGAAGGAAAAATGGAGAGAGAGAAAAATAGAGGGAAGGAAGGGGAAAAGATATAAAGGGGGAATATGGGGAAAAATTAGAATGAGTTTATTCTATGAGGGGTCTAAACAGCTGAAGTTTATTTTAGAATATACGTTAAACATTTGGATCTCAGATGTTCAGCAACCTGCTACTAACTTAATAACACTATTTCATGAATATTAAATTATTTACAAATATTTATAAAATAAATCAAGATCAAAAGTGAAGAGCCTTTTTACTTGAGATGCCTTAACGAACAGTGACTGTGTCATCCAAACCCAAATTAGGGTTCCTAGCCTGGCAAGCATTAGTGTACAGGAACAGTGGAGTAGAGCATGTGAAATCAAGACTGTCCTGGACTTGCAGCTCTGATAGAAAGAGCAATGGAAGTTCAGAACCTTAGAAGCGTTCCCAGCCTGGATTTACCCCACTGGAGAGCGTGTCTAGGGCAGAAGCACCAAATGACAGCCACTGGGAGCCCACATGTTTTCTTTCCTGGCATCATCTTCATATGTTAGGTATAGGACCACATATCCTGACTCTCTTTTACAACCATTTTGGATTGATTAGACATGAATGTATTGGTTTATATTTACTGCTTGAAGTAAACCTAACAATATTATTTCAATGGGTGGGGAGAGGAGAAATCAGTCAATCCAGATAGTCCACCAAAAACACATATGGGCTTCTCAGTTGAGGGCAGGTTAGGATTCTTAGTGTGTGTCTCTCCCTGGGGGCCACCCCCTTTTTTTCCATGATGCAAATGTAGAACATTCAAAGGTAGTGTAGTCAAGGGATGAGATTTGATAAAATTAATTTTTACTGCTTCATCAAAGACATTCTTAAGTGAACAGAAATATTTCTGTGTGTGATCAAGTTGGTAGCTTAAAAATAATTAACAATTTATTTGCAAACAATTTATTTATAAGCGAGCTTATAATTAGTTTAAGACATGTTCTTTTTACATTAAAAAAAAAAAACCCGTACAGTATTGACCATTCACCATGAGAATGACAGTTGGTTAGAGACAGGTTATGAGATGAGAAGGAATGCCTGGGGGGGAAGCAACCCGGGAACCAGAACAGAAGGAAGGAGTTAACTTAGGGATGGAGGGAAGAGGGAAAAGAAGGAGACAAAAGACCTAGAAGCTGAAGCAGGAACGGAAAGAACAAGAGAACAGAGCTATCTTGAAGTCCTTATCAGAATTTGGAAATCTGTTCTCCCATGTAAAATCAAGTGAGTGTTTTTCCCATTAAAAAAAAATAGCAGGGGGCTTCCCTGGTGGCGCAGTGGTTGAGAATCTGCCTGCCAATGCAGGGGACATGGGTTCGAGCCCTGGTCTGGGAAGATCCCACATGCCGTGGAGCAGCTGGGCCCGTGAGCCACAATTACTGAGCCTGCACGTCTGGAGCCTGTGCTCCGCATCAAGAGAGGCCGCGATAGTGAGAGGCCCGCGCACCGCGATGAAGAGTGGCCCCCGCTTGCCGCAACTAGAGAAAGCCCTCACACAGAAACGAAGACCCAACACAGCCATAAATAAATAAATTAATTAATTCTAAAAAAAAAAAAGCAGGATTAACCTTTCCTGATTTCTCCTTTTCTTTTGTAGCTTTAAGCATGTATCTGAGTGGAACTTTTATTTTTCAAGGGTTTATCCAGTCCAACTACTTATCTTTCACCTGCCATCACAATGTCCCAAACTAGGTTGACTTTATTGTTATTACACCTGCAGTGATGATTTCAGTTCAAGGTTCAGCAGGTGAAATTAAGCCTGACAGTTCTCCTGATGTACCTCCAACATATAAACAAGTTAAATTTACTGCCATGTTTTTGAGTGAGCCTTTTTTAAAGGAGTTTCTGACTTGAGCGTTCTACTTCTATCTGATTTTAGCAGTTTGTCCCAAGGATGTGAGCAGTTATTTTTCCTTATTCGTGCTGGTGCCTCAGTAGATGAGTCTCTAAGCATGGTCCCACTTGTTGAGCCCCCCAGCCCTGGGCAGAAGGAACTAAAGGCAAGAAGATAAAGCCAAGAAGACCAAATAAACAGAAGAACAGAGTTCTGATGTCCAAAGCTTTTGTCTCATTTATTAATTCTGCAGATACTTACTGAGCACTTACTATACACAAGCTCCAGGTTAGACACTGGGGGTACAGTGGTGGGCAGATACTGTTCCTAGCCTCCCAGAGCTCAAGGCTCATCCTCTCAGGCAGGCAAAACAAGTGTTATTAATATTCCCATTATGAGACCAGGAAACAGAGGCAAGGGACAGACACAGCTTTGGAACAGGAATGGAGCTCAGCTTTTCTCTCCTGAGGTCTAAATAGTTGGCTAACGGTACTCAATGGCTCTCAAACTTTTCTCTTACTAATTAGACAACGGAGCTTTAAGAAGGTATTCACCACCCACCATGGGCTTTTGCTCCCCATTTTAAAATTCAGGAAATGATTTGTATCCCCATTACTGTCTTAGAAGAAGTAGCCCATTTCTTCACACAACTTTAGACGATTATTATTATGATGATTAATACTGGCAATAAATCGGCTTTAAGAAATAAATTTGCAGAAATCTTTAAATCCATCTTTCTCTAGAGTTGGGTGTATAAAAACTAAGACTATGAAAAAGTTTGCTTTCATATAAAATGATCAGACATCCAGGTATTCAGATTAAAAAATGCTAGCTCTGGATCCTTTCTCAGGGAACTCTGAGTTCACCTGCCTTTCAAGAAATCTGAATCCTTTCCAAAGAAGAGGAACCCAGAAAGAAAGGTTCTTTTCCTGAGAGCATTTTCTTATTCCTTCACTCCTTTCAGCTGTTAGCAGCAGCTGGTGCCCTCAGTGTGCTGAAATGCCCGCTGCCTTGTAAACATTCTCTCTAATACCGCGCATTACTCATAGTTTGAAAATCACTTTGACTCCTGAAACATAATTATGTTAATGTCAAATGAGTCAGCAGGGCGACAGCACGCTGCTCCTATGGCAGCCGCGCCTCCTCCCAGCCTCTCAGCGCCTGAGGCTTCAAAAACAAAAATTTCAAAAAGAGAGAAACGCCCTTTTGGTGGGAGAGAAGAGAAATTATGAATATGGCTCAAAGAACGGCTTCAAAGGAGTCGTCGATTTCATTTTCGCTGCAACATGAAAGGGAGAGTCCAAGTAAAACCGCCAACCCTAGGTTAATCCTTTTACGTGAAGAATAAACAGGAATTTGGAGAGTTTCTCTAGAAGAGCTGTGATTTTCCCGCAGGGATGAGTTGAGACAGGTCACTCTGGTGAATATACAGCCGTGATGTTATTTCCAGGGCTCCCCTTGGAGCTGTTTTCACACCCATAGGACGTGATGCCGGGCAGCCCAGGAGGTGCGCGGCGCAGGACGATTACCCTGGGGCATCCATAGGAAATGGGAGGGGGCTCATTCGTACGCGGATTCCAGACCCTGGCCCGGGTCCCCTCGGCCTCTTCGCTTTGGCGCTGTGCCCACCCCAGCAGCGCGACCCCTCAGAGAAGAGTTTGCAGCCACTCTCTTGGGCTGTTCTCAGCATCGCTTACAACCTCTCAATTGTTTTCAGTCCCCGAGCTGCTGGGAAGCGAGGAGGAATCGAGTAGGACAGGGTTGGAGGTTTCAGGGCCTGGATAACCACACCGCCACCTCCCCCTTCTCCCAGCCCCGGTCACAGTGCAACCTGCCAGTAACCCCAACCGACCCCTTCTCAGCCTGTCTTCCTCCTGGGAACTCAGGAAATCATTTAAATACATTTACATGGTACCTCCCGAAGAGGCTTCCAGGTTCATTATCTCACCCATGTCTCATAAAAACCCCTATTTTTATTTTTTTATTTTTTAACATCTTTATTGGAGTATAATTGCTTTACAATGGTGTGTTAGTTTCTGCTTTATAACAAAGTGAATCAGTTATACATATACATATGTTCCCATATCTCTTCCCTCTTGCATCTCCCTCCCTCCCACCCTCCCTATCCCACCCCTCTAGGTGGTCACAAAGCACAGAGCTGATCTCCCTGTGCTACGTGGTTGCTTCCCACTAAAAACCCCTATTTTGTAAGTGGGGAAACTGAGGTTCAGAGACGGGGTGTCCTTGTGCAAGGTCACACAGTGCGTGGCAGAGCTACACACTCAGACAGTGGGGCCCTTTCTACTCCACCAACAACAGAACAGGGAATCCACACCAAGAGGACTGGAGAATGCCAGCTAGGGTTAAAGGACCCCCAGAGTACATATCTTTACAGACAAGAAGAGTAACCAAAATCTACAGAGAGGCAGTGACTTGCCCAAGGTCACAGGCTCAGAAAGTGACAGAAGCAGCTGCCAAACAGGGTCTCCTGACCCCTGGTCCAGGGCTTGTTCTCTCCAGCCTCATTATTTCCTCACTCTGGACTTATTCCAGTTTAGACACAGGAAGAGTCCGCTCTCCGCAGTTAACCTAGGCATCTACGCTGCTGATACAAAGCATTCTATTCCCAAAGCACAAGGCCGCACAAGAGGCAGAGATGTCAAGGAGGAGAATTCACTAGAAGGAAGGGGTTAACCACATCCAGTGGCTTTCCATTATGGTATGACTGATCAGTACCCCAGATTAACTACGGCACTGATCAGTGGTACCCTCAAACCATGGCTTCATCCAGGCTCATTTCAAAGGCTGAGACAACATCACTGCCTCAGTGGGCTGCTGATTTGGCCCCAGTGTAGTTATGTAACCTGGGAGGGTAAAATGCCTAATCCAACCTAGAGATTCTGCAGCACCCTAATTCCAGGCCTTTTAATCCCCTACCCTCGGACCACTTCTTTGGGTGGCATATAGATATCATCTGATGGTGCGCGGAACTCACTTTCCCACTCCCCTCCAGGGTGGGGCTGACCCTGGCCGTGTTGGGTATCCCTCCAGCTAGAGGCTTCCTGACCAAATACCTTTTTCCCATGGCATTTCCCCTGCTTAGCCCCCCAAAACAAAGAAAAGTCAAGACTCACATTTTGAGGTGGGTGCCGAAAATCCTTAGGAAGCTGTGGAACACCCTATTTAGGGGAGAATTTCTCCTCTTGTCATGTCTCCCTGTCTGGTCCCATCCAATTTATCCTTGAGACATGGTTGGTCAAGAAAAGCTGACCCTGCCCCCTGCCCCCCAAAGCAACCAACAGCTGTTACTATATTGAGTGGCAATATGATGTCATATCATAGGTGACTAACCCATCGAGGCTTCCCTACGAGCCATCATCTAAATATGACAGCCTTCCATCATCCTGACCTTTTCACGGGAGAAAGCTGAGTGAGGGGCTTGATGCTGCGTCCCTGGGCTCAAGGCCACGTCTGGCATTCTGTGGCCAGCATCTGTGACTGAGCACGTGTGAACACACATGCCCACTCCCACACACAGATCCCCTTCCTAGTAGAAGGTCACTTTCACTCAAGACAGCTTTCCTCCACTGGCCTGACTTTGAAATTAGTAACCATCAGAATGTTTAATAATCATAATCATTAAGGGAGGAACTGGGGAGGGGTTGCGTATATTTACTTGTATATCCCAAGTACTGGGTTAGACACTTTACATACATTTAATTTAATTTTCAAAATGCTCTGAGGAAGGCAGTACAATCCAGTGGAGTTAGAGAAACTGAGGTCAGAGGGGTTAAGAAACTTTCCCATAGTTACAGAGCTGGTCATGGTGGTGCTCAGATGCCAGCCCAAGTCTCTGTGACTCCAGTGTGGACTGAACTCTACATACAGAAGGGTGTTATCACCTCACCTGGATTAAAAAAAAATAAAAGACTTTATTTTGTAGAGCAGTTATAGATTTATAGCAAAATTGAGCAGAAGTACAGAGAGTTCCCATGTGCCCCTTATCTGCCCTTACCCACACTCTCCCCAACTAGATGTACCAGAGTGGTACATTTGTTACAACTTACGAACCTACACTGACACATCATAATCCCCCAAATCCATAGTTTACATTACAGTTCACTCTTGGGAATGTACATGCTGTGGGTTTGGACGAATGTATAAAGACACATTTCCATCGTTGGATATCATACGGAGTAGTTTCACTGCCCTAAAAATCCCCCGTGTTCCCCCTATTCATGCCTCCCTCCTCTCTAACCCTTTGCAAGCACTCACATTTTTACTGTCTTCAAAGCTTTGCCTTTTCCAGAATGTCATGTAGTTGGAATCATACAGTATGTAGCCTTTTCAGGTTGGCTCCTTTGACTTAGTGATATGCATTTAATGTTCCTCCATGTCTTTTCATGGCTCTATTTATTTATTTTTGGTACTGAATAATATTCCATTGTCTGGATGTACCACAGTTTATTTGTCCATTCACCTGCTGGATCACCTGTGGTTAAAACTTCATTCTACGGTGGTTCATATTAAAAATAGAGATAGCCGCAGGGCCTGGTCTTTCTCTTCTGGACCTCATACCTGCTTCCTCACTACTGCCACCCACACAGCGCCTGTCAGGGGGTGCCACTTTGGCATCCCTTGTCTATGCATCATTTCGGCAGCCTGGGAACCAACTATTCCTCCAGGACTAGCTCTAGGGCAATCTGAGGAGAGCTCACACATGCACATCTGCCAAAAAATCACACATTCCCTTTTCCCTCCATGCCAGTCATACTCTCGCATTTGCCCTAGAGCCCCCAATACAGTCATTCCTAATATGTCTCACCAGTTACCACATGGGTTTTCTTTTCTTTTTTTAATTCCAGCCATCCAACCACCCAAAAGTATTTATTGAGCACCTACTATATGTTGGTCCTAGATGGTAAGTCTTTAGAGGACATTGAATGTGATTATGTGAGTTTGTATGCAGAATCACACCCATCACAGCACCCCACTCCATTAATAAAGATTTTTGATGGGGTGTGTTTGTGTGTGTGAGTGTGGAGGTAGAAACAAAGACAAACATAGTGAGCGACTAAAAATAAGCCTGTGAGACCATCTGAATTAGCATAATCAAATTCTAATATATTTATTACATATAACATTATATTTATAAAATTATTATTATTATAAAAACCCTTATATAGCACTTTCTGTGTTTTGGTGCTTTTACATAGATGGTAAACCTACTTGTTGCCTGAAAAGGCTGTACAGGCTGAAATAAAAATAGATTAAAGAAAGTTTCAAATAAATTCTTGGAGGGCAGATCTATAACAAGTTATTAAAGTGGAGTTAGGAATAACCAGGGTGCATTCCTAACCAATGAGGATGATATCACGAAGGGTAAGTGCCATAATCTGGCCCAGCCATCTTAGTGGCTCCACTGGAGGCTGGTGCTCCAGTGGGACAGAGCTCAGGGCTAACCCCACAGCCATTGCTAAGCAGTCACTATGGACTTGGGTCTACCCAGGGACCCCTGAACTTCCACTACCCTGGGAGCCTGCCCAATGGCTCCCTACCATGCCCCCTCCACCTCCGTCAGGCAAGAAGATGTGTGTGTTGTTCCCTGTTTCTCTCCCCACAAAAGAAGCGCTTTACTTTGTGTCATCCAGTGAGTCACTTGCACTGTTGGGAACAGACCCAGGATTCCTGCTCCTTTCTTTGCTAGGGCTGTTTGCTGGAGATCACAATCCTTCCACATTAGTGGCCAATTACATTTACGGCTCTTAACAACATTTAATGGGGCTTTGGGGATAGGAAAATGATGGGAAGTAAAGGCTGGGAGATAAAAAATCAAAACCTGAAATGACACACAAGATCTTGATTACGGAAGGTTTAAAAATGGCAGTCCAACTCATCATGTCGTTCCATTGGGAAATGTTCCTAGGTTTGAGGAGGAATAACCCCCTCACCTATCTTGAGGCTGGATGGGAAGGAGAGGAAAGGAGAAGAGGAAGTAGTCAGAGGTCCTCAGAAATTGTATTCTCCAATTCTGCCCTACAATTTTATCTCTATTTATTTTAAGTCACTATTTGTCTTCCCTCCCATCATGTATATGACGTATTAGTTTCTCATGCACATTTATGCTCACTGTTCCGCCTGAGGCTCATAACAGAGGTGTGATCCATGAAAAGAGCAGTGAGCTGGAAGTCAAGTGATTAGGACTCTACACAACAGGCCATGTGACCACGGGCACGTCACCTCACCTGGACCTTAGTCCTCTAGTTGTAAAACAAGGGCTGGCCTGGTTGGCCTGAAGGTCCCATACTGCTCTAAGCTTCCTTATCTGTGCGTCCAGCCCCAATACAGAGGGAGAAGCCACTGCCCACAGCTGAGGCTGCCTGTGGTTTTTTCCATCTCCTGCCAAGGCTGTGATGGGAGCACACACAAGGTGTTTGGTCACAGGCTCCAGAAAACCTGGAGAACAGAAAGAGCAGTGGGCAGTGACTTCAGCAGCATGATCAAGGGGAAAGGAGCAGGGGACACAAAGAGAAGAGAGCTTGGTGGTGGCTGGAGCCCTGGGATGAGGGGAGAGGGGTCAGTTCTAAATGTCACTGAGGGGTAAGCTTGGGGGAGGAAGGTACTCCTGGTAGATCTGGCAGGTGTGGCCTGAGGATGGGCTTGTGACACTCAGCCAAGGACCAATAATGATTGTCAGAAGGTAACAGTGGCTTCATTTCCAGTACACAGGCAGCATTATTTTGCTCAAAACTTTAAGAAGCTGTTGTCATCTCATTTGTTCTTGGCATGACTATACTGTTCCAATAGGAAATTTTCTGTTGCTTTATAGAGAGGGGATTATGATGGAGGAGAAACAAGGTGTTTCTTCTGCACTTGGGTAGAACTGGCCACTAGTGTGCCAGGCCAGGTTGCAGTAAGCAGGATGTCCTCTCTAGTTTCAAGAGAGAAAAAACAGTCAAGGGTAGGTGTGGCAGGGCTGGGACTAGGGTGCGGTGAGTGAGATGCCTAGGGCGAAAACCTCAAGGAGGCACTTGCTCTCAGGGTCCTGCAAGTACAGGACAGGCACCTGAGAGGGAGCGCCTTCTCACCCACCTTACTGTCTGCCAGGCCTTGAGGCCCAGCCCTCCTGCTCTGGGCATCTTCAGGCGGGGGTTACTTCTGAGTTACTTGTTCAGAAGCACTGGGATTGCATTAAAGGGTGAAAGCTGTTCTATGGGACTCAATACACCCAGAACAAAACATACATTTCACAGCTCACCTTTATCACCAGAAACATTGACTTGGAGTCCAGCTGACTTGGAAGTGACTTTCAGTTTGCTAGTCTTTAGCTGTGTAACCTAGGGAAGCATACTTAACCCTGCTGTGCCTTGATTTCCTTCCTCATCCGTAAAATGGGAACAATAACATCCACCTCAGAGAGGAGACAGGGGAGGGAGGATAACGAACATATCTGTCACATAGTAAACCTCAGTGAATTGTTAGCTCCCTGTGAGGATGCGACAGTACTGAATGATGAAGCACTGGACAGGGTTCCTACCTCTGGGAGCTTCCACAGGCAACATAAGCATAAAAGGAGGATTGGATACCAGTTCACAAATTTCACATCTAGAGTTTCTTGTTTCAGGTCACACAACTAATAAGAGAGTTTGGATACAGTCAAAAACAGTGACAAAAGGGCCAAGCTGGCCCAAGTTGATGAATTAACATCAATAAACATTCAAACCACAGCCTTTCTCATCAGTAGAGGTGTTAAGCATATGGGCAGAGGCTATAAGCGAAGGGGTAGGAAGTCAAGGGCCACGGAAAACTTTGACTTTTGGGTCAAGATCAGATTCTGGTTAATCAAGGAGGGCTTCCAGGAGGAGGTTCTGGGGCTTCTGGGAGACTCCGATGAGGCTCAGTTGCTCTCGTTTTTTCATCCCTATCTCAACAATCAACTTTTCTCAGTACAAAGGGATATAAAAAGGGCTCCGACTCTACGGATGGGTGATTGGGGTCATCTCCCCACGTCTTTCACGATCTGAGGACTGGTCCCTTTAAGGCATCGAAACTCAGTGAACGTTCTACAGCCGGCCTAGCGGCCTTCCCGAGGCGCGCTTACGTCACCTTTCGGGGAAGCGGCTGACGTCAGCGCGTCCTCGGCGGGTGGGGGCGGAGCCGTGACTCACCCGGGCAGTGGCCCTGGCCCCGTTGCGCAGAGTGCACGTGAGCGCGCGTCGCGCTCGTTTCTAATTTTAGCTCCGGCTGCCCTGGTGGGGTCCGGCGAGGTAAAGGCGGGCAGAAGGGACATGGGGGCTGGGGGCGCGGTTCTCCCGGTCCCTTGCTGCCCCGTTGTTGGTCCTCCTGGAGGACGGGTCCCGGCCCGAGCCGCTGGAACGCCGGCGCTTCCTTAGGCCAGGGCGAAGGGTCTCCTCCGCGTGCCAGCCCAGCCCTGAGCTCAGCGTAGGCGTTCAATAAACGAATTGGGGTTCCCTCCTGGATGCGACTCGGGACTTCCCAGAGAGGGCCAGGGTTCTGAAAAGTTACCTGGTGGATGGGGTGCGGTGTGGACTGAAGTCAGAACAGGGCTCGGCGAGGGCTCGGGCAGGCGGTGTGGACCGAGCCCATCGGGGCGTCGGTCCTAGGTGACCTCGGTGGGGCGGTCGCTCAGCCTTTCTGAGCGGGGCCCCGGGCTTGGCCAGCGTCGCCAACAGTGGTTTGGGGGGGCGGCCGGGCCCCCACTGAGCCGCCGTGTCTGAATCAGTGGCAGTGGTAGGGATGGTGCCTTCGGTGGTGTGAAGGCCGTCCAGGGGTCGGGCTAAGCACAGAGGCCTGAAGGTCACCGGTTGAGGAGCCAACGCCCATGGTCAAAAACCCAGGCACTGCATCCTGAGTACCGAGGTGACCTTCCAGGAATCAGATAAAAGCTTCGTTTCAAAGAAAGCAGTGCCAGACGTCTTATAAAATCGACACTTTCCCGTTCTTTGGGGCGGGGGGAGGCCGGGGGCGGGGAGGGAGTTCTGGAAAGAAGCCGTCAGCGTAAAGTGAACTACAATTTTGACTTTGCGGAGCGCTCTGCCGTATCACAGTGACCTGCTTTCTGTTGGTGTGGCATCCTCTGGTTTCACAGGGATTGTCTCTGTAGGCAGCTTATAAAACAGTGTTCAAGGAACCTTTGACCTTGTTAGGTGAAGGGTGTTCGATGTTACAAAAGAATATTAAATAGCATGATAAACTGGGAATGTCAGATGGTAGTAGGGGAACATTTTCTAATTGTTGGATCATTCAAATTCATATTTCAAGTTTTTGAAGGCTATAACCTTAAAAAAAAAAAACCTTTTCATATGTCCTTTTCTTAGAAAGAAATGGTGGAAAGTTGTGGAATAAAGGTAACTTTTAGGATTATGACATGAATGAATGATAGAAGTCCATAAATCAAATGTGTAGTTTTCATTTTTTTCCCCAGAAATACCACATTGGCCTTGGTAAATTGGAGATTTTTCAGATGTAAATATGGAAACTGCAAGAGTTTAGGGCATTATTCCTTATTCGGTATCCATCTTAACAGAGTTTAAAAAGGACTAACAGTTTACAATCCAACAACTGAATACATCCAGAGGTATGCGTAGTGTTTTATATTGTTCTATAGCAACAAAAGTCTCTCTGTCCTAATTTTGGGGAGTTGCTACCACATATTCCTCAGTGTAATGCGTATTTAGGGAGGGACTTAAATTGAGCAGGTGTGAATGATGATGAATCATGTTCTCAAACTGAGCTAATTTCCCTTTGTGTGGGTTATTGTTGTGTGTGTATATAATAGATTATAAGAACCTGAATGTAAAGTTTTCACGTTCAGAAATTAAGGTTTTTAGTCTGGAAGTTGAGTTCTTGCTTTAAAAATACTTAACCTTGGAATGGACCACCTGCATCCTGAAGACAGCCTGTTAGCATTTCTGTGAAGTCTTCCCTTTCCCCAAGTTGTCCCTGCTTTCTTTGAGTCACATCTGTTATTCGGTTGTTCACTGTGCTGTGATTGTTCACTTACATGTTTCTCCCACTAGACTAAACTCTTGGGGCTATGAACTAGTATCTATCTTTGTATCTCTAGCATCTAGAATAGGGCTAGCATGTAGTAAGAGCTACAGTTTTTGTAGTTTTGTTTCATTGAGTAAATGTGAGTTTTCCAAACCAGATTGCCCATTTTGGGAAGGGCGAGTTTTTTTTATAGTTGAGAGGACTGGTTAGTGGACCTATATTGCTGCTGTAGGGGACACAGTTCCCTTCTTTTCCAGGCCCACCTTAACCTCTCCCCCAGTCCCACCGCCACCACCCATGAGGAAGGAGCCAAGGAAAATAAAACCAACGACCAGACTCTTAAGTTATTTTGGGATCTCAGTAGTGTGCTGTAGTTTTAGATTCAAGGTGATAGAACTTTGTCTGCTCTCCAGGCCAGAACTAATCCACACACTGGCATTAGTCAGGTTCTTTTCACAGAGGAGTTGGCCAGTCTTTACTCTTTTAAAAAATGGGAATTTCAGAACCTCTACTGCATCTGTGGATAGTTAACACTGGTTGCTAAATGAAATGTTTACATTTGAAATGGAAGCAGTTTCTGCACAATGATATTTCATGCTTATCCTGAGAAAAGATTTAAGAATATAAAATGAAGATATTATTCTCTTCCTTAAAATTGTCAAAGGGAGGGGATTTTTACAGTAAAATGTTACTAGCCAAAACTCTTAGTAAACTGGAATTGATGCCACACTTAATTTTATGAAAGGCTGACAGCAAAATAAATTGCTATGAGAGATTTAGTTTTGAAAATACATTGTGCATTACGGTGATTACTAATATTTTCTGTAAAAACTCAGTACCACTGCAACATCCTAAATCAGAAGGGCCACATTTTTACATCCACTGTGTTTAAGTCAAGAAAAAGTGATGTATATTTGGAAGATTTTTTAACAAGATTTTAATTAGGGTTTTAGAAAGTGGTTCAGCTGAATTTTCCCATACAAAGAGTTACATGAGAGAGATGAAACAGAGAAGTAGCTTTCGTGAAAATAGGGGAGAACACTAGAAGGAAAGAACAAGGGACTCTTTGCTGTTGACTAGGTAAAGCTTTGACAATTCCTGCACACGTTCCTACCACCCTCACCAAAAATACATCTTTAGGTCCTGTTTTACCTGCATTTTTTCCTCAAAAGAGAGCCTTCTATAATAATAATAAAAATAATGTCGACAACAACTTCCATTTATTGATCACTATGTGTCAGATACTGTGCTCAATGCTTTGTGAAATTATTTCAGTTAATCCTTGTTACAATCCTGTGCTAAATGGATTTTTAATTATTTCCATTTTGTAGGCTCAGGGAGGTTAAAGGGCTTGCTTAAGGTCACACAGTTATTAAGAAGCAGCCATGATTTGAACCCAGGTTGTATGAGGGTTCTGCAAAGAAACAGAACCAATAGGATGTGGATATATGTGTATATATAATATATACATATATAGAGAGATTTATTATAAGGATATAAGGAATTGGCTCATTTGCTTATGGAGGTTGGCAAGTCCCAAAATCTGCAGGGTGAGTTGCAATCTGGAGACCCAGGAGAGCCAAAGGTATCATTCCATTCTGGGTCCAAAAGGCGGGAAAAAGCCGATGTTCCAGTTTGAAGGCCATGAGGCAAGAAGAATTCCCTCTTAATCGGAGGAGAGTCAGCCTTTTTGTCTCTTCAGGCCTTGAACTGACTGAGGGCCACCTACGTTATACAGGGCAATCTACTTTAGTCGTTTACCAATTTAAGTGTTAATCTCATTGAAAACCCACCTCACAGAAACGCCCAGAATAATATTTGACCAAATATCTGGTTAATAAATAAATTATCATTCAGATCCATTTGATTTCCAAAGCTCATGCTTTTAATGTTATTTCACAATGTCTCCCTCCCACTCTAGGTTTCGCAAAGTAGCTTTAACCCTGGATCTTTTCCCCCCTCACCTGGAATGTCTATCAAAGTTCACCCCACTCATACCAGATGAACATACCTAATTAGTGCAGGTGTTTGACTATCAGTAACCAACTCAGAATCCCTTTCCCAATAGCACACACAACACAGCCATTTTCTTCCTTAGAATAACTTACCAGCCTCCTAATTATACTCCAAGCATTCTGATTTTCTATGCGTGTAACTCTTTGAACTAATTCCCACCACACTAGCAAGTCTTACCTGACTCCTTGTTCATCCTCTTCCTTGACATCTTTGAAGACACCAAGCCCTGATGGTACAGCCCAGCGAGCCCATAAGCTTCCCTTCTCTCAGCTCCCTCCTTAGGACCAACCTTTCTTATCGTTTACTCTTGACTCCTGCCATCATTGTCACTGTCATTTTAGAACTCTAACCTCTCTACCCCTCCCCCCAAAAGAAGGAACTCACTGCAGGGATTTCACTTGGTTGAGTCTTGTGAACCCACATCCCAGAGATTGCTTATTTAAAAGTACTTCCATGATCTATGTACTTTTAATAAATACTGTTTATTAAATTTATTTACTTGGTTACCATTTCAGAAAGAATAAAAATTCTTGGAGTAATTTTTGCCTAATTGGCACTGTTCTGCATCCTAGGACACCTTATACAGTTATCATGGATATCATTATGCCAATCCTTCAGCATTTTTTCATGAACAGTTTCAGAGCATTTGTTTTTAGCAAGTTAATTGTCCTTTAATATCCAGAACATAGTCATTCCTAACAAAGTAATGCTTTGCATACTTTCTGTCTCAGAGATATTTATGCTGTTTTTCATTGTTACGTATTATTAAAGATAAAAACATTAGAAAACATTCAGAAAAACACATGGACAAAATCAGATTTTTATTGACATTCAAGAGATATAGTCAAGCCTGACAAGCTTTTAAACTGAAAATTTTAAGATAGATTTTGGAAGATGAGCTTCTTTGAGAGAGAGCAATTGTTACAGAGAGTTGTCACATATTATCACTTAAGGGATAGTTCATTCTTCCAAAAGTTAATTTACCAAGCACAACACACTTAAAAGGGTATTTTTATCAAAGCCACAAACAAAAACACATTCCTCTCCCATATTAGAAAAAAATCAGGTATGTATTTTTTGATTGACAAATGACATCTGCCACAGATATATTACTTTAATCAAGGCAAGAGAACTCTTCCTGTTAAACAGTATATTTCTTCTAGGGTTTCCAGAGCTTGGAATTACATTACCTCTCCTAATTTAAATTGACTTGGTGGCCTTTGGTATGTCTGGGAGAATAAAAACAGAGGGTATTAAAGTAGGAATCATAAAAATCTGAGAAGTTTGATGTGTAATTTGGTACTATTTTTACAAGCCAAATTCCAGTGGCAGGGAAGTGACTTTGGTCTCTAAAACAATTCTGAGGCTGGGTCCTTTGTAAATAGTTTCTTGGGTGTATTTGCTTCTATTGAAGCCTTAATAAAGAAGAGACATCACTTAATTACCCTTTCCTGTGTTCTTAATAGTGTTTTTTTAAAACCCAGTTTTGTTGAAAACAATCATTTCTTTTTCTTTGCCCTTTTTGGAAGCTGAGCTACAATTATGTTTTAGAACGCAGTTGAATCTATCAGTAATGAAGCTAGCTGGTAATTTTTTGTCCTTAAGTATTTTTTTTTTAAACATCTTTATTTAAGTATAATTGCTTTACAATGGTGTGTTACTTTCTGCTTTATAACAAAGTGAATCAGTTATACATATACATATGTTCCCATATCTCTTCCCTCTTGCATCTCCCTCCCTCCCACCCTCCCTATCCCACCCCTCTAGGTGGTCACAAAGCACCGAGCTGATCTCCCTGTGCTATGCGGCTGCTTCCCACTAGCTATCTATTTTACATTTGGTAGTGTATATATGTCCATGACACTCTCTCACCCTGTCACATCTCACCCCTCCCCCTCCCCATATCCTCAAGTCCCTTCTCTAGTAGGTCTGTGTCTTTATTCCCATCTTGCCACTATGTTCTTCATGACCTTTTTTTTTTTTTCCCCTTAGATTCCATATATATGTGTTAGCATACTGTATTTGTTTTTCTCTTTCTGACTTACTTCACTCTGTATGACAGATTCTAACTCCATCCACCTCATTACAAATACCTCCATTTCATTTCTTTTTATGGCTGAGTAATATTCCATTGTATATATGTGCCACATCTTCTTTATCCATTCATCCGATGATGGACACCTAGGTTGCTTCCATGTCCTGGCTATTGTAAACAGAGCTGCAATGAATATTTTGGTACATGACTCTTTCTGAATTATGGTTTTCTCAGGGTATATGCCCAGTAGTGGGATTGCTGGGTCGTATGGTAGTTCTATTTTTAGTTTTTTAAGGAACCTCCATACTGTTCTCCATAGTGGCTGTATCAATTTACATTCCCACCAACAGTGCAAGAGTGTTCCCTTTTCTCCACACCCTCTCCAGCATTTATTGTTTCTAGATTTTTTGATGATGGCCATTCTGACCGGTGTGAGATGATACCTCATTGTAGTTTTGATTTGCATTTCTCTAATGATTAATGATGTTGAGCATTCTTTCATGTGTCTGTTGGCAATCTGTATATCTTCTTTGGAGAAATGTCTATTTAGGTCTTCTGCCCATTTTTGGATTGGGTTGTTTGTTTTTTTGTTATTGAGCTGCATGAGCTGCTTGTAAATCTTGGAGATTAATCCTTTGTCAGTTGCTTCATTTGCAAATATTTTCTCCCATTCTGAGTGTTGTCTTTTGGTCTTGTTTATGGTTTCCTTTGCTGTGCAAAAGCTTTTAAGTTTCATTAGGTCCCATTTGTTTATTTGTGTTTTTATTTCCATTTCTCTAGGAGGTGGGTCAAAAAGGATCTTGCTGTGATTTATGTCATAGAGTTTTCTGCCTATGTTTTCCTCTAAGAGTTTGATAGTGTCTGGCCTTACACTTAGGTCTTTAATCCATTTTGAGTTTATTTTTGTGCATGGTGTCAGGGAGTGTTCTAATTTCATACTTTTACATCTAGCTGTCCAATTTTCCCAGCACCACTTATTGAAGAGGCTGTCTTTTCTCCACTGTATATGCTTGCCTCCTTTATCAAAGATAAGGTGACCATATGTGCGTGGGCTTATCTCTGGGCTTTCTATCCTGTTCTGTCCTTAAGTATTAAATGAGGAGTTTTCAGCATACTATGTAAGCAGGATTTATGGTAGTATTCTGGAAGTTTAAATCTTTGAAATTTTTAACAGACTTAGATTGTTATTTTCTGAGATTTTTTAAAAAATAGCATTGCTTTAACAACATTTTGGTTATAATAAATATTTTGCAATCCAAATCCTTATTTTTAAAAAATATAACATTTTAATATCCTATCTTAAAATATTGATATATTTATTGAATTATATAATATTGGATTATTAGCATTATAAATAAATACAAAAAATTACTAGACCTCCTTCACTTATAAAAATAAAATTGGTCTTGTACCTAAATTGTAAATTGTGTTTTAAATTTTGTTTTGTTTTTAGCTGGGTAGTTAAGAGTTCAGGCTTTTTTTTTTTTAAGTTGGGTGTGTACTGAGGTAATTTACATGTAGTAAAATTCATCATTTTAGGTATAAAATCTATGAATTTTGACAAACACAGTCATATAATCATTTCCACAGTAAAGGCAGAACATTTCCACCACCCCAGAAAGCTGACTTGTGCCTCGTTGTAGTCAATCCTTTTCCTGAAAATAGAATTTTAAATTAAATTAATGAAATAAGACTTCAAAAAACATAGCTGGTACACTGGTTTTGGGGCCGTTATTGTAAGCTGGATGATAACTTTAGTGGGAAGGAAAATGTAATGGAAACAAACCTAAGATTTTGAATATATTACTCTAAAATGATTGGGTAGAAGTGTTACAAACAAAACATAAAGGCTTGATTTTATTGTGTTTCAGTCCATCTCCCTGATGTATGTTTACTTTTCTTCACCCTATGTCCATCTCCCCAAATATCCTGATGTGCCTAAATCCTTAAGACATTTTCTCTTGCTAGCTTGTATTTTAGTCTTTTCAGTGAATATTAAAAGTGGAATATTGTTTCTGCCCACCTGAAATAAGCAACGGCAAGGACCATGTCATCTTCATTTGTTTATTACCATCTCTTCCATAGAAAAGAAGCTGAAATATTTGTTAAATGGATGAAATTTTACTTTCACTTGGATGGTTTCAAGCTGAGCAGAGAGTGATCTGAGAATGACTTGGATTTTCTCAAGTAAATTTTGAGAGTATTGTTAATACTAGATTAAAACTTAAAACTCATTTAAAAACCTAGGTTTTAGAGTTGGATCTAAATTTGAATACTGCCTTTGTCATTTAGCTATGAAACTTCAGGCAAATTCATTTCTCTTAACATCGGTTTTCCTATCTATAAAAATCAGAATAAAAAAATGAAACAAAATGCATGTCTCATTAAAACTCTATGAGGGAGAATTTGAGATTAAAGCACTTGGCACAGTGTCTTGCTCATAGCCCAATTCTTTTAAAAAATTTTTTAATTGAGGTATAGTTGACTATAGTTGTGTTAGTTTCAGGTGTACAGTGAAGTGATTTAGCCATATGTATATTCTTTTTCGGATTCTTTTCCACTATAGGTTATTACAAGATATTGAATATAGTTCCCTGTGCTATACAGTAGGTCCTTGTTGTTTATCTATTTTAAATATCTTTTAAAAAATATTTATTTATTTATTTGGCTGCACTGGTCTTTGTTGCGGCATGCGGGATCTAGTTCTCTGACCAGGGATCAAACCAGGGCCCCCTGCGCTGGGAGCATGGAGTCTTAGCCACTGGACCACCAGGAAAGTCCCTATCCATTTTATATATAGTAGTGTGTATCTGTTAATCCCAAAGTCCTAATTTATCCCTCGCCTACCTTCCCCTTTGGTAACCATAAGTTTGTTTTCTATGTCTGTGAGTCTGTTTTTGTTTTGTAAATAAGTTCATTTGTATCATATTTTAGATTCCACATATAAGTGATATCATGTAATATTTGTCTTTCTCTGTTTGACTTACTTCACTTAGTATGGTTATCTCTAGGTTCATCCATGGTGCTGCAAATGGCACTATTTCCTTCTTTTAATGGCTGAGTAATATTCCATTGTGTGTGTGTGTATATGTGAATATATATATATATATATATATATATATATATACATACACACACACCACATCTTCTTTATCCATTCATCTGTTAATGGACATTTGGCTTGTTTCCATGTCTTGGCTATTGTAAATAGTGCTGCTATGAACATTGGGGTGCATGCATCTTTTCGAATTAGAGTTTTTGTCTTTTCCAGATATATGCCCTGGAGTGGAATTGCTGGATCATATAGTAACTCTATTTTTAGTTTTTTAAGGAAGCTCCATACTGTTCTCCATAGTGGCTGCACCAATTTACATTCCCACCAACACAGTGTAGGAGGGTTCCCTTTTCTCCACACCCTCTCCAGCACTTATTGTTTGTAGACTTTTTGGTGATGGCCATTCTGACTGGTGTGAGGTGATACCTCATTGTAGTTTTGATTTGCATTTCTCTAATAATTAGCGGTGTTGAGCCCAATTCTTTATAGTTGAAATCTTCAGAAGTTATTTTTAAGTCAGATATTACAGCTGTCCATGTAGAGGAGAGAATTGTCTTTAAGAATGCAGATGCAGGGACTTCCCCGATGGTCCAGTGGTAAAGAATCTGCCTTCCAATGCAGGGGATGTGGGTTCTGTCCCTGGTCGGGGAACTAAGATCCCACATGCCACGGGGCAACTAAGCCCGCATGCCACGACTGCTGAGCTTGCGTGCCTCAACAAGAGAGCCTGCGTGCCGCAGACTACAGAGCCCACACGCTCTGGAGCCCACGCACCACAACTGCAGAGCCCACACGCCCTGGAGCCTGCGTGCCACAACTAGAGAGAACCTGCATGCCACAACTAGAGAGAAGCCAGTGCACCTCAACAAAAGATCCCGCATGCCTCAATGAGGATCCCACATGCTGCAACTAAGACCCGACACAGCCAAAAAAATAAAATACATAAAGGCTTAAAAAAAAAAAGAATGCAGATTCAGGGACTTCCCTGGAGGTCTAATGGTAAAGAATCCGCCTTCCAATGCAGGGGACAGGGGTTCAATCCCTGGTTGGGGAACTAAGATCCCACATGCCGTGAGGCAACTAAGCCCATGTGCCACAACTACTGAGCTCACACGCCTCAACTAGAGAGCCCGCGTGCTGCAAACTACAGAGCCCACGCACCCTGGAGCCCACGTACCACAACTACAGAGCCCACACACTGCAAGGAAAGATCCCACATGCCTCAATGAAGACCCCGCGTGCCACAACTAACAGCGCAGCCAAAAAAAATAAAATAATTAAAAAAAAAAAGAATGCAGATGCAGGTGGCTGGATCTGACCTATGGGCTCAAGGGAATAATTACTCTCCTAATTTGTCTTTTGGTTAATTACGGGTCTTCAGTTTTTGGATTTTTCTCAGAGAGAGGAAAGAAAGGAGAGTGGCAATGGAGAAGAGAAAGGAAACAAGATGGGGAAATTGAGAAAGGGAGAGATGTTTATTGAATGATGAATGAATGAGTCAACAGGGAGCAAAATACCAAAAAAGTTAGTAATATTGTCCTATATATGCCATCTTGTCACATGACATCTATAATAAAAAAGAGAAAAGAGTAAGGAAGTTAAACAACATAGAAAAATAGGTATCCAAATGTTTTGGAAAAATAAAGCCAGAACTCTAAAGTTTCTTTTCATACAGTGTTAATTTTTATATATTACATAGTATTAAGGTTCAGATAAGTGGTTCAGAGTTATTTCTCTGTTCTGATAATTGAATCAGTATGATAGTATTATAGTAGCTAAATTATGAACATAATGAAACAAACAAAAAAGCCACTTTTCCTTGCCCAATTGGCACACAAAAAAGAATTTTCTGTGACCAGCTAAACTATCAAGTGTGAAGGTAGAATAAGATAATTTCAAATAAGCAAGACCTCAAAAAATTACTTCTCATTTCCCTTTGTCTCAGGAAGCTACTGGAGGGGGTGCTCTATCAAAATGAGGGAATAAACCAAGAGGAAGTGAAGAGGTGCTGGAACCAGAAACTCCAACTAGTGTTATAAAGGAATAGAGCTAATTTTCAAATATTTTCATAATATGGAAGATTGAAATAAAAAATTGAAGGAGTACAAGTGAAAGAAAAAAATAGCCAAGAAAATAGAAGCTAGAAATAAGAAAAGGAGAAGTATATACTCTGAGCTTGTACAATTTCAAGACTGGGATGGCAAATCTGGCCCTTAAATTTCCTAGCATCCAAAGCAAAAGGGAAAACATGCTCAGTTGCAAGTTGCATAATGTCCTTAAGATAAAAACAAAGCAGTTGTTTCCCAAATGACTTACTGTGGATCTTATGAAAAGCATCCTTTGCTCTTAATTTTGCAATAGAATATTGTGTTTCATGTGACTGTTTCTTGTAGTATACCTATGACTCCAAACATTATTAAGTAAAGGCAGTTCTGTAAGGAATAAATAATGCTTTCTGAGGTGAACCAAGGGCATGTGAATGGCTAGTCAGGTTACTATTAATTGGTTCCCCATTAAACTTCCTGGGACGCTAGAAGGAAGTTGGCAGGTTAGTCTCTCTTTTATCCTGAACATCTGAGCTCTTGCCCCACACTGCCTCCTCGAAGCAAAGCGTGCTCTTTTAACTGCACTTGCCCTGGTTTGGAGGCAGTTTAGCAACTGTCTGGTTACTGGAGAACGTTCATTTGGGGTCTCATGCCCCACCCCAATGGCTCTTCAGAGTATGCCTTCCTACCTTAATTTCTGAGAGAAGTTTTGGTGAATACAATTTTCTCTAATGCATTACATTGCCAATAATGTCTTAGTACCTTTAGACTGGATCTTCTGGCCCATCCATTAATCTAACTCTAAATACAATCTACATAGAAAACTTTCTGATGGCCCTGTTCCTGCAACAGGTAATATTCAGGTTATCATGTCTCTCAAGTCTCAAGTCTTCCATAAGCATTTATTTCCTGCAGCCAGGCTTATATTAATAATTAAGATTGCATTTAGTTAGAAGCTATAAAGTTTGGACAACTAACTAGAATTTTCAGTTATCTGTCACATATCATTCCCTAACCACTGATGAGAATTTACTGTACCACTTGTATAGTTCTCAATTTTGAAAAATTAAACCCTTTATCTTTTCATTTGATATACTTTCCATTAATTATAATTCTTAATGAAAAATCAAGTATAATTTTTATAATTCATTGAATGTTTGCCATTATTTAACATGTAGTTCACTGGTTGTTGACCAAGCATTGGGAAGAAATATATTTTTTATTTTTTATTGAAGTATAGTTAATTTACAGTGTGTGTTAGTTTCAGGTGTACAGCAAAGTGATTCAGTTATATATATATGTATATATATTCTTTTTCATATTCTTTTCCCTTATATTTTATTACAAGATATTGAATATAGTTCCCTGTGCTATACAGTAGGACCTTGTTGTTTATCTATTTCATACATAGTAGCTCACATCTGCCAATTCCAAACTCCTAATTTATCCCACCCCTTTCCCCTTTGGTAACCATAAGTTTGTTTTCTATGTCTGTGAGTCTATTTTTGCTCTGTAAATAAGTTCATTTGTATCATATTTTAGATTCCACATATAAGTAATATCATATGATATTTGCCTTTGTCTGACTTACTTCACTTAATATGATAATACATAGGCCATCCATGTTGCTGCAAATCGCATTATTTCATTCTTTTTTCTGGCTGAGTATTATATATATCTCTATATCTATATATATATATCTCACATCTTCTTTATCCATTCATCTGTCAATGGACATTTAGGTTGCTTCCATGTCTTGGCTATTGTAAATAGTGCTGCTATGAACATTGGGGTGGATGTATCTTTTTGAATTAGAGTTTTTTTCCAGATATATGCCCAAGAGTGGTAATGCTGGATCATAGGGTAATTCTATTTTTGCTTTTTAAGGAAGCTCCTTACTGGTTTCCAGTGTGGCTGCACCAATTTACATTCCTGCCAATAGTGTAGGAGGGTTCCCTTTTCTCCACACCCTCTCCAGCATTAATTATTTGTAGACTTTTTGATGGCCATTCTGACTGGTGTGAGGTGATACCGCATTGTAGTTTTGATTTGCATTTCTCTAATAGCGATATTGAGCATCTTTTCAAGTGTCTGTTGGCCATCTGTATGTCTTCTTTGGAGAAATGTCTATTTAGGTATTCTGCCCAGTTTTTTTTTTTTTTTTCTTTTTCTGTTTTTTTTTTTTTTAATCAGTCATCAGTTTTATACACATCAGTGTGTACATGTCAATCCCAATCGCCCAATTCAGCACACCACCATCCCCACCCCACCGTGGTTTTCCCCCCTTGGTGTCCATACATTTGTTCTCTACATCTGTGTCTCAACTTCTGCCCTGCAAACCGGTTCATCTGTACCATTTTTCTAGGTTCCACATACATGCGTTAATATACGATATTTGTTTTTCTCTTTCTGACTTACTTCACTCTGTATGACAGTCTCTAGATTTGTCCACGTCTCAACAAATGACTCAATTTCGTTCCTTTTTATGGCTGAGTAATATTCCATTGCATATATGTACCACAACTTCTTTATCCATTCTCTGCCCAGTTTTTGATTTGGTTGTTTGTTTTATTGATATTAAGCAGTATGAATTGTTTGCATATTTTGGAAATTAATCCCTTGTTCACATCATTTGCAAATATTTTCTCCCAGTCTATAGGTTGTCTTTTCATTTTGTCTATGGTTTCCTTTGCTGAGCAAAAGCTTTTAAGTTGAATTAGGTTCCATTTGTTTATTTTTGTTTTTATTTACATTACTTTAGGAGATGGATCCAAAAAAATATTTCTGTGATTTATGCCAAAGAGTGTTCTGCCTATATTTTCCTCTAGGAGTCTTATAGTATCTGGTCTTACATTTATGTCTTTTTAAAAAAAATTTATTTATTTTATTTATTTATTTTTGGCTGCGTTGGGCCTCGTTGCTGCACTGGGTCTTTGTTGCTGTGTGTGAGCTTTCTCTAGTTGCGGTGAGCAGGGGCTACTCTTCATTGTGGTGTGCGGGCTACTCTTCGTTGTGGTGTGCAGGCTTCTCATTGCAGTGGCTTCTCTTTTTGCATAGCGTGGGCTCTAGGTACGCGGGCTTCAGTAGTTGTGGCATGTGGGTTCAGTAGTTGTGGCTCGTGGGCTCTAGAGCGCAGGCTCAGTAGTTGTGGCGCACGGGCTTAGTTGCTCCGCGGCATGTGGGATCTTCCCGGACCAGGGATCAAACCCGTGTCCCCTGCACTGGCAGGCGGATTCTTAACCACTGCACAACCAGGGAAGTCCACATTTAGGTCTTTAATCCATTTTGAGTTTATTTTTGTATATGATGTTAGAGAATGTTCTAATTTCATTCTTTTACATATAGATGTTTAGTTTTCTATTTGTAGACTTTTTAATGATGGCCATTCTGACCTGTGTGAGGTGATACTTCATTGTAGTTTTGATTTGCATAAGAAATATATTTTTAAAATAGATTTTGAACTAACCTTTAGAAAGATAAATTTTTGTGCTATTATCTCTTTTGTGTCCAGTAGAATATGTTTATTTACACATAAATAGCTAAATCACTGACATTCTAAAATTCAAAACCTTAAAAGTAGACTTCTGTTTGTATAGTATTATTAACTGTTCTTTTCCAGGAAGCTTATTAATAAGATTATTTTTCAAAGTAATAAACTGCCTGCCTGCCACTTACAGGCCCGTTATTACTATGCTAGCATTTCTATTGTCTTTAGGAGAGTCTAGAAATGTTTGAAATTGAAGCCTGGAAAATGCCACGGTAGTCCGATAGAGTCCTTGGTAACATTTTTATTCTCACCTGAAGTAAATTACTATATATTAAATGAAGATTCAATGAAATAATATTTCTTTACAGTTATGTCTACATTTAGCATTGCTATGAAACATATCTACCAGTTTTTTTATTTTTCATGACTACTATTAATTTTTGGCTCTCTTTAAAAATAGAAAAATGTTTTTCTCAAATTTAATATGACTTATAAACAATGGTCTCTGAAGTACTGATTGACATATTCCTGTAAATATAACTCATAAATTTAGAAATAATCTTTGTAAGTGAGAAAATGTCACAGATTTTAAAGAGTTTTTTCCTTTGTAAAGTTTTCCCCAAATTTAGCAAACTATTTTGACTTCAGAAAAATCTATACATTAAAAATTTTCAGGAGTGACATCAGCAAGATGGCAAAGTAGGAAGCCCTGGACCCTTCTTCCCCTGCAAACAAACACACCAATTCAGCAACAGTTCATGAACAAATTCACTTTGTGAGAAATTCAGAAATTAAATGAAAGGCTCTTGTACCCTGGGTCAGTGCAAAACCAGGCTCACCTAAGCCAATAGTGAGATTCAGGACACCCTCTCACCATCGTCCCTGCCCCCAGCATAGTGCCATATAATCAGGAAGAGACCCCATAGCTCCCAGCTTCTCCCAGGAAAGGGAAGGCATTGGTTTGTGTATCCAGCACCCCAGCTTTTCAAAGGGGGCTCCCCAGAGGACTGGCTTCTGTTTTGCAAGTCTTGGAACTCTAGGGGGTCTGGTACAGTCTAGCCACCCGAGGGAGAATGGAGACAGAGGCTTGGGCTCTATATGTCATAGATCCTTTTTCCTGCTCAGCATAGAGTGAACAGATGAAAAATTCTAGCTCTCATCTACCCCTTGGGGAGGGAAAGAGTAGATCCATGTGTCCAGAGCACCAACTTCTCTGGGGTTGACCAAAGAACTAGAATCTGTCTTGCCAGTCTTGGAACTCTGATAGATCTGATGCAATCTAGCTGCTTAGGGGAGAATGGAGATAGGCTGTGGTTTGGGCTAATAGATACAATTGCTACCCCTGGCACAGCACAGAGCAAGTGGACAAAGCTGTAACTTCCTGCTTCTTCTTGGAGAGGGAAAGCGGTGGTACAGGTCCCCAGAATCTCTGGAAGGGCTGACTGATGGGAGTCTTCTCTTGTACAGGGCCAGTCCATGAGGACTGGGAGAGGTGCCTACTTTGTCTATGCACATACACCAATATAGAGAGACAAGGAAAATGAAGAATTAGGCAAAGGTTTTCCAAACAAAGGAGCAAGATAAATCTCCAGAAACCAACCCTAATTAAATGGAGTTATATATTTACCTGACAGAGAATCCAAAATAACTTCCATAAAGATGCTTACTGAGGTCAAGAGAAAAGTGCATGAACAACGTGAGAGTTTCAACAAAGACACAGAAAATATTTGAAAGTACCAAACAGAAATCATGGAACAGAAGACACAATGATTGAACTGAAAAATTCACTAGAGGGCTTCAAGAGCAGAAGAAAGGATCAGCAAACTCAAAGACAAGTCATTATTGGAAATAATTCAGTCAGAGGAGGAAAAAAAGGAAGAATGAAAGAGAGTGAAGAAAGCTTAAGGGGCTTAGGGGACTTATAGGATAATCAAATAGATTAATATACACATTATGAGAGTCCCAGAAAGAGAAGAGATGGGGAGAGAAAGGACCAGAAAGCTTATTAAAAGAAATAATATCTGAAAACTTCCCAAATTTGGGGAAGGAAATGGATGTCCAGATCCAAGAAGCACCCCGCCCCCCAAAAAAAGATTAAGATAAACCCAAAGAAATCCACACTGAGACACATTGTAATCAAATTGTCAAAAGTCAGAGACAAAGAGAATTTTGAAAGCAATAAGAAAAAAGTAACTTGTCGCATATAAGACTATCAGTGGATTTTTCAGCAGAAACCTTGCAGGCCAGAAGAGAGTAGAATGATATATTCAAAATGCTGAAAGAAAAAAAAAAAGCCAACCAAGAATACTCTGTTCAGCAAAACTGTTCTTTAGAAATGAAGGAGAGATAAAGATTTTCCCAAATAAAAGCTGGGGGAACTCATGACTTCTAGACCTACCTTACAAGAAATGCTAAAGGGAATTCTTCAAGTTGAAATGAAAGTGTGCTAAATAGCAACATAATAGCATAAGAAAGTATGAAACTTTGGTAAAGATAAATGTAAATGTAATAAATGTAAAAAATAATAAATAAAGATAAATAGATATAAATTGTGACAACAATAACATAAAGTGTGTGTGTGGGGGGGAGATGTTAAAGTATTGCAGTTTTTGTATGTGATTGAACTTAAGTTGTTATCACCTTTATTTTTTTATTTTTTAACTTTTTTGTTCTGACAGAAATATTTTTCTCATAAAGTGTGAACAGTAGTATGCTACTGTGATTTAAAAAAATTTTTTTATTAGATCTTTATTGGAGTATAATTGCTTCACAATACTGTGTTAGTTTCTGTTGCACAACAAACCGAATCAGCCATATGCATACACATGTCCCCATATCCCCTCCCTCTTGAGCCTCCCTCCCATCCCCCCATCCCACCCCTCTAGGTCATGGCAAAGCACCGAGCCGATCTCACTGTGCTATGCTGCTGCTTCCCACCAGCCAACTATTTTACATTCGGTAGTGTATATATGTCGATGCTACTCTCACTTTGCCCCAGCTTCCCCCTCCCACGCCATGTCCTCAAGTCCATTCTCTTATGTCTACCTCTTTATTTCTGCCCTGCAACTAGGTTCATCAGTATCATTTTTTTTTTTTAGATTCCATATATATGCATTAGCATATGGTATTTGTTTTTCTCTTTCTGACTTACTTCACTCTGTATGACAGACTCTAGGTCCATCTACCTCACTACAAATAACTCAATTTCGTTACTTTTTGTGGCTGAGTAGTATTCCATTGTATATATGTGCCACATCTTCTTTATCCATTCATCTGTCGATGGACATTTAGGTTGCTTCCATGTCCTGGCTATTGTAAATAGTGCTGCAGTGAACATTGTGGGACATGTCTCTTTTTGAATTATGTTTTTTTCTGGGTATATGCCCAGTAGTGGGATTGCTGGGTCATATGGTAGTTCTATTTTTAGTTTTTTAAGGAACCTCCATACCGTTTTCCATAGTGGTTGTATCAATTTACATTCCCACCAACAGTGCAAGAGGGTTCCCTTTTCACCACACCCTTTCCAGCATTTATTGTTTCTAGATTTTTTGATAATGGCCATTCTAACTGGTGTGAGGTGATAACTGTTTGTAGTTTTGATTTGCATTTCTCTAATAATTAGTGATGTTGAGCATCTTTTCATGTCCCTCATGGCCATCTGTATGTCTTCCTTGGTGAAATGTCTATTTAGGTGTTCTGCCCATTTTTTTTTTTTTTTTTAATTTATGGGTGTGTTGGGTCTTCGTTTCTGTGCGAGGGCTTTCTCTAGTTGCGGCAAGCGGGGGCCACTCTTCATCGCGGTGCGCGGGCCTCTCATTATCGCGGCCTCTCTTGTTGCGGAGCACAGGCTCCAGACGCGCAGGCTCAGTAATTGTGGCTCACGGGCCTAGTTGCTCTGCGGCATGTGGGATCTTCCCAGACCAGGGCTCAAACCCGTGTCCCCTGCATTGGCAGGCAGATTCTCAACCACTGCGCCACCGGGGAAGCCCCTTCTGCCCATTTTTTAACTGGATTGTTTGTTTTATTGATATTGAGCTCAATGAGCTGTTTGTATATTTTGGAGATTAATCCTTTGTCTGTTGTTTCATTTGCAAATATTTTCTCCCATTCTGAGGGTTGTCTTTTTCTCTTGTTTATGGTTTCTTTTGCTGTGCAAAAGCTTTTAAGTTTAATTAAGTACCATTTGTTTATTTTTGTTTTTATTTCCATTACTCTAGGAGGTGGATTAAAAAAGATCTTGCTGTGGTTTATGTCAAAGAGTGTTTTTCCTATGTTTTCCTCTAAGAGTTTTATAGTGTCTGGTCTTACATTTAAGTCTTTAATCTATTTGGAGTTTATTTTTGTGTATGGTGTTAGGTAGCGTCCTAATTTCATTCTTTTACATGTAGCTGTCCAGTTTTCCCAGCACCACTTATTGAAGAGGCTGTCTTTTCTCCATTGTATGTTCTTGCCTCCTCTGTCGTAAATTAGGTGACCATTTGTGCATGGGTTTATCTCTGGACATTCTATCCCTTACCATCGATCCATATTTCTGTTTTTGTGCAAGTACCATACTGTCTTGATTACTGTAGCTTTGTGGTATAGTATGAAGTCAGGGAGCCTGATTCCTCTAACTCCGTTTTTCTTTCTCAAGATTGCTTTGGCTATTCGGTGTCTTTTGTGTTTCCATACGAATTGTAAATTTTTTTGTTCTAATTCTGTGAAGAATGCCATTGGTAATTTTTTTTTAAAATAAATAAATTTATTTATTTATTTATTTATTTTTGGCTGTGTTGGGTGTTCGTTTCTGTGCGAGGGCTTTCTCTAGTTGCGGCGAGCGAGGGCCACTCTTCATCGCGGTGCACGGACCTCTCACTATCGCGGCCTCTCTTGTTGCAGAGCACAGGCTCCAGACGCGCAGGCTCAGTAGTTGTGGCTCACGTGCCCAGTTGCTCCGCGGCATGTGGGATCTTCCCAGACCAGGGCTCGAACCCGTGTCCCCTGCATTGGCAGGCAGATTCTCAACCACTGCGCCACCTGGGAAGCCCACCATTGGTAATTTGATAGGGATTGCACTGAATCTGTAGAGTGCATTGGGTAGTATAGTCATTTTCACAGTATTGATTCTTCCAATCCAAGAACATGGTATATTTCTCCATCTCTTTATGTCATCTTTGATTTCTTTCATCAGTGTTTTATAGTTTTCTGAGTACAAGTCTTTCACCCTCTTAGGCAGGTTTATTCCTAGGTATTTTATTCTTTTTATTGCAATGGTAAATGGGAATGTTTCCTTACTTTCTCTTTCTGATTTTTGCTTGTTGGTGTATAGGAATGCCAGAGATGTATGTGCATTAATTTTGTATTCTGCAACCTTACCAAATTCATTGATTAGTTCTAGTAGTTTTCTGGTGGCATCTTTAGGATTTTCTATGTATACTATCGTGTCACCAGCAAACAGTGACAGTTTTACTTCTTCTTTTCCAATTTGGATTCCTTTTATTTCTTTTTCTTCTCTGATTGCTGTGGCTAGGACTTCCAAAACTATGTTGAATAAGAGTGGTGGGAGTGGACATCCTTGTCTTGTTCCTGATCTTAGTAGAAATGCTTGCAGTTTTTCATCATTGGGTATGATGCTTGCTATGGGTTTGTCATATATGGCCTTTATTATGTTGAGGTAGGTTCCCTCTGTGCCCATTTTCTGGAGAGTTTTTATCATAAACGAGTGTGGAATTTTGTCAAAAGCTTTTCTGCATCTATTGAGATGATCATATGGTTTTTATTCCTTAATTTGTTAATGTGGTGTATCACCTTGATTGATTTGCGTATATTGAAGAATCCTTGCATCCCTGGGATAAATCCCACTTGATCATGGTGTATGATCCTTTTAATGTGCTGTTGGATTCTGTTTGCTAGTATTTTGTTCAGGATTTTTGCCTCTGTGTTAATCAGTGATATTGGTCTATAATTTTCTTTTTTTGTGATATCTTTGTCTGGTTTTGGTATCAGGGTGATGGTGGCTTTGTAGAATGAATTTTGGAGTGTTCCTCCTCTGAAATTTTTTGGAAGAGTTTGAGAAGGATTGGAGTTAGCTCTTCTCTAAATGTTTGATAGAATTCGGCTGTGAAGCCATCTGGTCCTGGACTTTTGTTTGTTGGAAGATTTTAAATTATGGTTTCAATTTCATTACTTGTGATAGGTCTGTTTATATTTTCTAATTTTTCCTGGTTCAGTCTTGGAAAATTGTACCTTTCCAAGAATTTGTCCATTTTTTCATCGTTGTCCATTTTATTGGCATATAGTTGTTTGTAGTAGTCTCTTAGAATCCTTTGTATTTCTGCAGTGTCAGTTGTGATTTCTCCTTTTTCATTTCTAATTTTATTGATTTGCGTCCTCTCCATTTTCTTCTTGATGAGTCTGGCGAAGGGTTTATCAATTTTGTTTATCTTCTCAAAGAGCCAGCTTTTACTTTATTGATCTTTGCTCTTGTTTTCTTTGTGTCTATTTCATTTATTTCTGCTCTGATCTTTATGATTTCTTTCCTTCTACTGACTTTGGGTTTTCCTTGTTCTTCTTTCTCTAGTTGTTTTAAGTGTAAGCTTAGATTGTTTATTTGAGATTTTTCTTGTTTCTTGAGGTGAGATTGAATTGCTATAAACTTCCCTCTTAGAACTGCTTTTGCTGCGCCCCATAGGTTTTGGGTCGTTATGTTCTCGTTTTCATTTATTTCTATGCATTTTTTATTTCTTCTTTGATTTCTTCAGTGATATCTTGGTTATTTAGCAGTGCACAGTTTAGCCTCCATGTATTTGTGTTTTTTACAGTTTTTTTCCTGTAATTGATTTCCAGTCTCATAGCGTTGTGGTCAGAAAAGATGCTTGACACAATTTCATTTTTCTTCAATTTTCCGAGGCTTGATTTGTGACCCAAGATGTGATCTATCCTGGAGAATGTTCCGTGTGCACTTCAGAAGAAAGTATATTCTGCCACTTTTGGGTGGAATATTCTATAAATATCAATTAAATCTATTGGGTCTATTGTGTCATTTAAATCTTGTGTTTCCTTATTTATTTTCTGTTTGGATGATCTGTCCATTGGTGTAAGTGGGGTGTTAAAGTCCCCTACTATTATTGTGTTACTGTCGATTTCTCCTTTCATGGTTGTTAGCATTTGCCTTATGTATTGAGGTGCTCCTATGTTGGGGGCATAAACATTTATAACTGTTATATCTTCTACTTGGATTGATCCCTTGATCACTATGTAGTGTCCCTCCTTATCTCTTGTAACAGTCTTTATTTTAAAGTCTATTTTATCTAATACGAGTATTGCTACTCCAGCTTTCTTTTGATTTCCATTTGCATGGAATATCTTTTTCCACCCCTTCACTTTCAGTCTGTATGTGTCCCTAGGTCTGAAGTGGGTCTCTTGTAGACAGCACTTACATGGGTCTTGTTTTTGTATCCATTCAGCCAGTCTCTGTCTTTTGGTTGAGGCATTTAATCCATTTACATTCAAGGTTATTATTGGTATGTATGTTCCTATTACCATTTTCTTAATTGTTTTGGGTTTGTTTTTGTGGATCTTTTTCTTCTCTTGTGTTTCCCACCTAGAGAAGTTTCTTTAGCATTTATTGTAAAGCTGGTTTGGTGGTGCTGAATTCTCTTAGCTTTTGCTTGTCTGAAAAGCTTTTGACGTCTCCATCGAATCTGAATGAGATCCTTGCTGGATAGAGTAATCTTGGTTGTAGGTTTTTCTCTTTCATCACTTTAAGTATATCCTGCCACCTGCAGAGTTTCCACTGAAAAATCAGCTGATAACCTTATGGGGATTCCTTTGTATGTTATTTGTTGTTTTTCCCTTGCTGCTTTTAATATTTTTTCTTGTGTTTAATTTTTGTTAGTTTGATTAATATGTGTCTTGGTGTGTTTTTCCTAGGGTTTCTCCTGTATGGGACTCCCTCTGCTTCCTGGACTTGGGTGACTATTTCCTTTCCCATGTTAGGGAAGTTTTCCACTATAATCTCTTCAAATATTTTCTCAGGCCCTTTCTTTTTCTCTTCTTCTTCTGGGACCCCTATAATTTGAATGTTGGTGCATTAAGTGTTGTCCCAGAAGTCTCTGAGATTGTCTTCAATTCTTTTCATTCTTTTTTCTTTATTCTGCTCCTTGGCAGTTATTTCCACCATTTTGTCTTCCAGCTCACTTATTCATTCTTCTGCCTCAGTTATTCTGTTACTGATTTCTTCTAGTGTATTTTTCATTTCAGTTATTGTGTTGTTCATCTCTGTTTTTCTTTAGTTCTTCTAGATCTTTGTTAAACATTTCTTGTATTTTCTCAATCCATGCCTCCATTCTATTTCCGAGATTCTGGATCATCTTTGCTATCATTACTCTGAATTCTTTTTTCACGTAGATTGCCTATTTCCTCTTCATTTATTTGGTCTTGTAGGTTTTTACTTTGCTCCTTCATCTGTGACATTTTTTTTTTTTTTATGAGTGGGATTATGTTCCTGTCTTACTGGTTGTTTGGCCTGAGGCTTCCGACACTGGAGTTTGTAGGCTGTTGGGTAGAGCTGGGTCTTGGTGCTGAGATGAGGAACTCTGCGAGACCTCACTCTGATGAATGTTCCCTGGGGTCTGAGGTTCTCTGTTAGTCCAGTGGTTTGGGCTCGGAGTTTCCACTGCAGGAGCTTCGGCCTGACCCCTGGCTCATGAGCCAAGGTCCTGCAAACTGCGTGGGGTGGCCAAAAAATAAATAAATAAAAAATAAAAGAGAACAATAACAAAGTAAAAAATAAAATTAGGCTAGGAAACTAACAGATATGTTAGAAAGAATATAAAAATAAAAATATAGATGAATCAACAACTGGAAGGTACATCAGTACCACAATAGTAAGAAAGAGGAGGGAAAAGAAAAAATAATTGGGGGGGGGAAGGGCTTGGCTGTGGAGGGTGGGGCCTAAGCAAGGGCAAGTTTTGGGCAGTGGGAGGGACCTATGCTTAGGACCCACAGGGCTGGAAAAGGCCCTGGGGGCTGTGGGGGGTGGGGCTTAGGCTCAAGGAACAGAAGGGGCCCAGGCGTGCCCCCCACCCCTGGTCTCAGAGGGCAGGGGACCTCACCTGGGAGCCCAGCAGGCTTCCTGGGCTCGAGTGGGCAGGGCAAACGCCCTCCTCTCCTCTCCTGCTCCTCCAGTCTGGGAGGGCCCCTCCTGCCTGCCTCTCCTGATCTCCCCGGCCTCCCTTCTATGCCCTCAGGACCAGTGTGGCCAGAGGGGAGGGCCTTGGAGGTCAGGGGACTGGCCTGGTAGCTCAGCAGGCTCCCTGGGCCCCAGGGGGTGGCGCAGATACCCTCTGCTCCTCTCTCACTTCTCCCAGATGGCTCCTCGCACCTGCCTCTCCTGATCTCCCTGGCCTTCCTATTATGCCCCCAAGGATCCACTGTAAGATATTTTATGTAAGCGCCAAGGTAACTACACACAGATAAAAAATTCCTATAGAAGTTACAGAAAAAAAGAGAAAAAAATCATGGCATACCAATACAAAAAAATCCAAATACAAAGGAAGACAAAAAGAGAGGAAAAAGCAGACAAAAGAATTACAGGACTAACAGCTAACAAATGGCAATAGTATATTTTCCCCTGTTAATAATTATTTTAAATGTAAATGGCACAGAGTAGCTAAATGCATTAAAAAAAGAAAGACTCAGCTATGTCTGTGTACAAGAAACTCACTCTAAGGCTGAAAATGAAGGGAAAGAAAGAGTATTCCATGCAAATGGTAACCAAAAGAGGGTGGTGGTGGTGGTGGAGGGGTGCTATACATATATCAGAAAAAATAGACTTTAAGTCAACTGTCACAAGAGACAGAGGACATTATATAATGATTAAAGGGTCAATCCACTAGGAAGATATAACAATTATAAATATATATGCATCCAATATCAGAGCACCTTACTATATAAAGAAAACATTGGCAGAAATGAAGGGAGAAATAAACAGCAATACAGTAATCATAGGAGACTTCAATATCCCATTTTCAATAATGGATAGAACATCCAGATAGAAAATCAGTAAGGAAACAGAAGAGTTGAACAACACTATGACAAATGAAACTAATAGACATATATAGAACATTCTACCCAAAGCAGCAGAATACACATTCTTAAGTGCACAGAGATCTTTCTCCAGGATAGATCACGTGTTAGGTCACAAAACAAGTCTTAGCAAATTTAAGAAAATTGAAATTGTATCAAGTTTCTTTTCTGACCACAATGGAATGAAACCAGCAATCAATAGTGGAAGGAAAACTGGAAAATTCACAAATACAAGTTTCCCTCACTATCTGAAACTATAGTGTTCCTATGAAACCTTTTGTAAGCCAAAATGGTGTAAAGTGAAGAAGCAGTTACCTTAGGACACATCTTGCTAATGGATGCACAAAATAAATTAAGATAAAGCACAGATGCTCACAGGCACAGTTCAAAGCTGTGGTGCCTTGATGTCAAGATGCTGAGTAAAGTTTCCAGGGAAGAAGCTTTGTGGTGCCTCTCTCACTGCTTGGGATGCGCACTGCCTCTGTAGTGGGTCACTGAAAAGCAAATGCTGAATGCTATTTTCACTTTTTATGTTTTTTTGTTTTTGTAAAAGTGAAAACCCCCTTCAGATTTCTTTAGGTTAGTGAAAACAAGTACTAATGTAAGTCTTTCATAAAAGTGAAGTGGTGTAAAGTGAACTTTCAAAAAGTTGGGGATACCTGTATGTGGAAATTAAACAGCACATTCTTGGACAGCCATTTGGCCAAAAAAGAAACCAAAAAAGGAAATTAGAAACACCTCAAGATAAATAAAAATGAAAATAACATACCAAAACTTATGGGATGCAGCAAAAGAAATACTAAGAGGGAAGTTCATAGTGACAAATACTTACATTAAAAAAGAAGAAAGATCTCAAATAAACAACCTAACTATACTTCAAGGAGCTAGAAAAAGAATAACAGACTAAGCCCAAAGTCAACATAAAGAAGGAAATAAAATTTTTAGCAGAAATAAACAAAAGAGAAAATAGATAAAAAAGAGAAATGTCAGTGAAACTCAGAGTTGGTTTTGTTTAAAAGATAAAATTGATGCATCCTCAGACTAAGAAGAAGAAAGAGAAGAGTCAAATAGATAAAATCAGAAATGAAAGAAGAGACATTACAATTAATGCTACAGAAATAAAAAGGACTATAAGAAACTACTATGAACAATTATATGCCAACAAACTGGATTACCCAGAAGACATGGATAAATTCCTGGAAACATACAATATACCAAGACTATGTAATGAAGAAATAAAAAGTCTGAACAAACTCGTGACTGGTATGGAGATTGAATCAGTAGTCAAAAACTTCCCAACAAGTTTGGTTTCACTGGTAAATTCTACCAAACTTTTTTTTTTTAAAGCATAAATTCCTTTTATTTATTTATTTTTATATCTTTATTGGAGTATAATTGCTTCACAATGTTGTGTTAGTTTCTGTTGTACAACAAAGTGAATCAGCTATAAGTATACATATATCCCCATATCCCCTCCCTCTTGAGCCTCCCTCTCCCACTCCTCTAGGTCATCACAAAGCATCGAGCTGATCTCCCTGTGCTGTGCAGCAGCTTCCCACTAGCCATCCATTTTACATTTGGTAGTGTATATATGTCAGTGCTACTCTCTCACTTCGTCCCAGCTTCCCCTTCCCCCACCGTGTCCTCAAGTCCGTTCTCTACGTCTGCGTCTTTATTCCTGCCCTGCCTCTAGGTTCATCAGTACCGTTTTTTTTAGATTCCATATATATGTGTTAGCATACTGTATTTGTTTTTCTCTTTCTGACTTACTTCACTCTGTATGACAGACTCTAACTCCATCCACCTCACTACAAATACCTCCATTTCATTTCTTTTTATGGCTGAGTAATATTCCATTGTGTATATGTGCCACATCTTCTTTAATCCATTCATCTGTTGATGGACACTTAGGTTGCTTCCATGTCCTGGCTATTGTAAATAGAGCTGCAATGAACATTGTGGTACATGACTCTTTCTGAATTACGGTTTTCTCAGGGTATATGCCCAATAGTGGGATTGCTGGGTCGTATGGTAGTTCTATTTTTAGTTTTTTAAGGAACCTCCAGACTGTTCTCCATAGTGGTTGCATCAATTTACATTCCCACCAACAGTGCAGGAAGGTTCTCTTTTCTCCACTCCCTCTCCAGCATTTACTGTTTGTAGATTTTTTGATGATGGCTATTCTGACCTGTGTGAGGTGATACCTCATTGTAGTTTTGATTTGCATTTCTCTAATGATTAGTGATGTTGAGTATCTTTTCATGTGTTTGTTGGCAGTCTTTATGTCTTCTTTGGAGAAATGTCTATTTAGGTCTTCTGCCCATTTTTGGATTGGGTTGTTTGTTTTATTGATATTGAGCTGCATGAGCTGCTTGTATATTTTGGAGATTAATCCTTTGTCAGTTGCTTCATTGGCAAATATTTTCTCCCATTCTGAGGGTTGTCTTTTTGTCTTGTTTATGGTTTCCTTTGCTGTGGAAAAGCTTTTAAGTTTCATTAGGTCCCATTTGTTTATTTTTGATCTTATTTCCATTACTGTAGGAGGTGGGTCAAAAAAGATCTTGCTGTGATTTATGTCAAAGAGTGTTCTGCCTAGGTTTTCCTCTAAGAGTTTGATAGTGTCTGGCCTTACATTTAGGTCACTAATCCATTTTGAGTTTATTTTTGTGTATGGTGTTAGGAAGTGTTCTAATTTCATTCTTTTACATATAGCTGTCCAGTTTTCCCAGGTCCACTTATTGAAGAGGCTGTCTTTTCTCCCTTTTATATTCTTGCCTCCTTTGTCAAAGATAAGGTGACCATATGTGCGTGGGTTTATCTCTGGGCTTTCTATCCTGTTCCACTGATCTATATTTCTGTTTTTGTGCCAGTACCATAGTGTCTTAATTGCTGTAGCTTTGTAGTATAGTCTGAAGTCAGGGAGCCTGATTCCTCCAGCTCTGTTTTTCTTTCTCAAGATTGCTTTGGCTATTCAAGGTCTTTTGTGTTTCCGTAGAAAATGTAAAATTTTTTGTTTTAGTTCTGTGAAAAATGCCATTCGTAGTTTGATAGGGATTGCATTGAATCTGTAGATTGCTTTGGGTAGTGTAGTCATTTTCACAGTGTTGATTCTTCCAATCCAAGAACATGGTATATCTTTCCATCTGTTTGTATCATCTTTGATTTCTTTCATCAGGGTCTTATAGTTTTCTGCATACAGGTCTTTTGCCTCCTTAGGTAGGTTTATTCCTGGGTGTTCTTTTTGTTGCAGTGGGAAATAGGAGTGTTTCCTTGATTTCTCTTTCTGATTTTTCATTGTTAGTGTATAGGAATGCAAGAGATATCTGTGCATTAATTTTGTATCCTGCTACTTTACCAGATTCATTGATTAGCTCTAGTAGTTTTCTGGGTACCAAACATTTAAAGAAGAATTAATACCAGTCCTTCACAAACTCTCCCCAAAATTGAAGATTAGGGAACACTTCCAAATTCATTTTGTGAGGCCAGCATTACCCTGATGCCAAAGGCAGATGAAGATATCACAAGAAAAAAAAAAAAACTAAATGAAATATCCCTAATGAATATAGATGCAAAAAATCCTCAATAAAATACTAGCAAATCAATCCAGCAGCACAGAAATAAATCTATGCATATACAGTGAACTGAATTTGACAAGGATGCCAAGAATATACCATGGCGAAAGGATAGTCTTTTCAACAAATGGTGCTGGTAAAACTGCATATCCACATGCAAAAGAATGAAATTGGACCCATCTCTTACACCATACACAAAAATCAACTCAAAATGAATTAAATACTTAAATGTAGGACCCCAAACTGTAATACATCTAGAAGAAAACAGAGGGGGAAATCTTCATGACATTGGTCTTGGCAATGATTTCATGGATATGACACTAAAAGCACAGGCAGCAAAAACATACATACATGCATACATACAACTACATCAAACTAAAAACTTATGCACAGCAAAGGAAACAATCAACAGAGTAAAAAGGCAGCCTACAGAATGGGAGAAAGTATTTGCAAACCATATATCTGATAAGAGGTTAATCTGCAAAATATATGTGATAGTTAATTGTGTCAACTTGACTGGGACAAGAGATGCCCAGATAGCTGGTAAAGCATCATTTCTGGGTATGTCTGTGTGGGTGTTTCCAGAGGAAATTAGTATTAGAATCAGTAGAGTGAGTAAAAAAAATCTACCCTCACCAATGTGGGCAGGCATCACCCAATCCATGGAGGGCCTGAATAGAGCAAAATGTGGAGGAAGGGTGAATTCTCTTTCTTCTTGAGCTGGGACATCCATTTTCTCCTGCCCTTGGACATCAGAGCTCCTGGTTCTTAGACCTTTGGACTCGTACTGAATTATACACTAGCTTTACTGGTTCTCCAACTTGCAGGGGGCAGATTGTGGGACTTCTTGGCTTCCATAATCATGTGAGCCAATTCCTATAATAAATCTCCTCATATGTATCTATCTGTATTTGTATCTATATCTATATCTATATCTGTATCTATATACTATTGGTGCTGTTTCCCTGGAGAATCCTGACTAATACAATATATAAGGATCTCCTACAACTCAATAGTAAAAAACTAATAACCTGATTAAAAAATAGCCTAAGGATTTGAATAAACATTTTTCCAAAGAAGACATAGAAATAGCCAACAGACATGAAAAAATGCTCAATGTCACTAATCATTAGGGAAATACAAATCGAAACTACAATGAGCTATCACTTCACGCCTTTCAGAATGGTTATCATTTAAAAAAACAAAAGACAAATGTTGGTGAGGATGTGAAGAAATTGGAACCTTTGCATACTGTTTGTGGGAATGCCAAATGGTGCAGCTGCTGTGGAAAACAGTATGGAGGTTCCTCAAAAAATTCCCAATAGAACTACCATATGATCCAGCAATCCCACTTCTGGGTATCCAAAAGAATTGAAATCAAGATATCAAAGAGCTATAAGCACTCCAATGTTCATTGTAGCACTATTCACAGTAGCCAAGATGTGGAAACAACCTAAACTTGTTCATCGACAGATAGATGTGATACATATATACATATGTAATGGAATACTATTCAGCCTTGAAAGAAATTCTGCAATCTGCAGCAACGTGGATGAACCTTGAGAACATTATGCTAAGTGAAATGTCAGTCACAGAAACACAAATATTGCATGATTTCAGTAATATGAGTTATCTAAAATAGACTTACAGAATCAAAGAGTGGAGTGGTGGTTGTCAGGGGTTGGGGAAAAGGGGAAATGAGGAGTTATTTATCAACAGGCATAAAGTTTGTTAAGCAAGATGAATAGGTTCTAGAGATCCTCTGTACAATATTGTACCTATAGTCATCAATAATTTACACTTAAAATTTTGTTAAGAGTACAGGTCTCATGTTGTGTTCTTACCACAATAAAAATTTTAAACGACTTTTTAAATGTAATTTTCAGTTGTTGGAATCTTGTATTTTCTCCATCAAAAAGTTCTGAAGCTCTCTGCTATATAAAAATTAGCACTTAAATCAGTAGAGAAACTAGTTAACTTGGATGTAAGGAGAAAATCTATAGCCATAGGTGCTTATAGCTAATAACTTACTCATTGCTCTCCACAATCCCATCAAATTCATAAGTATATAATAACACTTCAGTTAAACTAGCTAAAGGCTCTCTTGTATGTCATCTACTTATGGGCAGAACCAATAATATTCTTTGTTCAACTGACTTAAGTTTCTCAGAGTTAAATTCATTTTGTGAATGGAATAGAAATAAAATATTCTTAAACATTTTAGAAACTGGTAAATTGAGAAACTGTTCAAGTACAATGCTTTTTCAGATCTTTGCTTTCTAAAAATCAACTGACCAGCTACCTGAAATGTTAGCATGTGGTACCAAATCTGCCTGCTGCCTCTACTTCTCTTCTCTCCTAGATGGTGAGCTCCTTAAGTGAGAAGTTGTGTTTTTTCACATTTGAAACCTTAGAGCTTAGGAAACAGAGATAGCACCCAGTAAATTCTTGAGTGAATTTGGTTGACCAACAAATAGCTACAAAAGGTGAATTATTATCACCAGTATTTTGGAATGAATCAAATAAGGCTTTCTACTCTTATCCTTGCTCCTACAATCTCTATTTCATATCCTTGAATAAGCATGGTTTGATTTTGCCTGGATGCTTGGGGGGGGGTGTGTGTGTGTGTAACATGAATGTTTCAATGAGGTACCCACTTTTACACACCCACCCTCTCTTCCATCTCTAGTTTAGGATCTTTCTGATACATAGTTTATATGTCCATTGAATATTTTCCCCAAGTAAAGATATATGATTCCTTTATATTGAATTTACGATTTCATACAATTAATTAGTAGAGGGAAAAGATAATCATAAACTACTTATTTATTTATTTATTTGGCTGCACTGGGTCTTAGTTGTGGCACGTGGGATCTTGCTTGCAGCATGCGGGCTCTTTAGTTGCGGCATGCAAACCCTTAGTTGCGACGTGTGGGATCTATTTCCCTGACCAGGGATTGAACCCAGGCCCCCTGCAGTGGGAGTGTGGAGCCTTAGCCACTGGACCACCAGGGAAGTCCCTAAAACTACTTTTAAAAGAGGGCATTGGCATAGGATGGAGCAAATATCAGACCGCCAGCAATAAACATTCTAAGGGAGTAGGGGCAGGAGTACAACCTGAGCGTGGACTTGGGAGACCTGGATTCTGGTACTGGTGCCCCTCTGACTAGATCTGAGATCTATACTGGTCCCTGGGTCCCTGTTTGTGTCCTCATCTGGAAAATGAGGGGGCTCAGTGACCTTTAAGATTCCTTCCAATTCTGTGGTTCTATGCTTCAAATGACTTTTAAATAACAGAGTACTTGATTTGCCAAAACTTAAGCCTTAAGCCTTTTTTGCTTGGCTCTATTGTGCCTTTACCACATCATTGTGATGTAAACATGAGTTTTCAGAATTTCCATTTTTCAGTTGGGAGTCTGAGCCGGGTGACTTTGGGTCATATGATAGATTGCCTAACCTCATTTTAGGCGGTTTCCTTAGATCATCATATGTTTAGGAGGAAAACAAGCTAGTCTCATCAAGACAAGAGAGCTTATTCTACCCACTGTTATGTTGGTCTCATCAGTTATTCCCTAACTTTTTCAGCCAGATTAAATTGAGTAATACCACTTTTCACATTTCCCCCCAGCCTCTCTTGTTTGCAGTGTCCTTTAGAACAACTGCAAAGTAAAAATCCCTGTCCATGCTTCATGGTATAAGGTCCTATCATAACTCCCTTTTTCCTCTGCAAGGAACTCCCAAGTTTTGTTCCCTTTCCAATATTAGAGCACTCTTCTGGATTCTTGATGTTTACCCACCTCTTCTCCACCCTGAACACTGGATGACTACTCCTCCCATCAGCATTTTAAAAGCTTTGAGGGACAGATCACTAGGTAAAACACAAGGACACCAAACATTGCCCAACTACCTACATATGTTAATCCTGGTTTTTCAAATAGAAGAATGAATGCATGTGCAAACAAATTCAGACAATGAAAGACGTCTTCTTTTCACTCCAGACCCTGAGTACTTCTTTCCAGAAGTAAGGCTTTTGAGTTTTTTGCCATAATTTCTATTTTTCAAATAAAACACACATTATTTTTGTTTTGAGCTACTTTCTCTAAGTGAAAATTACTAGCCTGTTTCTTTTGAGCAGTAAACACACACCTGATATATTACCATTGTTTAACACTTTTACGTGCTCTAATTTTTAAGATGAATAATAGATAAAAATCAAAATTATATTAGAAATGAAAAAGGATGAGAGGACACCAAACTGAAAGCAAAGCTTGGTTTTGGTACAGGCTTTACCCCTTGAACCAAATAGTTTATGGGAGCTGTCCACTCAGAAATCATATAATTCTGTGACTTTCTACTCTGACACCAACATTTAAATAATAGAATCCTTCAGAATCACAGTGATCCATGTGAATCTTCTCTTAATGAAAGGGAGGTATGAAGCTTTTTTTGGAGAGTCTAACATACCCCAGATCTAGTGCTAATAATGAGACATAATTACCTCATTTAGCTTTTTTTTTTCATTTAATAATGCAATTCAGTCACTCTAAGTTTCAGGTTTTAAAAGGGCTCAGACTTTCTATACCTCATTTAGTTTTTAAAGAACCTTAGGAGATAAGCTTGTTCTATGTGTGATGAAATATCTTCAAGATAAATTATGTTTAAAAACAAAAGATAAAATACAGATGAGTGTGAATGACATGTTCCCATTAATCTTTTGTGTGTTTTTTTTGTTGTTGTTTTTTAAAGTAGGTCCTTGTATATGCCTAGAAAAATTCTGGAAAGCTACACAAGAAAATGTTAACAATAGTTAATTCTGATAAATTTACTGGGGGTTAGGAATAAAGAAAAAGATTTTTACTTGTCATTTTATATTCTTTTGTACTTTTTTTGAAAACCAAGGGCAGGTATTAATCTAGTTCTTATATCCCCTTTAGGAGAAAAGAAATAAGAGGAAAATTTGAAGAGCTAAGGGAATCAGTATTTGTAGTACAACTCATTTTATTGTTTTCTTCATGTGAAGAAAATATTAAAGTAGAAGAAAAGATGGTTGCCTAAGTACAGATAAACCCATAAGGTTTTCTTATAGAGGGGTGAGAGGGGAGAGCCTAGGTTGTCTGCTCTGCGTTTGGAATCTAACTTCCAGTTTTTGGCAGATGCAGCTCAGAGGTAATTGGAAGTGGGTGAAACAAAGGCTTGCATGTGCAAGTATGATGCAGTCACAGTGATTCAGTTCTTGTTGCACAATGTAAGATTCATTCATTTCTTTATTATTCTTTGCTTTGATGTGTAAAATGTGTTTTGCATTTGAATAAAATGCCCTCAAGTATAAGAAAAAATTCTGAACCCCTACATGGTATTCATAATCTAAGCCAACTCTAAAACACAAAGATAATAATCCAGATATAGAGTGGTCTGAGAGACGTAGTATGTGATGTTTACTTTAAATAAAATGGCAGTCCCCTCTTTAGTCCCAGGCAAGAGAGGTCTCTGCCCTGGATCCTGGGCTTCAGAGGGCCTTGCAAACACACACACACACACACACACACACACACACACACTGTACTATAGGATACATGGGTACCTCTATCTCAGGATCTGGTGCTCAGCACAACATGGAATAGCCTATAACCCTAAATATCTACTCTAGTAACTAACACAACTCAGGTCCCAGGGAAACACCTCATCACATCTCCTGCTAGAAGTTTTGTAAACTACACTGCCGCCAACATCAGAGTCAGACATTCTGCTGGGTATGAGGAGGATTTGAGTGGAAGCAGTAAGTTCATTAGGTAATAGAAAAGAAAAAATTCACTTGTCAAATCCTCAGATACCACGAATACAATAGATTCTTCCATGAAGAAGCACCCTTTCTTCCCCTTCCAGATCCTGAGTCCTTCTTTCCAGAGGTAATGCTTTTGAGTTTCTTGCCACAATTTCTATTTTTCAGATAAGCCATATACAACTATTTACATAGCATTTATATTATATTTGGTATTATAAGTAATCTAGAGATGATTTAAAGTACATGGGAGGATTTACATAGATTATATGCAAATACTACACCAATTTATATTAAGGGACTTGAGCATCTGTGAATTTTGGTATCTGTGGGCAGTCCTGGAACCAATCCCCATGGATACTGAGGGACGACTATGTGTATTTTATTACTCATCCAACATTGTCAGCTCATCAACAGAATACCTAGGCATATCCAATAATAAGGAAATGCTGTTGTCTTTCATATTTTGCCCATATGAAAACCACAGATTTCACCTACTTTTTCAACTTGGGTGTTGGATTAGTCAGCTTGGGTTGTCATAAGATACCACAGACTAGATGGCTTAGACCAGGGGGTCCCCAACCCCCGGGCCAGGACCAGTACCTATTAGGAACTGGGCCTCACGGCAGGAGGTGAGCAGCGGGCAAGTGAGTGAAGCTTCATCTGTATTTACAGCCACTCCCCATCGCTCACATCACCGGCTGAGCTCCGCCTCCTGTCAGATCAGCGACAGCATTAGATTCTCATAGGAGCGTGAACCCTACTGTGAACTGCGCATGCGAGAGATCTAGGTTCCTTATGAGAATCTAACGCCTGATGATCTGAGGTGGAGCTGAGGCGGTGATGCTAATGCTGGGGAGTGGCTGCAAATACAGATTATCATTAGCAGAGAGGTTTGACTGCACAGAGACCATAATAAATCAATTGCTTGCAGACTCATATCAAAACCCTATCAGTGAGTAGCAAGTGACAATTAAGCTGCATCTTACGGAGTAGACTGGACATAAGCAACACACTTCGGGTGTCACTGTCTCCCATCACTCCCAGATGGGACCATCTAGTTGCAGGAAAACAAGCTCAGGGCTCCCACTGATTTTGCATTATTGTGAGTTGTGTAATTATTTCATTATATATTACAATATAATAATAATAGAAATAAAGTGCACAATAAATGTAATGCGCTTGAATCATCCTGAAACCATCCACCCCCCCGCCCCCAGTCTGTGGAAAAATTGTCTTCCACGAAACTGGTCCCTGGTGCCAAAAAGGTTGGGGACTGCTGGCTTATACAACCGACATTTATTTTTTCATGGTTTTGGAGGCTGGAAGTCCAAGATCAAGGTGCCACAGGGTTGGTTTCTGGTGAGGCTTCTCTTCTTGGCTTGCATATAGCTGCCTTCTTGCTGTGTCCTCACATGGCCTTTCCTCTGTGTACTTGCAGAAAGAGATTTCTGGTGTCTCTTCCTCTTATAAGGACACCAGTCTTACCGGATTAGGACCTTTTTGACCTATTTAACTTTAATTACCTCCTTAAAGGCCCTGTCTCCAAATGCAGTCTTATTGAGGGTTAGGGCTTCAACATATGAATTTAGTGGGGGACACAATTCAGTCCATAATAGGTGTTATGAAGGTGTATTTGTCAAGGTAAAAATTTGGAACATGCTTTAGTTAACAGTTTTTTAATTTATATAACTTTTACATAGTTAGACATATGGCATGTGGTCCTCCATTTGTACTTTTGGACCCTGCAAATGTAAGGGGCAGGCCTACAACAAAGAATATGCTACAATTTGTGCCTAAAAATGGCTTCCATCAAACCTAGCCCAAGGGGTATTTCCAGAAGAATTTGTCAATGAATAAAGCTGTCTTTCAAAGGGATGAGCTATATTATGATGTAGTAAGAGGGCTCCAAGGGAAATCCCTTTAAGATAAATACATGCATATCAAAAAATATAGGAAAACTACAAAACTTTCAGTGAAAAAAAGAGTTGGAAACCATAAAAGGTAACTTCATTTGCTAAACACAGACTGTGTAAGGAACTGAAACACGAAGGAAAAGGCACCAAAAGTGGAACTTAGGTCAAATCCACCAAGAAGAGGAATGAGGCAGAGCAGTGCTGAAGGCTCAGAGTGATAAAAGTAGAAACCCCCAAACAGGAAATGAAAGTCAAATGACAAAAGATAAAGGGAAATTAAGAATTCTTTATATAAGGAACTAGAGGAATAAAAAGGAAAATATTGCCTTATTTGGTGCTGGAGGGGGAAATGCACACTTACTAGCCTAGTCAACGCAGAGATTCCGAGGGAGTCAGTACTGCTCCATGGAAACAGGCAGGCCGCCTGGCTCCCAAGAGGCCTCCCAGCCTGGCATTTGTTACGGGGAATTATCTCCAAAAGCCCCAGTTTCTGGAATTGTAAGTTGAAGGTAGTAACAGTGGTTCCTGAAAGATCAAATCAGACAATGTTCATAAGGTACTAAGCATAATACTGGTTCCTAATAAATGCTGGCTATGTGGTAGCTGTTATTAATGTCATTACAAACTTATTACTCTAATTTTTTATTCTTTCCTTATGCTATTATTTATTACAGATAATAGTATGGTAGTTATATGACCTTGAAATACACAGGTAACTACCGTCCCACTAGATAAGGCCATCATTTGTAGTAATCTTTTTTCATCAACACCCTTGACAATGAGCCATTAGTGACAAATTTTACTAACTCAAATTTATAAAAATGGAACAGAGCAGCTTAAGCAATATTACCAATGTGATACAGTAAATCAGTGACTTAGCTGAATACAAGACTTGCATCTCAGGGTCCTGTACTCTAGCTAGGATGACCTGCTAGGATAAAAACAGCTACTTAGTTATTTTACATTCTTATTTATAAGCAATATCATGAAGCATAATCTCAACAATGATTTAGACTGATTTAATTATAGAAAAATCTATATTTGCCTGGTGGTATTAAATATTTCTTAAAAGGAATGCCTAAAGCACCATTTATATTTGCAAACTAAGGACAGCCAACATTGAAGGTACAGAAGCATTTAATAATTAATTATTAAATATTATAACAAAAAGTATTATTACAAATTTTTCACAAGTTGATACACTTACTAAAAAAACCTCCTGATCTTCCATACCTATCACACTAGAAATGTATATGTTTTATATATTTGGCCTTATTTTCTGCCCCTCCATAATACTAATATAAATACTAGTGATATTAATAGCTAATTTTATTCCTTTTTCCTTACACCTTCCCTCCCTTGAAGGTCTCCAGCTTTCAGTTATAAGACATTACATAGAAGAAGGATATAAATTGGTGAAGAGTCTACAGAGTGAACATTTATCCATCCCAAATACCATAGTAGGGACCAGAAAGGCCAGACAACTAGAGGCAGTAAACATCCAGACTAGGGGTTCCCGGATTTAGGGTTCAGGGCTCAGTAAATTTTCAAAAAATTGGGGGGATGGGCATCGAGATGCCACCATCTAATTTGCCAAGTAAGGACATTTAAAACAGCAACTACTACCATATACTAACATTCTTTACTAATAGAAGAAATGTGAACTTTAAGAAAAACCAGGTAGGTCGGACAAAAACATCAGAGTAAAGGCGATTAACAAGAAATGATAAGTGATAACCCTAAATCTTTTTCTGATTTTGTTGGAGACCAATGAAAATGAACTGGCCTAATTCTGTGGACTGGTCTCTGAGAGCTGCTCCAGAGACTTCCAAAGAATCATTTGGGGGCCAAATAAGTGTAAAATACAAACATAACCAGAGGACATTTATTGAGGGGTCACGCTGTTCCAAACCCTGTGCTAAGGAGAGATGACCTACTGCGGTATTTGCGTAGAGGGGCCTGCCCCTGCTGCTTTCTGATTCTAATCACCATGAAACCATTACGACCCAAAAGATCTCACTGCTCAGCTGGTGTTTCCAAAAACATGATCTCTATATGAAATTTTTTTTTTCTTTTTTTTTTTAAACATCTTTATTGGAGTATAATTGCTTTACATTGTGTTAGTTTCTGCTGTATTCTATATGAAATTTTAAAACTCCAGTATAACAAAGACTTGAGCGGCTCTTTGGAGGCCATTGCAGCAGGATCTAGCCACAACTAGGATTCAAAGTTCTTTCACAAAGGGACAGAAGGTTACCAGACTTTTTACCACAAGCTTCTGTGCTGTGACAAAGCACTGCTTTGACCAGTGTACTGGCCCTGGTCTGAGACCACAAGAGCCAGTCAGTTATGACAAATCAAAAATAGCCCCATAATCTAAATCAAGACACATGGAGAATGATCCCCCTGAGTCACCCAGACCCATTTGTTACATACTTTATTTTTGGATAACTTTAGTGGGTATAGAAAGTGTTTCATTTGCTGGTTTTTCCTCTTCAAATAAGAGTACAAAGAAAGGAACTAAGTCGTGTGGTTTTGTTTAACTTACTATGAAGGTTGCAGCTAGTATGGATGATGTGATTCCTCAGCTTTGGAGAGCCCATGGCTAATTGGTTGGGATGATGTGTCTCTCTGGACTCCCTAAACTGCCAAAAAGATCTTGGCTCATAATCTGTTGCATAAGAAAATTTTGTTCCCAGGAATACGTGTTTATCGTTCCAAGATCTTTGTTGCCTTTCAGAGTGAGAAAACACAAGTAAATGAGAATGTTGATGTGGAACAGAATGTAGTAGAGAGCTTGTTTGCCTTATTTAGGCTTATTTCCTATTTGAGATTTGAGTTAGTTGTATAAGTGTTTATAATTTGCATTGTAAATCTTTTTTTTTAATAAATTTATTTATTTTTATTTATTTATTTTTGGCTGTATTGGGTCTTCGTTGCTGTGCGCGGGCTTCTCTAGCTGGCGGCGAGCGGGGGCTACTCTTCGTTGCAGTGTGTGGGCTTCTCATTGCGGTGGCTTCTCTTGTTGTGGAGCACGGGCTCTAGGCGCACAGGCTTCAGTAGTTGTGGCTCACGGGCTCAGTAGTTGTGGCATGTGGGCTCAGTAGTTGTGGCGCATGGGCTTAGTTGCTCCATGGCATGTGGGATCTTCCCGGAGCAGGGCTCGAACCCGTGTCCCCTGCATTGGCAGGTGGATTCTTAACCACTGTGCCACCAGGGAATTCCCTGTAAACTTCTAAATGTTTCATTTTAGCAAATGTATTATTATCCTTGTCCTTAAAAATGATTTCCGTGTTTCTTCACCATCATCTGGTCTTCCTCCCACTCCAACACATATCCTATAGTTCTTCTTCCATTCACTGCTGGTCAGCCTTCTCTTTGTTCTTGTAAAATGCCAAGATCCTTCTCACCTTAGAGCCTTTGCATTCGCTGTTTCCTCTGCCTGCAGTGCTCTCCCTATGATCTTTACATAGCTGGTTCCTTAAATCTCTGTTCAAAATACTTCCTTGGAGAAGCCTTCCCTGACCACCTTGGCTGAAATAACCCATCCCTATCAGTCACTCTCTAGTGCATTGCCTTATGTTATTATCTTTACAGCTCTTATGAATGTCTGAAAAGATTTTGCTCACTTATTTGTTAGCTTACAGTTTACCTTCTCTAAAATGAAAGCCTGTGAGAATAGGGAGTTTGTCTTGTTCGTTCCTATAGCTCAGCCCTGGAATAGTGTCTGGCACATAGCAGCACTCAATAAATATTTGTTGAATGAATGAATGAAAGGATAGAAGAATTCACCAGCTTTTTCATATTTTGTGACCTTTATCCCGGAGAGTTCATGACTCAATTGCACAAAGGCTAAAGTACGTTCCTCGGTTCTCTTGATAATTTTATCAGTAAATATAGGCCAAATGACTGATGATGTCAGTTGTCTGGCATGGCTGTCTGTGATTGGTCATATCACTAAACAGTTGTCACATCTTCACTTCACTGAAATTATATCGCTCAGTCTGAGAGAGCAATCAGATAAGAACACAAATAAAACTTTAAAAAGGAAAGATTAGATACTGTGATTTAGGATAGATAAAGACTTCTTTTTTTGGTCGCAGCTTGCGGGATCTTAGTTCCCTGACTAGGGATGGAACTCATGCCTCCTGCAGTGGAAGCATGGAGTCCTAACCACTGGACTACCAGGAAAGTCCCAAGACTTATTAAAATAAAAATATCTAATTTAAATCAACAGGTAACCTGAATATTATTTGTAGAAAAAAACCCACTGAAAGCAAAAGGCCCATTCTTTTTCATTTGTAAAATATTGATATGGAAGTTCCAATCAGTTAGAAAGGTAAGAAAAAGAAATAAATGATATAACTATTTTAAAGTAGAGACAAAATTATCTTTATAGATAACAATTATCTACCAGGAAAACTTAAGATAATTTTTTAAAAGGACTAATAATGGAGTTCAGTGAGGTACAGTTAAGCAATTATAAGCAGAAATAGTTATTTAGGAAACATGAAGGAAAAAAATAGCTAAAGAATGTTATAGATATTACTAGACTAGCTACAGTTTTTTTCTTTTCCTAGTGTCCAAACATGGCATTAATCTTAGACTGCAGAATATGACTGTGGATTTTAATATAATATTGTGTTTCCTATGAAAAAGCATAACTTATCACTTGTTCATTCTGCTAACATTTATACTTCTACTCTATTTATAGTTCTGTACCAAGAACTATGTAGAAAATAAAGGTAAAGGAAGAAAACATGGTCCCTGTTCTTGAAGACTTTATAATCATGTTGGAAAGAAATAATGTACACATGTGAAACTACTAGAAAATTTCTTCTGGTAACATTTATTTAGTAAGTACTTATTCAGCATCTGTAATGAGAAGGTCCCTTTGCAAGTTGTATGTGGAACAGTGGGTGGACTTACCATAATTATGATTAGAACTCAATCATTGCCATCTGTGCAAGCCATTAGGAGGAATAAGGCACAAACCTTTATAATGATAAAGCAATTAAGCTGAATCTTGAAAGAGGAAGGAAGGCTTTCAGTGAATAGAGATAGACCAGATGGCATTCCAAGTGGAGGGCATGACTTTGGGTAAGAAGAGAAAGTATAGGACGTGTTTGTGAACACTGAGCACTCCTGTTTGGCTGGAGCACAGGCCGACAGGAAAGGCAACTGGCAGGTAAGACCAGAAGGAGAGATTGGAGTTCAGGTCTCAGGATGGGGGTCTTGCATTCCTAATTGCAGAGTTTAGATTATAATTTTTGAGCCTTCAAACATTTCCAAATAAGGAAGCAACCTTACAGCTCTGTTATAGGAATATTTGTCTGATGGCAGCATATGGGTTGAATCGAAGCATGAAGAGACAGAGGATGGAGGGTCTGTTAGGAAGCTTTGGAAAGATAAAAGAACAAATAAAATTTTAACGTATAAAGGAAAAGTTAGACATGATTTAAGATAGACAAATACTTCTTTAAAGTATCTACTTTAAACTAACAGCTAACATGATAATTACCAGTAGAAAAAAATATAATACTAAAGGCAAGAAGCCCATTTTTCCCATTTAAAAAATATTGATCTGGAAGTTCTAACCAGACCTGAATTAGTCTGGAGTAGACCTGAGAGACACTGCAGAGGTGATACTGAAGGACTTTGGCACCCAGAACAGTGCCTGGCTTTTAATAGGTATTCACTAAAAATTCATCAAATGAATGCTTTTCTGTCCTCCCTTTGTAAGTTCTCAGGGGTAAGACCAATTGCCTCTCTCTCTCTCTCTCTCTTTCTCTCTCTTCTTTATTTTTTCCACACTACACCCCCCAGAGTCTGGCATTCAATGAATGCCACCTCCTTAGAGATGTTGCCTCATTAGAGGTGTGTCCTTAATGAATGTCACTTCATTAGGTATGGGATTGAGAGAGATGGAGGAGTGCAGAAGTATTCAGTTTTGAACTTATTTCAATGTTAGTGGCATGTTTTCTTTCACAAATATTAATAGGGAATTTAGGAGAAGGGGCTGGTTTGGGGGAGATGATTTGTAAACTTTTAAACTGATGCATTTGAAAGACTAGGAGAATTATCTAGATGATGCAATCCAGTAGATGGTTGAAAATATGAAGATAGAACTCTGTAAATAAGTTGGACTAGGGGTAAAGATCTGGGACTATCTGCATAGAGATGGTAATTGAAACAGTAGGAGTATTTGAGACCACCAGAAAGGAGGTATACAAAAGGAAGAGAAACTGAGTTGAGGACAAATCTTGGGACATACCCGTGTTTCAAATGAGGCAAAAGAGGAGCCAACTGAGGAGATAGAAGTAAGTTAGAGTTGGGAGGCAAACTGTATTCCAATTGCTCCACAAAGGAAGAAAATTTTCAAGAGAGTAGTTCACAGCTGCATCAAATTCATTAGGAAGATTAGTGAGGATAGAATTCAAGAAAAGCTGTTACATCTGGCAGTTAGAGTGAGCATTTCAGCATCTGCATATGTGTGGAGGGAGTGTAGGAAACAAAATCAGATTTGAATGGACAAGGTATGAGATAAAGGGAGTAAAGATTACTCTCTCAAGAAATTTGGTGGGAAAGGGAGGGAGGAGAGAGAAAAGATAGAGGTGTTTGACTAGTTTCTTTGTAGATGCCCCACCATTAAGTGAATAACTTGCCCAAATTTTCAAACTACACACCAGTGCTGTTTAGCATCTATCTGTCTATAAAGTCCCGTGATATAGTCTGTTGCCAGCAAATAGTTGCTGCTGACCTCCTGGAGCAGCAGCATGGCCTGGGTTCCGTGGAAGAAGACGCAGAAGTGTAAATATAAGGAGATAGCAGGTTGAGAGAAACTACATATGAAGCAGCAAAGAACCATACAAAGAGCAGAGCCAGAAGTAATCAGCTTGGTTCCTTAACGTCACTGACCCCGTGTTCTGTGCCAGGCTCTGGGATCTGGTTAAGGGATGAGTCTGGAGGGCGAGTATGGTCTCTGCTTCATGGTGGGATGAGTCTACTAATAGCTTCTAACCTGGAATAGTGAAGGGCTGGAACAGGGAGAGGTGTCCCTAAACTGAATTTGAAGGTTGGCTTTAATGAGTCAGAGGGGGGAAGAGAAGGCAACTTTCAACCTGTGGGACCCACTTGAAGACAACACAAGCACAAGGACTGCCTTCCTGTGGGCCAGTGAAATCCCCTCCTGACCTCAGTGGATGTGGAGGGTTTAAAGGCGCATGAGATTACAAAGGTGATCCTGAAAGGTATTCATTGACCGTGAATAGCTACCCTTCCTTAAAGCCTGAAGAAAATGTTTCTTTTCTGCTTGTTTTTGTCTCTCCCCCACTGTTTCTCTGAGTTGAAAGCAGAACTATTCTTCTTTGTCATAGTCACACCACTGGTTATGAAAAACATTTTCTGCCAAAATAAAAAATAAATACATGTTCACAATCTATGATTTTCACGTGAAAGTCCCTCCCAAGATGAGGCAGTGCTTGGCCATTCACCTTTTTGGAATAGGAAGAAGGAAGAGCTCACCATAGTCATCAGAATCCACCCACTCTTTTACCCACAAACTGCAAGGAGGGTACAACAGCCTCCCCAGATGCCCTGTTATCTTTTGTCATCTTTGTCATGAGACCAAGACAGTGCTCCTTGAAGACCCACGTGATTCAAAGAAGTTGGTTGAACTTTATCCTTCTTAATACCACTTGATATCAGACCCTTTTCTTAAGAGCCATTTCATTTTTAATATTAGGGTTAAGCAAAGTGGCTGCTAAGATCCCTTCCAAGTTTAAAAGACATTAAGGGCTGGGTGTTAACTAGTGAACTCTCTCGAGGGGCACTACTAGCTTGTTTACTCCACTAAGATAAGTCTAAAATACAGGGACACGAGGCTTCCAAAATTCAGGAGAGCATGGTTGTAAGGAAGTGACTGTATAATGTTCTACCACAGGCCCTGTTTCCTCAGGATAAATGAGAAGCAGAGATGTCCACTGTGACTGAGGACTGTGGGTCTAGGCAGTAATTTAGAGGACTCACGGGAGTTCTTTCACCTGTGATATTCCAGAATGACATCCTTGAGCTTAATGCAATACTTTGCACATCTTGTTTGATTAAAAGTTTACCAATAAACACAAATTTTCAGGGAAGTTCTGAAGGCTTGGAAACTGTGTAATTAGTATGAGATATTCAGTGAAGAGTGGCAAAGAATCCTGTCATCCAATCAGTCTTTAATATCTGTGAAATGGATGTGCTAACAGCTGCTGTCTAGAAAATCACAACCATTCCAATGAAGGTGCCAGGTTAATGAGTTTTGAAGAATCCACAGCATGACATTTCTATTCAGTATGGATCAGATAACTAACTTTTGGGATTTCTCTGGGGTCATATGGGATTTTTAGTGTATAAACTCAAGGGGTGGATCTAGGAAAAGGCCTAATGTCCAGGAGCAAAAACAACATAGTCTTCTTAGGCATCTCAGCATAATCATCTCAGCTCTGGAGAAGGGACTAGCTAGGCGGATGTGTGTTTTTGGTCTTCAGTTTTACCCAAAAATTTGTATCACATAAGACTGTAGAGCCCATCTGGCTGGAGTCTCTCCCTTGCTGGCTGGAATGGCACGTTGCAGGAATGGTGGGTAAACCCTCAGGAGGAGCTGAGGGTCCTCCTGAGCCAACAGCTTGCAAAAAAACTAAAGCTCTCAGTTCTATAACTGCAAGGAATGGCTGTCTGCAACCACATGAGTGGTCGGAGAAGCAGATCCCTCTCCAGTCAAACCTTCAGATGAGAGCCCAGCCCTGGCTGACACCTTGGCTGTAGCCTGTGATACCATAAGCAGAGAACCAAGTCAAGCCATGTCCTGACTCCTGACTCACAGAAACTGTGAGATAATACATGCGTGGTTGGTTGCTGCTAAGTCTGCAGTTATGTTGTTACACAGCTATAGAAAACTAATACAGATTCCCCCGATGTCTGCTGAACCTCCTCCCTCAGGCCTACATTGACACTAGAGCCCCCCAGGGTATGCCGAAGGGGATTATGGAGAGAGAAATAACGGGGGGGGGAGGGGGCAGGTGAGAGAAGGGAAGCAATAAAGGTTAGTCACCCACTCAGCTTTTCTAAAATGGAATGGGTTAGAGCATACTTTTCTGAGGCTGTGAGAACAGCCTTGTTTCACCTCAGGATTACACTGAGCTCCAGGCCATGACTAACTGCTCCTCTGACCCCAGTCTACAGAGGCTTATCTCCATCTACTCCCCAACAGAGAATTAGGAACCTAAGATCACCCAGTTCAGGAAAGGCTAATATGTAACACTTATATCACCACTTTCTAATGCAGCACCCGTGGCAGACATAACTAATCAATCACGGTCCTTCCAACTGAGCCCCTTCACAGAGGACCACAGAGAAGGCGGGATTTACTCAAGGTCACCCAGCAAGTCACTGAATGATCTAAGACAAGAACCCAAAATAATAAAACAAACAAAAAAAAGAAAAAGAAAAACAAAATAAAATGAAATGATTTTTTGAAATTAAAAGATAAGATAAGAAAAAAATTTTTGTATCCAAGACTCAGAAGCAAATGGTGCAGTTGTGCTATGGTGATGCACACCCTGGAGATACAGAAAGATTTCTTTTGGCATCATTGTTTCTGGCAGCTATGGGCTCATGGCTCAGGTAGGCAGGTTGCTGTCAATGAGATGAACCAAAACCATAAATTTTGTGAAAAGTGGTGTCTGTTCCTGAGTAGCATCTAGATTCCCTTAGCAGAGGCTAAAGCCAGGAAGAATTCTCACTTTCATTTACAATGGGGCATTTTCTGATTCCTCTACTTTTTTTCTTCCTCCTTTTAAGTTAAGTGTACCACAAAATATTTGGCAAGAGTCAGCTGTAGTGTAGGGACTCAGAGCTCTCACTCACTGTGTGTTACAGGTTTCTCACAGGCTCTCTCTCCATGCTTTACAGAGAAAGCAGGACCAGGGAGAGGGCCTTCCACCCTCCACCCTACCCAGTCGCCACTGGAGACCTTACCCCTTCCCGTTCCAGACTACCTGCTGACCTTGTGTTGTTTATTTTCTCCTCCCAATTGGTGCTTGAAGCTTACTTTAATTCAGTTTCACCTGGGTACAAATGTTAATGGGACTACAGCCCTATTTCTAGACATGAGAACTTGAATCTTTCACTCTGTCCAGATCTAGAACATAAGAACCAATGGAGATGTGGCAGGGGAACAGTTTGCTCTGAGTGAAGCTTTCCTTGTTCTCTTAGAAGAAGGTGACTCTTGGGTTTGCTCTGGCCACCTGATCAAGTCTGGAGTTCCAGGGTTTCACCTTGCCACCTATTTCAGTGTGAGCTTGATAAATCCACGTGAATTCTGAGAGATTACCGTATTTCTAAGATACTCAGTTACTACCAGTGTAAAAGGGGGAATAATGTTCCTCCTCTTTTGGGGTTGTTATGAGAATCATGAGCTAAGGTATTGGAAAGTGCCTGACACAGTGCTTCTCAAGAGTTTGGCTTTTGTCAGCTTTTCTTTGAGCTTCTGAAAGCACTCTTTCTCCTGAAAAATGCTCGAGGATGCAAGTTCAGAGTGACACATTCTCTTAGTATCATGAGGAATACAGTTAACGGGAAATGACTTCAGTTTACTGCATCTGCTAGTAATCCTGTGATGCCATCGCAAAACAAAAAGCACATGACTACTCGTAAGCCTGTGGTACCTGAAAAAGAAATTGGATTTGACTCAGAAAATCAGGCTGTACAGCTAATCGCTCTGATCCAATAATGCGGCCCTGCAGAATGGCATCGTCAGCCCTGGGACACAGAGAGGAGGAGGGAGGGCGAGCAGGGAGAGTAAGCACTCAGGGAAGGGAAGCAGCTGCCCGGTTCTCCAGACACACAAGCCAATGAAAAATTCATAAGGAGATGTTTTATATCCAATGTCTAATACCACTGCTGGGTCACAAGCTGATCTGAGCCAATCAATAGTATTCATCATCCTGAAAGGAACTAGTGATTGCATGTTTATGAGAACTGGGATGTTTTCCAAGCCAAGGCCAGTTTCTGGTTACTTGGAATGTGTCACCCTTAGAAATATAGAACTTATTTTGAAAATGGAACCCAAGACCTTTAAAAAAATTATTCAGAGAAGAGGAGGAGCGGTACTTTTCAAATCTAGGGGGAAAATGTTTAAATTCATTTTTAAGTCAACTGAAGGACTAGTTTTTAAATTGAAGCTACTTTTTTGTTTCAATCTTTGGTGGACAATCTTTATATATGATTCCTTTTTACTTAGATCTAGAATTTTTTCTTTTTCTTTTTCTTTTTTTTGGCTGCGCCGTGCATGGCATGCAAGATCTTAGTTCCCCGACCAGGGATTGAACCTGTGCCCCCTGCAGTAGAAGCACAGAGTCTTAACCACTAGACCACCAGGGAAGTCCCTAGAACTAGAATTTTTAAAATAACACTTTAGTGTACGTGTTAAACTCCTCCAAATACAAGTGGAAATGTATGAGAGTGAAATCATAAAAAGAAAAATAAATGGAGTCAACTTTATCATTATACATCACTAAGTTCCAGGTTGGTTTGATTTTAAAAAGCTTTTAAAGATCATAGAACTTCAACTTGAGTTTCAGGGTTTGCTTTTTACACAGGCAATGATTTAAAGGCAGAGGGAGGTAGAGACAGCAAGATGAGTCTTAAAGGTTATGTGCTCCGAAGTCTGCTGAGGATTTCAGGGGAAACCACACCACAGTCTGGTTAGATGGGAAAAGCACTGAGAAAACCAGGGCTTCCAGGTGTGGCTAAATCAGAGCCCTCCCTGAGGTCTTCAAAATAGATCCTATTAAACACCATCCACCCATGCTCACTCACAGGTGCATTAAACATCAGGAGCTCACAAATGGAAAGCCTTGGAAAATCAACTTGTGAAGTAGGAAGGTAGGAAAGGAAGAACGTCAGAATGGGATAAGGCTTTCATCCTCTCCCTGGTGATGGTGTCAGGAAAGAAGCTGTGCCCTTGCATCTGTGTAAATAAATAAGATTTCTTTTAATGGCTCTGAAAATAACAGAAAACCATTGTAAAACAAAGAAAAAAAAGTAAAAAATAAGAAAAGAAAAATCATCCATAATCCTACTGTCCTGAAAAGTCTATTTAACAAGATGGAGTATTTTCTTCCAGGCTGTTATATCTCTCTAGATATAGATATAGATAAAAAGATATAGTACATTGGAATTTTATTGTAAATAGTTTTATATCCTGCGTTTTCAATGCATATTTATTTTGTAATCATTTTCACATGTCAGAATTTTCAGATGTGGTACCTTATTGTTCAGTTAGGAATCTATTAAAAGGATGTGCCATGCATTTGCAAGCCCCAAGAGTGAGTTCATGCAGGCATTTATAGCCTGCCCATCTCTGTGCATTGAACCCTTACTTGACTGTTTAGTTCTGATGCCACCTACGCTGAAGCCTGCCCCTTTCCCCACTTACCAATTATGTGACCTTGGGAAGCTTCTTAACTAAGCTTCAGTCTCCTCACCTATAAATGGGGATAATTTTATAGAGTATTAATATAATGATCGAGTAAAAGAATATATGTGTTAGTTTCCTCCCCTCTGCCCTTTCTTGGTTTTCAGGCTTCTCCCAGAAGCAGCTATAGAGTAGTGTTTAAGAGCTTGAGCAAGTAACCTAGGCTCTCTGTGCCTCAATTTCTTCACATGTATTTTGGGAATAATGGTACCCATCTCTGCATTCATAGGTTTTTAGGGAGGATTAAATTAGATGATCAACATAAGGCACTTTGTGCCTGCACAAGTAGGAGCACAATAAATGTTTCTTCTTCCTTTATAATCTTACAGGATCTTTCACGAACGTCACTTCATTGTTTTCACCAGAGCCTGAGCTCCTCTATGGCGTCACAGTGGACGGTAAGTTCCCCCTGTGGGCTGCCTCTTGGAGTCACTGTCTAGTGAGCCTCCAAGCAACCCAGAACCCAGGGCTGGGCCCCTCCTCACTGTAGCCACACCTTGCGGTGGGCTCCAGCCCCGGACTTCCCTAGCAACCCCTGCTTGTCCGGTACCGGAACAGAGGAGCCCTTTGGAGGGAGTGGCTTGAGAGGGAGAGACCACCTTAACCGCAGATCAGCATCCAGGTATTAGCCGGAGGGAAGAAAGTCTGGCTATGAGAGAACTTCCTGAGAATTGACTGAGTCAATTTTCAGAAAAGGCCCTGAGGGGGAGATAACCTCAGGGAAATGCCCTAGCGACTTTCTCTTCTTCTTGGGCCTTTCTTGGGAGAGGTCTCTTTCTGACAAGAGGTGGTAACAACCTTGCTTTGGTGCCACCAGGCGGGATCACAGGGAGAGGATAGAATTCACCCAGAAACCATAGAATTCACCCAGAAACCAGGGTGTGGTAGCAATCTTGGAGGGTGTCTGCCCTGCCCCCAGCCTGCATGTTGTACTCTAGCAGAGGTTCTCAAAGCATGGTCCATGGTTCTCAAAGCATGGTCCCCAGCATCAGCATTACCTGGGAACACATGAGAAATGCAAGTTCTCCGTCCTGCCCCAGACCTGCTCAGTCAGAAACTGGGGGATGGGCTTCCTAGCAGTGAGTGTTTTCATGAGCCCCACAGGTGATTCTGATACACTCTCAAGTTCAAGACCCACTGCCCCACGGGGACTGATGGGGAGAGGAGAGGAAGTCTGGACGGATTCCTCTTTCCCAGGCCCTCTCTGAGGACTGGCTAAGTTCCTGCCCGACATTCTTATCTCCACTTCTTTTGTTTGCTTGAGCTGATTTCAGCAGATTTCTGAATTAAAGAGTTTTGAGTAATAAAGCAGGGGTCATTCAAAGAAAAACCGTAAGAGAAGCAAAGCTTTGAGGTGCCTATGCCCCCTGCTTCAGCATCCCCCCTTTTGGGTGCCCCAAAGCCGCTGATCAGGAAGCCTGGTCGTGACTAGTGCCCACTGTCCCTTCTTTCTGGGCAGAGAGACAGACCATGCCAAAGTGCTTTGTCCCTCAGAATTCTGCCCAACGGAAAAATCAGGTATGGGCACAAATACTTATGTACAAAGATGTTCATCTCAGTATTATTTAATGGAAGGGTGGAACAACCCAAATAGCCAAGAGTGGAGGTCGAACCAATTATGGCATGTCCGTATAACGGAATATTGTGCAGCCACAGAAAATGACGTTTTTATAAAACACTTGGTGTCAAGGGGGAAATGGTATCAAATAATGTTAAGTGATAAAAGATGAATACAAAACAGTATGTACGGACTAAACCCATATACATGCATAGAAAAAAATCTAGAGGTAAACAGAATGTTAACAGTGGTTATCATCTCTGGGTAATAGTAGCGTAGAGTCTTTTTATTTTTTTCTTTATACTATTTGGTATTTTCCAATTTTCCACAGTGAACATGTATGACTTTTACAAGTAGGAAAAAACGCAATGACAGTGTGTGAACTTGGTCATTTTACCCCTGCAAGTCTCCGTTTCTTATACCTCCGTGGCACCTGCCTAGGAACCCTCACCCCGCCTCCCGCACCCAGGGGAGATAGTGTGATTATTGGCAGCTCCTCCCCGACAAAATATATTCTTCTTTAATCTCCACTTTCACCATATTGTTTATCAAGAATCAGATGGATCTAAGAGCTGTTTCATTTCTTTCCCATCCTCTGACCACCTTACTTTGGTGACAGCAGTGACTAGCTACGTTGTCATAACTGGAACAGGCTCAGATGTGACCATGCCAGGCCCAGACTGCAAACAGATCTGGCAGAAAAGGAAAAGAAGCAAGGCACGAGTGGGCCATTAGTGCACAGGGGAAATGGAAAGAGTTTCCGCTGCGCCACTGGGGCTGGTCTGAGTCAGCCACAGGCAGCTCTGCCATGGTGCCCTGAGGACAGAGCAAGCTCTGGCAGCCAGTGATCTTTGGAGGTCAGCTGGCCCAGCCGTAGGCAGATTCAGGCAACCAGAAAGTAACACAACAGCCCAGTACAACACCTTGCGTATAGTGGATACTCAATAAATATCTGTTGAGTGGAGGAATAAATGAAACTTCATCACAGACTCTGGTGATCAAGACCCTCCATCAGAGGATGCCCTCAGGGCCAGGGGTCTGGGCACAGACAAGCTTGCAGGGAAAGGGGGCTGGGGAGAGAGCTCGGCTATGCATAGAGAAATGGTGCCGGTGGGGAAAGCAGGAGCCTTAGAATCCAACCCAGATTTGAATCCCACCTCTATCACTAAGCGACTGGGTAATCCAGGGCAGTTTACCTAACCTTCCTGGCCTCACTTCTTCGCTGGCTACCTGGGGATAACTCTCCCCACCCTGAAGGACTGTTTTTGGATGCTTCCATGAGATAATGGAAGGCATGTGAAGGACTGTTACAGGTGTGCTCCCGGGGCTCAGCCTGAGAGATTAAGGCAGGAGCTCTCCTGTGCTCCAGGAGACACGGGCTCTCCAGGAACATGGGCAGGTCGCTGGCACCAGGCACTGGCTCTAACTGGCCACAGAGGCCACAGCATCTGCACTGCCTGGTTCAGAGGCTGGCCAGGTCCAGGCCTGGAGAAGGATCCAGCAATGCACTGGGGAAGAGGGACGCTGGGACGCCAGGAAACGAAGAGGGGGCTGGCTTCTGAGGCCAAAAGAGTAGGAAACAAGAGTAAGGTGAGGGCGTGGGCACCCAGCAGGATCCTCAGACAGAGGATATAAATTTGGTTTTCTCTTTCTCAAGGGCAGATTTGGAATCTCGTTTACTTGAGGTGACTTGTCTCCATGAGGAATTTGTACAGCTCTTTGTTGGGTGTGCTTAAAGGCCACTCAGACCTCCTCCTAGGCACACGCTGTTTTCGGAATGGCTTCCTAATGTCATAGCAAAGACCTGAGGCAGGTTATCTTCAGAGATGAGAGGTACTAACCCCCACACACGCAGTCCTTCTTCTCACACCCACTGGCTCTTCTTCCCGGAGCTTTCTTGTTGCCAAGTCCTGCCCTCACATCTCTGGGTTTATCCTTGGAAAGCACACTGTATTCATTGTTACCTGGCTAATCCACCAACCCTGTCATTCCCACCTGCATCTTGGGCAAGATATGCCGGCGCAGCACTTCCCACTCTCTCGTGGCTGCCTTCTGACGTAGCCTGTATCAGACTGTGAGCTTCCTCAGCATGGGGGTTGTGTCTTATCGTCCATCTGCCCTTTGCAGATCTTAGCGCAGTGCCTGTTGCACAGCAGGCACTCGACATCGGCTGGGTGAAATAAAGAGGGAAGGGGTGTAGCAGACACTGTGGATCGGCTGCCTAAAAGCCTTTCTCGACCTTCTCCCCTTGGTTTCTTCTACTGAGGGGTTGGAAACAAAATGCATACTCAATTTTCCCAGCTACCCTTACAGCAAGGGGTGGCCATGTGAAACAGTTCTGGCCAATGAGATGTAAGTGCATGTCTTCAAGGAAATCTTTCTCTCCAGAGTAAGAAGCAAACCTCTCTAAGAGAAAGCCTTTGATCCTTTTGCCCTTCCCTTTTCTTCCTACCTGGAATGCAGACATGACACCTGGAGGCTCAGTAGCTATCTTGCAACCATGAGGCAACAAGCAACAGTCAGAAGGGCCAAGTGAAAAAGAATGAAGTATTATGATTCTTGATGGCATCACTGATGACCATTATTGTTAGGCTGACCAACCTCATGGTTTGTTTGGGACTGAGGGGTATCTAGAGATGCAGGACTTTTGATGCTAAAACAGGAATGGTCCTGGACAAATCTGGACTTTGGTCACCTATCCTATTCTACCCTAGCCCTGGGCTGCTTATTTACAGAGACTTTTTATTATATAGTGAGAAAAATAAGCCCTGTTTACCTCAGACATTGTAGTCAAGTTTTTCTGTTATTTGTAGTCAAAAGCGTTCCAGTGGATGCACGTGAAAGTTGGTATTTCTAAGATTCAACAAACAGACATGTACAGAGTTGCAGGTCATTAAGTGCTAGCTGCCTTCACAGAGGTTATCTCAGTTGAGTTTCATTATGATTCTTCATGGTAGGTTTTGTTATACCCATTTACAGATGAAAAAACTGAGGCACCCAGAAGTTTAGCTCACCTGGAATCCAAGTCCTGTACATTAATGCCATGCCCTTTTCCCCCATAGCCACTCTGGCTCATTTTCTTTTAACTCAATATGTGATCACTTAATGTTATTCTAGGAGTGGGCATCCTTCTTTCTGAATGAATGAAGTCACTGTGAGATGCAGTATTGCCTTCTCTTTATGGTTTATTTCTGGATAAGTCAAAAAATCCTGGTGATTCGACTTGTTTCTCCATCATTACTGTTAATGAATAAGAGAGAATTGGTTTGCATAGATTTAAAGAAGTTTTTAAAATTATTCTTGAATGATTCAAAAGGTACAAAGGGGAATGTAGTAAAAAGTCTCCTTTCCACCCCTGTTGCTTTATAGATGAATATTAGCAAAACTTCCGTCAGTTTTAAATTGATGGTTTTGAATGTGGACCATAGTGAATAGTCCCTTAAATTTGTATTCAGCTTTTGCGATTACAAAATACTTTCAAAGGCACAGTCTCGTTTTCTCTTTCCAGCTGAGTGGGGAAGTTTTCTTTAGACTCCATTCACAGTCACAGCTCTTGGCAGATCTTCGTCCCCACCCTACCCCCTGCCCTTCCCTATTCCCAGAGGCCAAGACTTCCCTCTGGGTCCCTTGCCCCTTTTGTAGGCTATCTGCCTATGACCAAGGCCAGACCCTGGCTGGTGCTGAGTCTGCTGGGGCCTCCTGGGTACAACCGTAGGCTCTTTATGTGTTCTTTGTATCACTCACTGCACCTGGAAGAGGCCTCTCCCAGAAGATGCTCTGAAAATGCTGTTGATGGGCCCGCCGACTGGCCAACCTGCTCTTGCACATGTGTAGCCTGTAAAATACCCTCTTCAATCAGCACATCTGACTTATTTTCTCTGACAGTTTGCATATTTATTTATAGCTTGCCCCTTATTAAAAGTAATGCTTATGAAGAGTCTGTAATATCATGGGAAGATGTTATTACATTAATTGGAAAAACATAATATATCTATATCTATGTATACCTACATCTATATATACCATATAATTAAGACTCTCATTACAAAGTCTAGGTATAGAACAATTTCTGGAAATAACTCAATTTTTCCTCCCTCTCAGCTCAACTGTACCTCTTCCCCCAAATTTCCTCATCTCAGTTGGGATCTGCCAGTTCCCAAGCCAGGCTCCTTAGCGTTCTCATCCTCGACTCCTTTGCCTCCACCCCCATGACCAGCACAACTGGCCACCTGTCAATCACAGCTGTCACTAAGTCCTGTCCATTCTCCTCCTTAGCTCCCCCAAATCTCTCTGCTTTTCTCTATCCCCATAGCCGCCTCCCTAGTTCAGCCCTCACCATCTCATACCCAAGTTTCGGAAACATCCTTAAAACTAGGCTCCTGCCTTCTAAATCTTTCTCTACCTTGATCCATTCTCCACATTTCAGTCGGGGTCCCTTTTCTTTAAAAAAAGAAAAAAAAGGAGGCTTGCAACACACCCCACTTACAGGTCTGATTGTGTCCCATCGTCCTCAGGAAACCGTTGACTTCCCTTCACAGTCTGGCTCCTGCTCCCTTCTCCAGCCCCTCGCTTGCCTTTCCAGATGCTGCCCACCGCCCACTAGCTGTTTCTGAACCCCTCGCCTCCAGGTCCCACACGGCTGCTCTGTACACTGTGCACGCTCCCCTGAGCTGACTCCTGCTGATGCCTCAGGTCTCAGCCTCACCAACTTTCTAGAAATAAGGTTAAGACAGAAAAAGTCAACCAAGTTAGCTGAATAATGATCCTGGGTTTTCCTCATGATGTGTATAATGACCCAGTCAATCCATCAACCATTCATTCATCGAAGAATCATTAATTCCGCTCAGATTTATTAGACATAATACATCTAATGGCCCAGGGCACCACTGGTTCTAGATGTCAGCCCATATGTCTCTTTCTGCAGGTTTGTTCATTCAGTCAATCTGCATTTCCATCTTTCATTTGTATTTACTCAACAGATGGCCATGCAAAAATGAACAGAAGGGGGGCTTCCCTGGTGGCGCAGCGGTTGAGAATCTGCCTGCCAGCACAGAGGACACGGGTTCGAGCCCTGGTCTGGGAAGATCCCACATGGCGCGGAGCAACTAGGCCCGTGAGCCACAATTACTGAGCCTGCGCGTCTGGAGCCTGTGCTCCGCAACAAGAGAGGCCGCGATAATGAGAGGCCCGCGCACCACGATGAAGAGTGGACCCCACTTGCCACAACTAGAGAAAGCCCTCGCACAGAAACTAAGACCCAACACAGCCAAAAATAAATTTAAAAAAATTAATTAAAAAAAAAAAAATGAACAGAAGGGTCCTCAAGGGTCGTGATGGGGTGAAGAACACAGGCTTACAAACACATCATCATGCAGCATGGTCAGTGCCATGAAGAGGAAGGCAAAGCACTGCAGGAGATCAGAGACAGTCTCACAGCAGAAGTAAGGCTAAATTGGCAGGTGTTAACAGGAAGATAGGGCATGAGAGATCAGGGGACAAGGAATCAAGAGAGGGAGGTTCTTTCCAGAAGAAGAAATAGCAGGTACAAGGCTTAGAGAGTCATTGAAACCTGGCTATACCAGGACCCAGGTAATGTGTGCAGAATGACTAGGGTGCTGGGAAACATGCATCCCCTACATCCTGCCTGCTGCTGGCACCTCATCCTCCATCAGAATGGAGACACTTTCTCCTTCCTCCTTCTCCAAGTCCTATCCATTCTCAACCCACTCAAGACCTACTTCCTTCTTGAAGAAGCCTTGTTGGACTGTGAACCAAAAAGATAGGCATTTAATTCCATTCTGTTTTGTACATTGCCATTTAAAGATTTCATGACAAATCTCAGCTTCCTACCAAATTGTAAAGTCCTTGAAGAGAGGGACTATGGTTTATACTTACTCTTAAATGCCTCTGGGCATGCAGGCAAGAAACCTAGAGCTTCTCTGTGAAAGCTCATTGAAGCAACTCTCCAGGCCTGGAAAGGCAGCCGTAACCTCAAGCAGTTACTGGTGAGTCTCTTAATACATACCTTCCGTCTTCATTCATCATCTGCTGTGATACCGATTATAGGCTTGTGCTGAGGGCTGATTAGATGCCATTAGCGTGCTTTTATGATTCTTGGAGAAGAGGTAAGTAATGATGCTACCAGGAATTTAGGGGGATTCCCATTAGAAGTCCCTAGTTCTAATCAACCTTTGAATTTACTGTTAATTAACTTCTCACCCATGGGAAATTAAAAGTGTCATCTGTGAAGCCCTGAACTTGTAGATAGAAGAACCAGGTCTTTTTGTTCCATCTCTACCACGAATCAGCCTTGTGACCTTTGACAAATCACCTATGCAATTTTTAACCTCAGTTTCCCCCATCTTTAAAATGGGAATAATAATACCTCACAGGGTTATAACTGCTCTCACAGGGCTATTGTAAAGATGAATTGTGGTAATGGATGTGAACTTGATTGGTAATATGTCATTTAAAAATCAGAGAGCACTTTTATCTTTATTATAAATGAAAGTTCTCTTCCCTCTGTTTCATTCTCAGCATTCACAATCCAGACATAATCTCTCCACAGGGAAGTAAGTGAACTGTACTGATTTTTTAAAATATTTATTCATTTATTTATTTGTTTGGCTGTGCTGAGTCTTAGTTGTGTCGCACGGGTCTTAGAGTGCACGAGCTCAGTAGTTGCAGCGCACGGGCTCTCACAGTAGTCATAGCGCGCAGGCTCCAGAGTGTGCGGGCTCAGTATTTGTGGCATGCAGGCTCTCTAGTTGTGGCACACAGGCTCTAGAGCGTGCGAACTCAGTAGTTGCAGTGTGCAGTCTTAGTTGCCCCACGGTATGTGGGATCTTAGTTCCCTGACCAGGGACAGAACCCACATCCCCTGCATTGGAAGGCAGATTCTTTACCACTGGACCACGAGGAAATTCCCTGAACTGTACTGATTTTAAGGAGAGAGTGTGTCTTTCATCTCATATCTAGGAGATCTACTGTAACCACCTTCTCAGGCCACCATAGATGTTGGGATAGTTGTGTCTGCCTTACTTGGGATTGTAGGTCCTCAGGGCAGGCGTGCTGCACACCATGTGAGCTGCCCTATCATGCTCAGACCACAGTGGAATGGCACCCACTAAGGAAGCTGCCCAGGCTCAGCTCTTGGAACATTAGTTTTTCCCAGGGAGAATTCTCTATTCCAGGCTGTCCTCTTCCAAAAGAGAGTTCTGCTTAGATTTGTCAGGGAAGGTGGTTAAGAAATACAAACAACAAAAGTGGGCCCCAAACCTAAGACCCTAAATGAGAAGGGGAGGAGGGGACTCTGGAGGGAGAGACAGTCACGTCTACACAGCCGGCACTAATCTAACCAGTAATCAGAGGCCTGGACTCAAAACCTGTCTCTGATACAAACTGACTGTGTGACTTTGGGAAACTCACCCAACCTCTCTGAGTCTCTAAAATTATACGCTGTAAAATGAGCATAGTAATGCCTATCTTTTGGTGTTATTTAAGGATTAAATTTGTATGAGTTTTACCAAATGGAAAGTGCCATGTGACTATGAGCTGACTATAAATTTATCTGCCTAAAGGAATCATTCACAATAACACAAATGAATTGTGTGTCTCTAGGTCTCCATGAGGTTGTCCATTAAGGGGCTTTAAATGCGATTCTAAGAACCACCTCAAGGTCTGAAAAGGCATCTGTTGCAGATGAGGGGCGTGCCATGAAAGCCAGTTGGTTTCCACAAGAAGCCGAAGGCCACCCCCGGCTGCCTTTGTTCCCTGTACACAGCCCCTCCCTGGAAGAGCACAGTTGCATCCCCTCATGCCTACCTGCACTCCATGCTTTATGGTTCCTAAGGCCCTTCCACTCTTTTATCCTTCCAATAAACCTGTTAGGTTAGCAGAGCAGATACACCCTCTCTTCGCCCACATGCACTTTTTATGGATCACTTGGCTGAGGCCCCAAAGCTCAAATGGATAGTTCCTCTGCAGCCTGGAACCCCCAGCTTGGAGGGTCAGCTGGGATTTGAACCCAGGTTTCTGACAGCCTTGCCGCCCATAGCCCAAGCCATGAGCCCAGGTTTAACAAAAGCCCTATGGGCCGCAGTCTTGAGGGTAAACAGACCCCCTCCATTAACATAAGAGTTCCTTGGCAACCCTGGCTAGACCTGGGCACCTGCTTCCACCCACGGGTTTTCATTTTCTTGCATTTGTCTCCCAGGGAACCAGCAGGCGCTTGCTCTCCCCGCTTTGGTCCTTTCTCCCCCGAGTGTAATTGGGAGCGCCCTGCTGGCCTTGCGCTACATGACTGGGCTTCCTCAGGCAAGCGGACAGTGACTGAAGCCCTGCCAGCACGTGGGCCCTCCTCTGCAGCACTGCACTCAGATGCGATTAGCCCCGAGCGTCACAATGCTTGGCAACAGTTCCGGGAGGCAGCGAGGCCTTTGTTCAGGCCACCGTCCTGTCAACTGGCTACAGTTCGTTTGGCTGCCAGCCTGCTTGGCCTTTTGCATCATCCTGGCCTGCTCCCTCCTCCCTCAGCTAGTGGTTAGTCCATCATCCCAGATTTTTCAGGGAAGATTTGGGGTGTGCCTGTGAAGTTCCTGTGCCTTCCCCTAAAGCAGCTTTGGAATTATCTAGACCATGAGCAAATGCTGCATGGTTTAGGAGGGAGGCTCCTGGGACTTCTCCTGTTTGCCAGTGCAGAGGAGGAAGGACCAAGTGTGGCAGAATCTGGCCGAGCACCAGGCACTTGGATCTGTACAGCCAGTGTTGGTGGGCGTGGGGGGTGCTCGACGTTTGTTGCTTCAGCATGTTTTAATGGAGCACATACTATGCGCCTGGCACGTTCTAGACCCTGGGGATAAAGCAATGAGCAATCCAGACGAAAATCCCTGCCTTATGGGGCCAACATTCTGAGGTGGGAAGGGGAGTGAGGAGAAGAGACAAATAAACTTAAAAATAGCTATGTGAGGGACTTCCCTGGCGGTCCAGTGGTTAAGAGTCAGCACTCCCGATGCAGGGGACGCGGGTTCGATCCCTGGTGGGGGAGCGAAGATCCCACATGCCGGGCCACGCAGCCACGTTAAATAAAGAAATAAATGAATAAATAAATGAGTGAATGAATGAATGGCTCTGTTAAAGGTTGCTATGGAGAAAATTAAAACAGGCAAGAACCTGGCCGTAGGGGACCCTCTTCCCAGCACCCACACAGTGCACAGCATAGAGTGGGTCCCTGACTCTGACCTGTCCAGCTCGTCAGGGCTGGGTCTGAGTCCCACACCTTCCAGCTGCAGCCGATGGGGGCTGCTAGGATGGGAAGCGCTCCTAGAATGCCCCGCCAGTCCTGCCGGCAGGAGTTATGCCCCAGGAGGCAGACTCCCCCCAGTGCAACTCCCTCCACCCAACCCTGCCAGGACGTGCTCTTCTGCTATATTTTCTCCTCCTCCCTCCCCCAAATACTGACTATCTGAACCCAGCCATTCGGACCTGCATAGTCCAGTGCAGGGACTAGTGGGGAGACCAACTAGCAAACAGACCACGATAGTACAGAATGCTGAGAGATCCGGCGGGGCCTGGGTAGGGTCTCTGGGAGCCCTGGGGCGGGGCTGGGGCAGAGTTTTCTGTAGGGGGCTGTCCTGTGTATTGTAGCACGGTGGGCAGCATCCCAGGCCTCAACCTGCCACATGCCAGTAGCACCCTACCCCCAAATCAGGACAACAAAAATATCTCCAGACATTGCCAAATGTTCCCTTTTGCAAATTGCCCTTCACTTGAGAACCACTAGTTTAACTCAATGTCACTCAACTTATTTGACCAAGAAGCACCTTTTATTTTGGGGGAACATCTGTTAACACTGCACGTGACTGTGTTATTCCGAACACTCCGGAGAGTGCTGCATCCAGATAAAGCCCACGTTCCCTAACGCATGGTCAGGGACTTGGGATCTGGGCCCTGTGTGGCCCTCTGGCCATACCCCACACCACATCGGTCTCTACTTTTTACTTCAGTAAAGCCCAACAGTTGGCAGCTGCCTGTATGCACTCTGCATTTTATGTCCTGGGCCTTTGCTCGGGCTGCTCCCACTGCCTAGAATGCCCTCCGCACCTGTCCTCGCCTGGCTCACTGAGTCATTCTTCAAGGTTACACTTGGGCATCACCTCCTGCAGGAAGCCTCCCCTGATGCCCAGACAGGACTGAGGACCCACTTTGCTCATGAACTCCCATCACACCTGACCCATGGTCTTTCCCTCCTCTGAGACGTGAGACAGGACCTGTGGTCCTCTAGTCCTCCAGTCCTATAGTGTTGGTAGTTTGGGGTTATGGGCCCACTTCTCCCACTTGACCTTCAAGGCAGAGACTCTGTTTTCATCTCCAGAACCTGGCAAAGAGTCTGGCACAGAGTAGATGCTCCATAAATGGCAAAATGAATTGACAAGTAAACAGAGCACAGAGATGGATGAGATACAGAGAGTGAGGACAAGAGAACACAGGCTTGGAGGAGGGTCAGAGCCAAGGGGCAATCATCTTTCTACAGCAGAAGGACAAATGATGAAGTGGCCTGCCCCTCATTCCTCTTTCCTTCAGGCTAAACACTTCAATTGCCTTAACCTTTCATCCCACATCCACCTCACTTCCCAGCCGTCTAATCATCTTTGTCGTTCACATCCCTCTGTGCCTTCTCTGCACTTTCCAAAGGCCGCTTTTGTGTTTAATGTGATGTGTTCAGAGCAGCAGGAACGCGAGCCTGTTTCCCCGAAAGCATCACTTCCACTTAATTAGCTTGGGATTCCACAGTTCCCGAAGCCTCACCGCCACCGGCCTGGTGGCTGTGGGAGCAGCCCTGCCTCTGGGCACCAGCAAATTGTTCACACAGAGAAGTGAGTGGAGAGAACTGAACGGGTGATTATGCTAATGATTTTCTTTTCTGTGTCAGGACTGCTCCACAGGGAGGCCGGGCTTCTGGGTCTGGAGGGCAGAGGTGCAGGATGTGGAGGGGGTACCAGGCCTGGAAAGACTTGGTGCTCTGAGCTGGGGTGTGGAAAGTCCACACTAGAGGAGACATCTGAGGGATGTGGCATCTTGGCGGAGTTAGTGCCTTCAGCTGTGACGGGTGGAGAATAGGGGTCCAGGGCCTTCACAGAATCAAGGCTCTCGAATCCACAGCAGTCCTGCAAAGCCGTGATGGACAGATGGAGGGACAGTCCCTAGGTACCAGCTAGGAGCTAGAACACAGGAGCAGTGAGGAGGTCATTCCAACCCAGATCTTGTAACTCCCAGTCCGGAGGACTTCCATTACCCCACAGCCCTTTCTCCTGGTGGACTCAGTGTCAGAGACAGAGGAGGTAGTGCTGGGGGCAGAAGCCCTTTAGCAGCCCTGATAGCACATGACAGAGGCCCAGCGCGTGGCCAGCCAGCCTTAGGCTCCCAGGCTGCGGCCCCCTGGCCAGCCTGTCAGCCTCTCTCGTTGGCAGTGGCCTCAACCAGTTGGAACCTGTGCTTTCTGGAGTCCTCCTCACGTTCCTTCTGTCCAGCCTGCCTGTGCCGCCTGCCTCGGCTCTCCACACGGCAGCTGCCTCGGGAGCCATGTGGACCCCTCACCCGTTAATAGCCCAGCAAATTCCTGCCACGTTGGCTGCTGTTTATCACTGGGGCTGGCTGGTGTTCATCAGTCAGACCATCATCGGTCAGTCAGTCCGTCAGTCAACAAATGTCTGTTGAGGGCCAGGCACTGTTCTGGGTGATGGAGAGACAGAGGAGAATGAGGCAGAGCTCCTGCTCTCAGGGAGCTTGTTCCCGTCCTCAAGGGGTGGGGTGGGGACAGTTTAGTGCAGGAAGAGGCAGAGGACCCTGTGCGTTCCAGGACCTGCCTTGCTCTTTAATGAAGTCCAGCTCCACTGCAGACACTCAGAGGTGGCTTTTAGGTGGGCGATCCTGAGGAGGCTGCTGCCTGGGCTGATGCCCCCTGGTTCCCCAGGATGCGTGGAAGCAGCAGGAGATGCCCCTCACTCACACACACACACACACACACACTCACACACAAGCTCAAGGATGCTTAGTAAGAGGCCTGGGGGCTCCTGAAGGGACACAGGGTCCACCAGTTCTGCCCCTGCTGGTGGGTTGAGGTCATTTAGCCTGGAAGTGTTTCCAAAATTGACTGCTCTGGCCAAACTTCATGCCACGTTGATGGGAGGCATGAGGTGGAGAGATGAACAACACAACTGGACATCCAGGTGCAGGCTGGGGTGAGTGACCTGAGCCCTCTGGGCCTCATTTTCCTCTGTGAAGTAAGGACTGCACTAAGCCTGGCTCACAGGAGTGTGTGTGTGGATTAAAGGTGCACAAAGTTAGCACGGAGGGCACATGGCAAGGGCTCAGGAAATGGCAGCTCAGTTGCCTCCCTGCCCCCTCCAAAGGAAGCCTTCTCTCTGCCTTCTCGTTCACACCTCCTTGGCAACTGTCCAGGGTCCCAAGAGTGAGCTGCCTGGGAAGAATTCAGTGACAGAAATACTAGGCCACATCCGGAACTTCCCTGCTGGCAGCTGGTCCTGGATCCTGGGCCTCCCCTGGGAGCGCTGTGCTGCGTGTTGCTGGCTCTGTCACGCCCCTGGTGGTGGCCTCGGGGGAGTCACCCAAACTCGCCCAGCCTCAGTTTCCGCCCCGTCAGCTAAGGATAAGAGTATCTCCCTCAAATGCTAGTTGAGAGTGTGAAGTAATACAGTGTAGGAGTGGCTACCTTTCTTTATTCTGAAAAAAGCATGAGAGGACAGAGCACCAAAGGAGAGGACAGCAGGAAGCCAAGTGGAGGAGCCAGGAGCTGAGGGGGGCACGTGGGGCCCGACCAGAGTCAGCACAGAATCCTAGCAGCCGCACGCGGGAGCTCTCACTGCCTGCTGGCACTGTGCTCAAAGCTCTGTACCCACCGTGCCTCACTGAGTCTTTACAAAAGCCTCACGGGTTAAGTATTATCCCATTTCACAGATGGAGAAACGAGAGGCTAGAGAGGTTAAGGAAGCTGCCTAAGGTTGCCCAGCTTGGAACAGGCAGAGCCAGGATTCAACCCCAGCTGTCTACCACCACGGTCCCTCCATGGTGCTGCTGCCGGCTCGGGCGAGGGGCAGGGTCTGTCCCAGCTGGGCCTGGAGGCCCTGAGTCACTGCATCCCTCATCTGTGAAGTGGGTGTGAGCATTCCAGCTCTAAATGGAATGTGTGACATTGACTTGAGGGTCCTTGCCCCTCTCCAGCCCTGAGAGGGAAACACTTTATAAACAGGGGATTACCTGTTGGCCCTGCTGCCTTGAGCCAGATCTCTTGTCCTGCCAAATTGTTGGAATGGTTCAGTGACAAGTGTGTTCTTAGGAAGAAATTTATGATGCCTTTTTCAGAGTGAGTCACCGAATCCCTGTGGTGAGAGGCACGGGGGAAGGGCCTTCTGCAGAGATAGGCTAACTTGCCCTGGGCCTTGCTGCCTCCTCAGGCCCACCTGAGGGTGAGTGCCGTCCAGTGAGGGTGAGGGCAGGGGGGAAAGGGAGACAGCCTCCAGCTGGGGAAAGTGGATGCCTCGCAGTGGATTTGTATAGATCTCAAAGGGCTCCAGAATTCACTTTCTGCCTGCCACCGAATTTCCTAGGGTGCTTCTGAGTCAGGCTCCAGGTCACTCCCCGAGTCCTTTCCAAGGCTTTTGCATAACCCTCCCAGAACCAGGTCAGCCAAAGAATATTTCACAGTGTGGGTGAATCCTCTTCTCTCTGCCTTTGAATCACAAAAGAGGAAGGTGATAAAAATTTAAACTTAAGAGAGAGGAAGATTTAGCTTAGGTGTTGCAGTTCTGTTGGGATTGTTTTTTTTCCCTTAAAAACTATACACTGCCATGTTCATGAGGAAAGCTCCAGCCTTAAAAGTTGACTCTTTTGGTCATAAATGTGACTATGTTAGAAGGACTAGTATGAGAAAATGTCTGTCGAAGAATAGCAGGTGATCTCCTTAGACAGATGTCACTGAAGGTCACCAGACAAGGCCGACCCTCCCCTGTCTGCTCCTGGGTGCAGCGTGGGGATTGCTTTGATGTACCCAAACCCACAGGTTAGGATGGAGCACACACAGGGCTCAGGATACGTGGTCTGCAGACACTGAAATGCCCATAGCATGGACACTGTGAGAACCAGCTCACTTCACTGTCGGTCACTTGTCTAGTCATCCACATTTTGCAAACAGCTAAAGGTCAGGATGCAAAAGCAGACCGCTGGGCAGCAAAAATTGGAGTCCATAGTGTCGTTCACTGTGAAGCTCACCCCCTCTCCAACAGGAGAGCCCATCTGGCTTTTTCAGGTACTGTTGACTCCTACTTTAATCGTAATTCTAACACGATAAACACTTCTATCTCTCAACCCAAACCACATCAGAAGGATATAAGTTGGAAGGACAGAAGAGCCTCTAGAGCTGAGATGTTCAGTATTTTGACGGTTAATGACCTCTCTGAGAATCTAAACTGTGAACTCTAGCCCCAGAAAGATGCTTTCACACCCAGTGTGTTCCGTGCAGTACCAGGTGGTTCTTAGCCCCTGAGGCTCAACCATAAAACCCAGATTAAGAACCCCAGCTGTAGAGACTGGCACACCTGTGAGCTGACCGCTCGGACCTTGGAGAGCAGACACCATGACTCTAACCCTGCTGCCTGTCCCCCGCCTGATGGAGCAAACGCCGCCATCCCTGACAGGTGGTGGTGGTCCTCACAGTGGCCCTGTCAGAGCCCAGGTGCGCTTGACGCGCCCACCTAAGCAAGCAGGGGTGCACGTAAAACACTTGCTGAGCGTGTCTGATGTGTCAGGCACTCCTCTAGGGGCTTTATCTGTTTTAATTCATTGAACCCTTGCAACAGCCCTGGAAGTTATTTCTGTAAAACCCTGGACTTAAACTCTTTTTCTCAAATTCCATCTCCAGTGGTTAAATCATTAGAAATGTAATATTTTCCCAGAAAAATCACTTACTGATACTATTGGACACTTGCTTTGTGTCAAACACTGTGCTAGGTATGGATTTTACATGTGTTAATTCGTTTATTTTACATTTTTACAGATAAGGAAATTGAGGCTCAGAGAGACTAAGTGAGAGACTAAGTAATGTGCCTAAGGTAATAGGGCTGTAAGTAGTGGAACTGGGATTTGATCCAAGTTTCTCCATTTCGAAATCCTTCGATAGGAGTTATTGTGCTCTACTCCTCTCTCCAGTGTGGGGTTATGGTCTATATACTCACAACTACCTAGAACGATGGAGGTTTGGTTAGCAAAGTTCAGAAAAGAATGTCCAGGGCAGTTCCTTCAATGGCTCTGTCGGGGCCCAGCAATAATTTGCCCACTTATCACCCATGCTGTATGATCTGCCCGTCCAGGACACAGACCCTGGTGGTGTGGGGTGATACAAAGAGCAAGGAAGACTTCCAGTTCAACATGGAGGCTTGATCTCCTGCATTTATTTTCTCTCCCTCTATCATAGATTTTTTTTTTGTAAAGATGGCTGCAACAACTTTTCTTATTCTTGCATACATACCCCTTTACAGTGCAACTTTGCCGCTCTTCCCATCAAGAGAAAAGGTCTTGAATCTGGGTTGACTTGCTTTGACCGATAGAATTCAGTGGAAGTGATACTGCATGACTTCTAAGGCTCGGCCTCAGGAGACCTTGCAGCTTCTGCCTTGAATATTTGGAACATTGCCCTGAGATCATGTCTTAAGGAAGCTAGTCTAGTTTATTGGAAGGTGAGGGGCCAATGGAGGAGAACCGAGGCATCCTTGTCAACAGGCAGCAGCAGCCACCAGGCTTATGAACAGGCCAGCTTGTGTTTTCCAGCCCAACCAACTGCTAACTGAATGCAGCTGCATGAGCGAGCCCAGGTGAAACCATCAGAGGAACCACCCAATTAACCCACAGCATAATGAAAAGTAGTAAATTATTGTTGTTATAAGCCACTAAGTTTTGGGGTGATTTGTTATAACAATCATGGATAACTGATACAGCCCTCCTAAATTCTACTTCATTCACCTCTTTCCCCAAATAGCCACTAATAGTGGAATTCCAAAGGCTTTAAGCCAAAAGGGTGAAGAGAAGAGAGGAGACCATTGCAGAGGAAAGACTTCCAAACCCTTTTCAGATGGGCATGTGGGTAGAGGAGCAGTCTCTGAGTGGAGCTGGGAAAGGCACAGTCCACATGTGTACAAGAGAGGAAAATGATGAGAAGTGGACCAAGGAGCCCCACAGAGTCTGCGAGGGTTGGGTGCTAAGAGGTACCAGGTACCACAGAAGACAGGAGTGAGGCCCAGGGCTCAGAAATGCAAGCACCACCCCCTCCAGGTCTCTTTTTCCATGCGAGAGACCAGAAGCCATTATCTGGAGAAGATGACTTGGAGATGCTCTGGACTCCAGGACTAGTCACAGCAGAGGGTGACAGTGAGGTAGGAGCTTAAAAACTGGGAGAGTAAAATCAAAAACTAAGTGAATTATGGCCCCTCAGACTCTCTGCCTGCTCCCAGGACACCAGCAGCTAAGTGTCACTTCCCTTCCAGGCAGACAATGGAAGATTCTTCTCTGGATAGATTGAATTCTTCATCACCCCCATCCTCTGTTCCTAGGAAAGGATCTCCACAAAATGTTATTTGAGGTTTCCCAGTAAAACAGCCTTCTAGCCATCTGGTCACCCTACTGTGACGTCTACTAGACTCTAGGCTTGCCTTGCTCTTTAATATGGAGGGTCATCAGACATTTGAAACGAAAGAGAGGTCAAAATAAACAGAAAAGAAGGAAACAACATATAGCAAGCAGAAAAACCTTAAAATAACTTTTTAGAAGAACCTATAAAGTAGTAACCTCAGGAAAATATGACATAAAAATAGAACTCCATGAGAAAGGAACAGAAAAGAAAGAGATCTTGAAAAATTTAAATATGATAACTAAAGTAAAAAAAAAAAAATCTCAACAGAAGGTGCCCAACACAGTAAGCAAAAAACCAGTTCACCCCAGAAGCACATCAGTATCAAATTTTAGAACACAAAGGATAAAGAGAACATCACGAAAGCCCCAGAAAGAAAAAAAACCCCTAACAGACAAAGGAAGGAGAATTAGAAGGGCATGAAACTTCTCTCCAGATACACTGGATAGAACGTAATGGGAAAATGCCCTCAAAATTCTGAAGGAAAATTATTTCAACCAGGATTTTATATTCAGCCAAATGATCAATCAAATGTGACGGGAAAGTAAAGACACTTTCAGACATGCAGGACTCAAAACCTGGGCTCATCATGAAAGAGGAAGCCATGGCATCCAGGAACAGGGGCTCCAGCAAAGGAAAGGGCAGAGGGAAGTCTCAGGACCAAGAGCAAGGAGCCAGCCCAGCCTGAGTAGTGGAACCAGCACGGGGAAGGGAAGTTTCCGGGCCAAGGGACACAGGGCAAGGACCGGCAGATCATACAGCGTGGGTGAGCAGTGGGCAAATTATTGCTGGGCCCCGACGGATCCACTGAAGGAACTGGGGGAAATTGTTATATGTAGAAGAAACTAAGAAGTGGGAAAAGGGTGGGGGATTATTTTTGAAAAAAATGCACGAGAAAAGGTATTTAGGTGGATATTTTGAAATCTAGAGTAAAAAGCAGAAAAAAAAGAAGCTACTGAGTTGGAAGTGGTTGCTTCTGGGGAGCAGGGCAGAGGAGTAGAAAGGGTTGAACTATGGGCCACTGGCTTTCACCATGCCTTTTAGCCCTGTTTGATGTTTAACTATGGGAATAGGTCACTTTAATCAAATAAACATACATTTTTATGCAAAAATAAAGAGCATGGGCTCTAGAGTCCAATTACCTGGGTTCAGATCTCTCTTACTCTCTTACTGATGGCAGGGCCTGGGTTGAGCCACTGGCCTTCCTCAGTTTCCTTATCTACCTTGTGAAACTGAGGTGAGGGTTAAACATAATTTCTGTAAAGGGCCTGGCACAGAATATATGATCAATAAATCATAGCCATTATGATTTTTAAGACTTCTGAGAAATTCCACGGTAGACTGAAAGCAAACTCCACTGCCCCATGTTTGGGAGGAGCTGAGAAAGCCTGGATAAATGTCACCTTTGCATTTGCCAGTAAGTTCTCCAGCTGTTGTAAAGCTGCAGCCATTCTGCGGGCTCCCACCCCATCCCCTCACTCTCTCGGTCATTACGACGTCACAGTCACCTTCCAGAGTGGCTTAGGAGAAGCTGGGCATGCGGCAGAGAGTGGCTTTTCACATAAAGGCCCAATTCATTCCCAGGGGCTGCTTGCAGGTTTTCCTTCTGAAGCAGTCGTCCCACACAGCAAGTTGCCTCCATGGGAGGGATCAAAAAGCAGCTCCAGGTAGGGTCGTTCGTGCAGGGCAGGCAGAAGGCAGCTCCAGGCTCTCAGTTAGGGGCGGGGAGCACGTGGGCATCAGGCAGAAAAGTCCAGTCTCTGAACTGCCAGGGTCCTGGGCTCAGAGCCACCACAGTGATCTGGTGCCCCACCCAACTAAGGGGGCCTCCAAGGAGGGCCTGGGGCTGCGTTTGCTGACCCCCTGGCCTAAATATATACACATACTTATTTAAACAAACATATTGAATGGGGAGAAGTCTGGAGAGAGAGAGGTACCCTAAGATGTTAACCAGCATTCTCTCTAAATGGTGGCATTTGAAGTGATTTTCATTTCTTCTTACTTATCTGTATGTTTCAATTTTGGTAAAATGATCATACATTCCCTTTGTAGTTTTAATTAATAATAATGACAATAAAGAACAAGGTGATGAATCCCTGAAAAGGGAGTGGGTACATGAGGAGGGAAAGTTCTGTGGCCCCTAAAACGCACGAATGACCTTCAGCCTGAGAGACTTGGTAACAGCAGGGAAAACGCCAGTCCCCTGCCAGCCAGTGTTCCAAGAATTCAGAGACCCCCACTTTGGGAGGGGTGCAAATGGGTGGTGGCGGGGCAGAAGAACAGAAAACAGCTAAAGCCTCAATAACCCTTAATGCACGCAAGGTGCTGCTCTGCGCTCGAACTCACTTAATCCTCCCAGTGACCTCTTGAGGTAGGGTCACTTGTCATCCAGCCTTAGTTTTTCCTTTTCTCCTTCACAGGTCCAGCCGGATAAGAGCGACTTGCTGTCTCCCATACGTGACCCTTAATTTCCACTTCCTTGGAATTTTGTCTCCATGCCTTTGTTCAAGCTCTTTCCTCTTCCTAAACACTTCCTCTTCTGTTTTCATGTGCATAATCTCTCTCTGAGAGGGAGAGCAGAGCAGGATACTAACTCTTTCCTCAAGTAACCTCCGTCCCCTCTGAATTCTTAGAATTCTCACTTGGTAACACCATTCTGCCGGCTTCATAATTCGTGCTGCAAGTTATGTTATAGTACATCAGCCCGGGTGCTCGGAAGAGGCATACCGGGTAGGGCAAGACGTGGTCCCGGCCCTGAGGGGCTTTCTGCCAGCCTAGGGAGAAGACACAAATACAGCCAAGTACCTGCAATAGAGAAAGGCCTTTAGACTAAGTGCTAGGGAGAGGAAGAGGGTCTGGGTTCTGCAGGGAGGCCTCCCAGAGGAGGTCAAGTGAACCAAAGGGGCCTTGAAAGGTGCCTGGGATTCCAGCAGGTGGAGAGGGAGAGGGAGGGTCCCCAGCGGGGGAGGCAGGAGGGGTGATGCTGCGCTGTAGTTTAGGGAGTGTGAACTGGTAAACCCCTAAGGGCAGGATTCCCCCTGGCTCATCTTTGCCTCCCCAGAACGGTTCCTGGCCACAGGACACGTCTCTCCTGGCCCATGGTGAGTGTCACAGGGCCAACCACAGTGAGCATCAGAGACACCAGGCTGATGCTCTGCCCTGGGAAGAGCCTCCCCAGCATCTCACCAGGTAGTGCCCGTAGTGTGTAGGCAGAGAATATCTATAAATGAGCGGTGGGCAGCCCATGAAAGGACTCCTGGGCCTGCTCTCAACTGTCAGGGCCCTCTGTGAGCTGCAGCAAGGCACTTCTCCTCTCCAGTCCTTGGTTTCCCCAGCTGTCAGGTGAGATGACCTTGAAGGTACAGGGACTCCTACGGCAAGGGGATGAAGCCCATCGGCCATGGAGCCAGGACGCCTGGGCACAAATCTCCAGCTTCTGAGTGACATCAGTAAGTAAATCTCTCTAAGCCTCAGTTTCCTCCTTTGTAAAAGGGAACAATAATACTGCAAAACCTAATCAGAACATCATACGTAGGATCCCAAGAATTCAACTGCACAAAACTTGGAGTCTCATTACAGTGAGGATTAAGAAAAGATGGGGCACTTGGAGCTAATCGCACCGTGTCTATTCAATTATTATGAGGTGTTATAGTAGGATTCTTGTGGATTAAATGTATATATGTATATACAATATATGAAAATGTGTTAATATATATAAAATGCTTCACACAGTACATGTGCAATGGAAGTGACTAGTAGTAGTAAAACAAGAGCTCCCCAGCTGGCTAAGTGCGGGCTCCCTGAGAGAGGAATAGTGGGCTGGCTGGGAGCACGTCAGGGTCAGACTCTGGCAGGGCTGCTGAGCCCGCACTCCCTGAGGCCAGGAATCCTGACAGCCTGGCTGCTTCCAGGGCTGGATCCGCTCTTGCCAAGGTTAGATCCTAGAAATCCTGGGGAAAACTCTGACTGGGACATTACCTCTGGGCAGGCAAGAAATGTTTTTCAAGTTCCCATGAGATAACTGGAGGACAGAGATGTCAATTAGAAACCACTCTCCCCTTTTTTGTTAAAAATACTCAGAATCGTGTGAGTTGTTAGTATCCCAAGCACTTATTCCCCTGTTAGCATCTATCACAAGAGAGAAGGTAAGCTCTTTTTCCACAGAAGGAAAGCAGTGTCAGAATAAAGCCAGCTCCTACCTCTCCAGCCCTGGCCCTGGCCGTCCCCCCTCCCTGGGCGGGGACTGCAGAAGGCTTTCTGTTGGGGGGGGGCAGGGCTACCAGCCTCCCCACTCCCTACCCCTCACCGTGCCCAGCTACCTCAGGCCATCTGCAGATGCCCCCATGCCAGGGGCAGCTCAAGTAGGAGCCTGGATCCCACGTGCATCCTGGACAAGAGCTAGGAAAGGGTTTCCTGCTGCGATCTGGGCACAGCTCCATTCTACATCTTATAAGCACAGGTATCAGAATGGGACAGGACCCTGGAGAGCCTCCCCTTTTACTAAATGAGCTAAAGCCTAGAGAGAGGTTGTCCATGCCTCCCTGGCTCTCTGTCCCCTTTGCTGTTCCTTCTCACCTCTCAATCTCTAAATGTTGGTGTGCCCCGGAGCTCAGAGCTTGGATCCTCCCACACCAGCTCACAGACCTCACCCGGGCCTGCAGCTTTATGCACCATATATATGTGCCTGCTGACAACTCTCAAATGTACATCTCCATTCCAGACTCTATTCTGACCCCAAGACTCATACATTCAACTACCCACTCAGCTTCTCCACTGGGATGTCTAATAGGCATCTTGCTCCTCATGGGTCCAAAACTGACTTCCTGATCTTTTCTCCTCCCATAGTCTTCTCCATTTGAGTTCATGACAGCTCCATCATTGCTCAAGCCAAAAACCTTGGAGTCACTCTTGGCTTCTGTTTCTCTCATACTCACGCCCAATCCATCAGCAAACCCTTCCACATACATATAGATTCTGATCACTTCTCCCCATCTCTCCCTCACCCTGCTCCAAGCCACCATCAGTCCTGCCTTGTTTTCAGTAGTCTCCTTAATGGTCTCCCTGCCTCCACCCTTGTGTCCTGTAGTCTGTTGTGAACTATCCCAGGAGGCAGACTATCCTGTGAAGATAGAGGTCAGCTGAGGTCTCCCCTCAGCACAATGCCCTCCAGGGGTGCCCCATCCCATCCAGAGCAGTGGTCCATCTTATCTTTCCATCTGCGCTCATAGGGTTCGCTGCCCGCTCGCTCCACTCCAGCCCCAGTGGCCTCAAACCCACCAGGCGCTCTCCCACCTGAGGCCTTGGTGTGTGCAGCTCCTCTGCTTGGGACTCTTCCCCCAGGTTTCCGCGTGCTCACTGCCTCCCGTCCTGGGCACAGCCTCGTTCCTGTCTGTATGCAAATGCCACCTTTTCGGTGAGGTCTTCCCCAGCCTGCTTAGTTACAATTGCACCCCCTCCAATTTCTGTCCCCACTTTTTACTTTCTTTTTCTCCGTGACGCTTATCACTGTCAAACATACTATAAACTTTATTTATTTTGTTTATTATGTATCTCCTCTAATGGGAATGTAAGTCCCCTAAGGTTAGAGATTTTTATCAGATACACAGTAAGTGCTCAACAAATATTTGTTAACTGAGTGAATGAACAGGAATCAGTGGTTCTGGTGCGTCTGCATCAGCTTTTCCCACGAGGACCATTGCACTTAGCCAATGAATGGAAGAGCAAGAAAACACCTAGATCATCAAGTTCAATACCTTCTTCACTTGAGGGACACAGATTTAGCAAGGAGGAGGATATCCCAACACATCACAGCACATTGACTTTAGAGCTGGGGCTGGGAATGGATCCTCCTGTCTCCCAAACAGAGCCTGTCCTCTGGTCCCCCTGCCACCCACGGAGGTCACTCCATTCTGACAGCAATTTCCAGTCTCCTGAGCTATAAAATTAGAACCAGGAACCTACAGAAAACAAAGAAATAAAGTATGGGGCAGGGGTATTTTTAGGCTCGCTGGTTTCTAAGTGCATAGATATATAGAAAGGTCTATACACATGGCTATATATAGGTATTAAATCAGGAAGTAAGTTGAGTGGTGGGTTAGCTTTTCTGGGGGTGGCTGAGTGAGGCTGCTGCAACACGGACAGTTTTGAGCCAGAGCAGCTGATTCCAAGGGAACTGGCCCTGCTGAGTCATCTGGAAGCCGCATCCCTCACACTGAGTGTTCAGGAAGAGTCTGAGGAGTTACAGCCTTCTTTTTCTTCTCCTCAATCAGCCAGAAGAACCAGTGAAACTCCAAGGCCCACCCAGCATCTTATGGTCAAAATCTCCCCAGTACTGGCTTGCCGTCTTTGGGGGCAAATGGGGATTCTGAAGGGGGAGTCTGAGCAGTAACCTGGGGCCTCTGTGTCCCCAGTTGACCAGAGACACCTCCTGGGCTCTGGTCCCTTTGTCCACCAGGAACTTTCCAAGACTTCAGACCAGGCCTAAAAGATGAGACCTGGATTAGCATAACGCACTTCCTAATGGTCAGACATTCTGTTTATCATGTAGGGATCTCATTTTATATAACAATTTACTAGGGAGGTACTTTTAAAATTGTCTCCATTTTATAGTTGGAGAAACTGAGGCACAGTGTGGGTAAGTGATGTACCCAGGTCTCTCAGCTTAAGTGGCAGACCCAAGCGGTCTAGCTCTACAGCCCATGCCCTTAGCCATCAGGCTATGCTGCACTGGCAAGAGGGCAGGAAACCTGGGTATGTGTAGAGCATTTCTGGGGCTCTGAGATTCATGGCTGCATCCAGGTTTTGATGCTGCCGATCTTTGACTGGACTTTGAGCTAAGCGATGAACGTGTAGCAAGCACATTGGTTGCTTGTGGAAAGTGAATGGGGGCAGGCCTGTTCCTCTCACCTGGGGCAATCCAAGGGAAGTATCCCGATTCATGCGGTAGAAATAGGAGCTAGTGTCCCTCTGCAAGGCAGGAAAAGGACCAAGCACTAAAGCTGGGGCAGATCCCTGCCCTCATGTAGCTTATGTTGTAGTTGCGGGACACGGACAATGACCACAAACAAATAAATGAGATAGTTAAGATGGTTATAAAAGCCCTAAACAAAATAAAACAAGGTAATGGAATGGTTATGGGTTCAGCTGTGTTCCCCCAAAAGTTATGTGTTGAAGTCCTAAGCCCCAGAATATGACTTTATTTGGAGATAGGGTCTTTACTGAGGTAACTGATTTAAACTGAGATCATTAGGGTGGGCTCTAATCCAACATGACTGGTATCCTTATAGAAAGGGAAAATGTAGAGACAGGTACCCAGGGAGAACACCATGTGAAGATGAAGAGAGATCAGAGTGATGCATCTACAAGCCAAGAACACCAAAGATTGCCACGTGCCACTAGAAGCTAGAAAAGAGGCATGGAACAAGTTCTCCCCACAGCCCTCAGAAGGAACCAACCCTGCCAACCCCGTGATCTTGGAAACTTCTAGCCTCCAGAACTGTGAGACAATAAACCTCTGTTGTTTAAGCTACCAGTCTGTGGTGCTTTGTTATGGAAGCCCTAACAAACTAACACACAGACAAAGAGTGTCTTGGGGAGAAGAGGATTCATTTAGCTAACAGATTGGGTTAGGTCTATCTGAGGAGGTGACAACTGAGCTGAAGCCTGAATATTGACAAGGAGACGCTCATGTGAAGATACACACCCCAGACATGGAAACTAACTTGGCATATCTATGGGAGAGACGGAAGGCCCATGTGGCTGGACCAGGGTGGGTGAGGGCAGAGAGGTTCAAGGAGAGGGAAGATAGGATAGAACCTTCATGGAACGTGCTGGGAATTGGGATTTTACACTAATTGCAATGGGAAACCACTGGAGGGAGTGACGTGAGACCCAACTTTCCCGTTTCAAAGATCCCTCTGGCTGCTCGGTGGAAAAGAAATTTGAGGATCTGGTAAGGGGAGGCCAGTTAGGAGTGTGAGGTTCACGTTCAGATGAGAAATGAGTACCCTGGACTTAGGGCACTGGCACAGGATGGGGGAGAAGTGGTCTGGTTGGTGATAAACTCTGGAGAACCCCAATAGGACTTGCTGGTCCTGGGATGAGAGAAAAAGAAAGGTACCTACGACGACCCCTAGGACTTTGGGCTAAGCAGCTGAAAGAGCAGCGGTGCTTCTTACGGTGGGAGTGGATAGAGCAGGGAGTTTCTTGGAGAGAAACAGCCAGTCAGCTCCCACCCGAATAAGATTGATAAGCTGAGGCCAGAACAAAGATTATCGCGACATAGTCCTTGTCTTAGAACTCGGAGCCTGAAGGAGGCGGACACATAAACGAATAATACCAACACACCGTGTGAAGTAGCTGGCTACACACAGCTACAGGAGTGACTCTGGGAAAGTCGGACAAAAGAGGAAAAGGTTTCTGTTTTACTTTTTGAAAATAATTTCGGACTTATATAAATGTTGCAAAAACAGTACAAAGAATTCCCAAATACCCTTCACCTGGTTTCCCCAAATGTTAACATCCTACAAATTTACAGTACAGTCATCAAAACCAGGAAATTAGCATTAGCTACAAACCTCATTCAAATTTCATCAAGTTCCCCATTAATGTTCTTCATCTTATCCAGGAGCCAAACCAGGATCACCCATAGCACTTAGTTATCGTGTTTCTGTAGTCTCTCTGGCCTGGGATAGCACCTTCATCTACTCATTCATGGCCTTCATACTCTTGAAGAGTACTAGCCAGTTATTTTGTAGAATGTGCCTCAATTTGGGTTTGTCTGGTGTTTCCTCGGTTTGTGCATTTTGACAAGAACACCACAGAAGTGATGCTGTGCCCTTCTCAGTGCATCATAACAGGCGGCACATGAGGCCGATATGTTGTGGTACTTGTTATGTTGACTGTGATCACCCGAGTAAGGTGGGGTCTGCCAGGTTTTCTACTGTAAAGGTACTCTTTTCCCCTTTGCTACTAATAGGCATCTCGTAGGGAACTACTTTGAGATGATGTAAGCATCCTGTTTCTCATCTTATTTTTACCCACAAATGTTTGTTTCCGTTGATGAGTCTTGCTTAAAACAATCACAACCGTGGGTGTCTGCCAAATGGTGGTTTTCTATTTCCTTCACACCTTTCTAATGTTCATCAATTGAAATTTTGCTGTAAGAAAGGCTTTTCCCTTTTCCCTTACTTGTTTATTCAAACATTTATATCAGTATAGATGCATTATTTCCTATTTTTCTCTTGCTCTATAAGTTATAATCTGTTGTGATCATTTTTTTTTTTTTTTTTTTTTTGCTCAAATTATCTCAAATTTGGCTATCGGGAGCTCCTTCAAGTTGGCTTCTGTGTTCAACAGGAAAGTTTTGAGCAAAACTTATGACAAAGTTATGACAATGAGGCATAGGGACTTGTAGAGAGAAGGGAGAGGAGATGCTTCCAGGCCTGAAGGGCAACCATGGGCTCTACACCCAGTGCTCTCTGAGGATGCTTGCCAGCCTCTGGGCTGGCTACTCCTGACCATGAGGGCCAGGAAGATGCAGCCATGTGCCTTGCTCAGGTAGAGAGACCTCCACTGAAGGTGCCCCACCTCTAGCAAGACTTTCCCAGGGACCAACCAGCAGGCTGCAGCTACTACTGCACTTGGGCTGTTAATGCATCTGCCTGGCTTTGCTCAAGAGGGGCCCTCCACCATGTGCACTGACACCTCCACCTCCAGCCACCTGCTGCCTGCTGCTGCCCCGCCAGATCTGCCATCACCCAGGGGCGTGGGGTCCCCACTGCTCAGCCCCTAGCTGACTGAAGCGTGTTCCTTTGACCTCCTTGCCTGAAGGGGTTGTATCCGGGGAGGTGGCGAGGCTCTCAGAGCTATGGAGTGACAAAACCACTTGGCCTGGAGACCATCTAGGTGAGACTGGCTATCGTTTTGACTGGCTAGCTGTCGTTTTTTTCAATCCAGGGCCTCTGTGAAGTGTTGAGGGGATGCCCAATAGGTAAAGTAGGTCGGAGCGGGCGAAGGGGCGGGGGAGTGGCAGTTGGATGACCATCAGTCTGGTCCAGGCCCCTGTTGACAGGGATGGAGCTGAACCCCAAAGGGAAAATGGCTTATCTAAGGTCACAGGGACAGTTGGTGGCTAGGCAGGACCAGGACTCAGTGTCCAGAATCCTTGTGTCCTCCTCACCATTGCACATTCCCAATCTGCTCTGCTTCTTGTTTATCAATGACTGATGAGGCCGTAGTCTGTGTTTCCTTGTCCATTTCCCTTGTTCCCATGGCAGGCGGAGAGACGGAGGCCAGTCTTCCAGCCCCTTCTGAGGCAGGGCCTCTAGGCACATGAGCAGCACTGACCCTTCACCCCCAGGGAAGGGGAGCTGTCCTGGGTCATTTAGCAAATCAAGGCTGAACTCACCTTGTAATCTCTCCTGGCTGGAGGCCCATGACCTCACCCAGACCCATCACTGAAGGGCTAGAATCTGGCCACCTTTTCTTCCTTCTCTCCCTTCTCTTCCTTCAGTTCAGAATGGGAAGCCTCCTTTTTTTCCTCTTTTAAATTTCATATTAAGCTTTAAGATAGGGTAAGCATTCACATGACTCAAAATTCAAAAATTACAAAAGTTACACTGTAAGAAGTCTCCTTTCCAATTCTGTCCTTTGGACTTCCCCTCCCAGGGGCAGTCACTGTGGTTCATAGGGTTGCTGTGAATTAATCCACAGAAAGCACTTAGAACCGTGGCGGGCACATGTTACACACACAGTGCATGCCGCATCATTGTTTTTATTTTTAAACTCAATCATAGCTTTATCTCCCACACTCAGCACCCAAGTTTCACCTCCTCAGGCCCCCAACACTGTAGCCCCACTAGACTGTGACCACTGTGAACTCCGCCCATGCCTGGTGACCTTTCTGCATCTTGTTGCTGCTGCTCCTTCAGGCTGGGCAAGCCCTCCCCGCCCTGCCCCCTGCTGAAATGCCGCCTATTCTCCAAAGCCCGGCTCAGATGCACCTTCCTTTCAAGGCCTCAGTCTCCTCCTCCTTTGTATTTTCCCATCCTTCTTGACTTCTGGGATTGACTTTCCACAACCTCCTGCATTCACGTGAGAATCATATATGCTTTTGCCATCCCCCAGCTCAACTGTCAACTCCCTGAGGGCAAGGCCGGGATCTTTTTCATCTCTGAGTTCCCTGCAGCACTTAGCACAGAAACTTCCATATGGGAAGAGAATAAATGCCTTTAAATTTAACTGCAAATTTGAACTCATTGAGGATGCAGAATGTGGACATGTGAAGAAATACTTATGCTGCCCAAGGTAGGACTCATTACTTCTCCATGGTCTAGAAGCCATACTTCTATTTTTTTATAAATTTATTTATTTATTTATTTTTATTTTTGGCTGCGTTGGGTCTTTGTTGCTGCGCGCGGGCTTTCTCTAGTTGCGGTGAGCAGGGGCTACTTTTCGTTGTGATACGCGAGCTTCTTATTGCGGTGGCTTCTCTTGTTGCGGACCACAGGCTCTAGGCGCGCAGGCTTCAGTAGCTGTGGCTTGCGGGCTCAGTAGTTGTGGCTCACGCGCTCTAGAGTGCAGGCTCAGTAGTCGTGGCGCACGAGCTTAGTTGCTACGCAGCATGTGGGATCTTCCCGGACCAGGACTCGAACCCGTGTCCCCTGCATTGGCAGGCGGATTCTTAATCACTCCACCACCAGGGAAGTCCCTAGAAGCCATACTCTTATAATCAGAATGCACCAAGTTTTTCCCAAACCTCACAGGTGGGTTGGAGACCTGCTTTCTTCTGCTCACTCATTCCCTGTCATTCTGCATTTGATTTAACAAATCCTACAGTCCTGCAAACAATGTTTGCTTTGCAGTAGCATCCAACTGTCTTTCATTCCTCCCATAAGATAAGGAGCAGGTGACAGAGAACCAACTTTAGTGCAGGACCTCATTAGCTTTGGGGCACAGACACCCTACATGAGTCAGAAACTTTCTACTCCTCACATAATGTGGCTCCAAAAAGTCTAGATTGTTAGGCTACTTTGCTTATAACCAAAATCTTCCTGAATACACTTGTGACCATATGTGTGACTGGAGCTCAGAGAAGAGGGCAAGGTCACCAACCTACATATCCATAAGGACTATGTTGGGTTACATATAATAGAAATCCTAAATAACTAGTTTCTTCTTCCCTCATGTAACATAAATCCTGACGTCTGGTGGACCACACCCTCCATGGCAAAGACTTCCTCTACTCTTCTGCTCTGCCATATTTAGGATGTGACTTCCATCTTCCAGGTTGCCATATGGTCATAACATGGCCACTGTGGCTCCAAACATCACATTCACATTCCAGACAAGGAAAAGGAGAAAGATGGTAAGGGGCAAAAGGGCACAGTTGAGTCAGCCTCCTTTAAAGAGCTTTCTCAGAGCCTCTCCCAGCAACTTCTATTTACATCTCACTGGCCATACCTGTGACCCATGCACACCCTAATTGCAAAGGAGCCTGGGAAACGTAGTTTCTTAGCACATTACTCCCCCAAATAAACTTGGGGTTTTGTTAGTAATGAAAAAAGGGGGAGTAGGGATGGGGTTGGTAGTTAACTGTCTCTGCCACAATTGGGACAATTAAGGAAGACTTCATGGAAGAAATGGGCCACAGTAGGATGAGATAAGAACTTACCACATGCCAGGCACTTTATTAAAACAGGTTGGGGAGGGGAAGCTTCTGTTATCTTCACATGCCAGGGAGCAGTTCCAGTTTCTGTTTTAGAGATAAGAAAAATGAAAGCTAAAGCTATTCAATAATTCACTCAGGGTCATGTTAATGGCAGTCTAGATTCAAATTCCAGAATCTGCCAGGCTCCCTTGTCCCTGCCAGGCTCACCTGTCACCTGCCAGACTCAGCACCTATGTGAGAGGAAGGAAAGAAGAGGGTTCAGAGATGGGGAGGCTCTCGGTGTGTTTCCAGAACAGAACTCTGACAGGGTCAGAAGGAAAAGGGAATGGAGAGGCCCAGATTGTTCCAAGTGGGTGTTTTCTACTGTGAGGATATCTTACTTACTTATGGGCTAATTGCCAGCAGAATTTAATCTGTTTTACACTTAGCATTAGCATGAAATAAAAGTCAAAAATCAAATGGAAAACTGAGGAGACGTGTGGGGGATGAGAGCACCTTTTGTCAGGGACCCCAGAGACAGGGAAAGGGAGAGGGTGGGAGGCCCACCCCAGGCTGGAGGGCGAGTGGGGCAGGGGGTCTCTGCTCGCGCCAAGTCCCTCCTGCTCTGGGCAGCAGCCAGCAGTCTGCCACCTGCCAAGAGCTGGGGAGGCCTGACCGGTGAGGAGCGTGCTGGGCTGCTCTGAGTCCCGGGAACATTCCCGCCTCGGGCTGGCGGACTGCGCCCTGAGCGATGGGGTCAGATGCATCTCTGCCCCTTAGGAGCTGGGTGACCTGAAGCAAGTTACTTCTCTGACTCTCACCCTCTGCATCTGAGAACTGAAATAATCCTACCTTGCAGGACTTCAGGGAGAAAAAGCAAGGTGTACATAGCCTGGCAAGTGCTTAGAAAACAGAACCTGCTAATTTCGTTAACATAATTATTATTATTGCTTTTGTCATTGTTGCTGTCTAGTAGATGATGGCACCATTGACTAAAACCTGGAATATAGAAGGAGGAACAGGCTGGTGGGGGTAGCAGGGGAGGCTGAAGATAATCAGTTGCAGTATTGCCCTTTCAAAGAGAAGATGGATCCTGTCCCTGGCCTCGATTAGTTAATGCATTGAAGGGTTAAAAACAGGAAACAGAAAAAAACCGTATTCTAACCCTGTATAAATTTATCAGTAAACCGTCTGGTAAGCCCCCGTGATGTGCTCAGCATGGTTCTAAGTTCTCTGACAAATATATAAAAAGTAGAGTAAAAACTCAGCTAATCCAACCATTGGGAAATTGTGGCAGGTGAATTTTCTGGATGCCTGAAAATTTACCAGCCCCACACACTTTAGGCACTTTTTTCTTAATGTTAAAAATCGTGGATGGAAATATTTTTTAAGCGCACTATTCTCATCCCTGGCTTCCTAGTGACTATCGAATACATCGTCATTGAGAACAACATGGGCTCTGCTGTCCTGTGATACGGTGATGGCCCTGGAGGCTGTGGGGTGAGGGTGGCTGTTTGCTTCTACCCTTATGGTCCCTGCGCACTATTTTGTTTTTACATTTGCTTTTATAGTTTTTCTAGGTATTCTCTCACGTCAGGCTTTTGTGTGTTAATCTTCCCTTCTCTTTTTGAGCCTCCTTTCTAGTGCTTTCACTTTATTGCTTCTGATGTGCTCTAGGTTTGGAGATCAGACATAAATGCTTCATCTTTTATAGCCCATCTCAGCCCAAAAAGGAATTAAGGGAACTATTCAGTTTATCAAGTACCTACTATGTGCTGAGCATTTTACCAGCTGTTTTGCAGCCATTATTTCATTTTTTACCACAGCCCCGTGAGTTGGAAATTTTTATCTCCATTTTTTAGACGTGTAGACTGGGGCTCAGAGAGTTTAAGCACTTCGCCCAAGGTCACACAGCTGCTGGTGAGTGGCCTGGCTAGAATTCAGATGCAGTGTGTCTGGTACAGGGACCATCCATGCTTTTCCTGCTGTGCTTCACTGCTTTGGGTCTGTGGTAAATCACATGCTGTTCGCTGTTGCTTGTTACTGTGTTGGGTTGTGATAGCGTTGTCTTCCTAAATATTATAGAACGTAAGCCCCTTGAGGGCAGTGACCTGGCTGCCCACTTACATACTGCCCACAGCATTGCCTAGTGCCAGGATCCAGGTGGTCAACAGCTGCTTTACAAAGAGTGGGAGCCTGGAAGAATGGGGGCAAGAGAATGGAGTGGGCCGTTGCCCCTTGGCACCCAGCACCTCATACCTCCCTGCTACCTAAAACCTTCAACTTGCCCCAGGTATTCGCTCAGCATTTGCTGAGCCCAAATCTTCCCTTAGCTTGAACCAGCAGCTGCGGAAGCAGCCCACGTGGGCCACTCTGGGCTGGGAAGGAGGAGTGGCTGCCCAGTCTGCCGGCCTCCCCCTGGGGACCGACCAGCATGGAAGCCAAGCCCAGGTGAGACACTGCAGTGAGGTAGCAGCCCAGTGGGGAAGGCTGGTGTTGGGTCCGGGATTTTCACTAAGAAATTCTAGAGCAGGTGCCTGTGAGGAAACTCCTACAGAACTTCTTTCCTGAAAGGAGAGTGACTGGAATTCCAGTGGCTCCAACTTTCCAGCCCAGGCAGACAGCAGACCAGCATCCCAGCAGGGCCTGATTTTGCTGGGTAATGCTGGCTCTGAGTCTTCGCTTCTGTGACTCAAACTTTGAGGCGAGAAACTGCCCCATCACATGACTTACGGATTTCGCCCTGACAGGACAGTTTCTGTTTGTGTTTTGGTTCTCTGTCAGACACTCTGAGCTCAGAGGGGAACCCCTCCCTCCGTGTGACCCGGGCACACGGGCCGTGTCACGTGACCACAGTTGCCTGCGAGCCAAGCATTTCTCTGGGTGACATCATGCCCTTGCTGATTGCCCAGGTGTTTCAGGGCCTCCCGGGGCTGACACGGAATTTGCATCACTTCTGATACTTGGCTCTTGATTTGTTTGTCTTTGGTTAATAGCAAATCTGGATTGGGGTTGAGGGAAGTTGTTGAGACAACCAGACAGCAAACACGTCCCACAGAAGCTTGGCAGGACTTGGACCTGCGGCTCCTGCCCCTCCTCAACCCCAGGAGCCATCACAGGTCTTCTGGGCTCAGGCCTGAGGCAGAGAGATTGCTGGTTCAGACTCTCTAGCACCATCCCGGGACTTAACTTCAGATTCGGGACCTCTCTGGACCAGCCTCGAAGGCCCAGAACCAGGTGTTGCTGAGACTTATGCTTTTACGTGGCTCTCACTTCCCCCCTCTTCAGTGGGGCCAGCACCAGAGGACCCTGGATTTCTCTCCTTCCCTCTGCTCTGGCCATTTGCCTGGAGTCAGAGCTCAGCCTTCCCACCCTCCCACTAACCTTGGGTCCATGGGCAATCACTTCACAGACCCATGGAGGGCCAGGACTGAGGGACTCTGCAGAGACCCCCCCCACCCCCATTACTTTATGGGGAAGGAAACCCAGGCTGGAGGGTTTCTTAATCCATTTTTCTCACCCACCAATTTCCAGCAACCTTCGCCTCTCTGGCCTCAGTTTGCCCATCTGCCGAGGAGTGGGAAACAAACCCCATTCTCCCAACCACAGGATGAAGACTGGGACCAGCTGAGTTTGTGAAAGGACCTATTACGCCATTGCTCCAGAGGTTCTCAAGCTTGAACATGCATCTGAGTCCCCTGGAGGGCTTGAAAACAGAGGGAGGCTCCTCCCTCCCACCCCAGGGTTTCAGTAGGTCTGTGGTGAAGTCAGAGAATTTGAACATTTTCAGACGATGCTGATGTGGCTGGTTCAGGGACCACACTTTGAGAAGCACTGCTCTAAATCTCCGGAACTCACCCAAAAGAGAGACAGTATGTGCTGGAGCCTCTCACGCTGGCTCCAGGAAGTTGGTAGCTTGAAATCAGCCACAGTGGGAGTATTCACACCTCGGAAATCAGTAAATGCTGCAAACCATTTTTTTTTTTTTTTTGCCAGGGAGCTAGCTGGTAAACATTTACCAGCACACCGCTGGGTAACAGGGCAGCCTTCCTCTTCCTCTGTGCTCCAAGACTGGGGTGCCGTGCCTCAGAAACAGGACAGGAAAGCTCAGTCAGAACTCTCTGTGCCTCCATTTCATTGTCTGTAAATTGGAAACACTAATAGCATCTACCTCACTGGCCCACAAGAATTAAGTAAGAAAATACCCGTGAATCACTTAGCAAAGAGTAAGTGCTCAAAAATATTAGCTCTTGTCATTAAAATCCTTTGGATTATAGGGAATCTGTATTTTGTTCCTACAAGATTATGAAGTTCTATATAACTGTACTCCTGGGAGGGGTGGAGACCACGCCATGCTGAGCTTCACAGCTTTGGGGTGCCCACTGGTACCTAGTCTTCCTTTTCTGGGGACCCCCCCCATTGCCCAGTGTGAGCCCCACCCAGCCCCCGGTTTGTAATGTGTGACACCCCTGGCCGTGGCTGCTTACAATAGATACTCTGGGGTTCTCAGAGTCTCTTTCCTGGGAACTTGGACTTGGAACCCAGAGCCAGCCTATAACTCACCACCTCAAGGTCAGTGGGGCAAGCAGGCTCTGCCAGCAGCCAGAGGGACCGGGGAAGGGCTGCAAAGAGAAGGGGTGGAGCAGGTGGGCAGAGGTAGGCACGGGAGTGAGGCCTGAGGACACCCCGCCTCTGAATCTGGGCTCCTCTAGAAGTTCTGCTGCCCTGCCCTGGGCCTGCATCCTCTCAGCCAATGTCCACTGTGGCTTAAGTCGTATCACGTTGGCTTCCGTTAATTGCAACCTGAGAGTCCCAACTTCTCCACTGACTCTGCTCTTTGCTCACCCCCACCTGCCCCAGCACAGGCTTGGGGCCTGTGCCTGCTCAGCCCTGCCCGTTGTGGGCCTTGGGCAGGACTCAAGGCCTCGCTTCTTTCATCTGCTCATTGAATATGGACTTGGGCGGAAGCGAGCCTCCTTCTGAATTTTCCCCGTTATATGAAGAGAAATGAATATTCCCGACATTACGTACTCAGTGTCACCCCCTGCTTAAGACCCTGCAGCAGTCCCACCCCACCCCCGTTGCTCTTGGATTGACTCCAGGCTCCCTTCCTGCACTCTAGACGCTGCCTGAGCCTCTCCTGGCCCCTCTCTGACCTCCACTCTCACCTCTTGACTCTGAGGGATATGGACCTGCTGGCAGTTCCCCAAGACCGCATGTTCTCTTTGGCTTCTCTCTGTGTAGAACAGAATCTCCCCAAGCCTACAGCCAACTACCAAGCATTCTTCAGGCCCCCCCTTCGATGTCACTTCCCCTGGACCGTCTTCCCTAGCACGGCTCTGGCTGTGCCCCTGTGCCTCGCACCCTGTGCAGTCTCCCTGTTGGCGCGGCCTGTGCCACACCACAAGGTCCCAAGTGCAGGGGCCAGATGCAGGCGCCTCTTGTTTCCCCAGGTTCCACGTTGTAAGGGCTCAGTGGATGGTTAAATAAATGTTGTGACCTGAGGAAAGGGGAGCTCCAGAAACTCAGGGGCCATCACCATTGTCCATGGTGACCTCCAGAAAATCAAGTTTCCAGAGGGAAGAAAAGGAGAGGAAGGGGTGAAGGCAGCCCTAAAATGGGTCAGGTAGAGTGCCTGCTGGGTGATCAGTTAGAGAGCTCTCCTGGAAGAGAAGGTGCGATTGAAGAGAGAGTGACATTGGCAGGAAGGAGGCAATGTGAGGTGGAGGGGATAAAAGCACAGAATCTGGAGGGAAGGTGAGGAGGAGAAAGAGGAACACGAGCCCTGGACCTTGGACTCCCCTTCCTAGACCTCATGCTGTGCTTGTTCCCTAGAGGCTCGGGCCGCGGTTGCTCGCGGACTTGCTGTTGGCTCAGCCGCACGATGGACACGCGTGTCTAACCTGAAGGAAGTCCCCTGTAACCTGACCTAAAGGAAGTCCCCTGTAACCTGACCTAAAGGAAGCTGCTGGGAAAGTTACCGCAAATACAGTTCTCCAGGGATTCCCTTGCCCTACTCAGCTCGCTAAAGCCCCTCTCCAAAGCCAGCCCTGCTCAGAGGCCCTGGGCAGGGAGTGGTCACGGTGCCCAGTGCCGGGTGGGGCGTCAGAAGGCCCTTGGCTTCCCCCGCCCCCCACTCCGGCTGCAGGCTGGCTCCTTTGCGAGGCCAGCCAGAGGGCTGGGTGGCTCACCTCCCTTGGGCACAGGTCCCATCACAGCATTGCTCCAGCCATGGACGTCATTCCCCAGTTACCGCAAAGTAGGGTTACAGTTTCTCCCACGGTGTGGAAATCCCAGTCTCTGTAACCTCCAGTGAGCCCTCTCAACCACCTGGGCCGAATGCAGAAGCTGGGCTTCTGGTCCATTAAATTCCCAGTCCAGGAAGCCTCCGGTGTGAGGCTTCCTTGTAATCTGTGATCTATTTTCAGGGCTGCCCAAGAAAGACATCATTAGTTTAGACATTAGGACTTTAATAGATGATTCTACTAAAGTTGGGTACACAAAGAAGAAGCTGAGAGCGTTTAGAGAAAGCCTACATTCACCTGCCTTCCCCAGCAACTTAAGAACTAGTTTTACGCCTAAGAGCTTACAGTCTAGGTGGGAAAAGAAAATGAAGGCGCATTACATAAAATTGTGGAGAACACTTAAATATTAACCGGTGTGGTGCTCGCTGATTGCAACAGGACTATAATGTGGCTCAGAGAGCCAGTTCTGCGTCAGAGAATTCACGGAGAAGGGAGACTGGAGCCGGGCCTGCAGCGGGGGGATTCGGATCAGTGGAGAAGAGAAGGCAGGTGTTCCGGGGAAGGGGACCTGCATGAGTCATTGCCTGTAGAGTATGCGGGACGGGAGGCCTGGATTAAGCAGAGGTTGTACATTAAATGCAGGAAGGTAAGATTAGCAAGAGGGTGAGAGAGGGGATGCGTGTTGCAGGAGGTGGAGGCGGGGGCAGTTATGAAGTGTTTGCACGCCCGGCTCCAGGAGTCGGGGCTGATGGAAATGATGGGAGGAGGGCGGGGTGAGGGAGGGGAAGCACTGGAGGGCTGAGGGCCGGGGAGGGAGCTGAGGAAATTTCCAGCAATTGCTGGCCACCAGCAGGCATGGGTGGCTGACTTGAGGGCTGAGGGAGCGCTCTTCCCTCCGGGCTCCGCACCCTGCCGGGGCAGCAGGGGCTCTACAGGCCCCTCTGATCAGGGTTGCCAGCAGATAGGTCACCCGCTGCCCCAGGTACCCGAGGTTGCCAGCCTGTCACAGGCCCTGGGGAGCCACTGCAAGATCCGGCACTTCAACAGGCATTTTGAGGGTAGCTGCTAGGCGCAGAGCACCACAGGGAAACAGAGAGAAGTGAGGTGGGCTTCCTGCCCTCCAGGGAGCCCAGTGTGCGGGAAGAGAACAGATGTGGCGGACAGCGCTGACGGAAGGCCAGGTGTGGGCCGAGTTCCCAGGCTGCGGGGGAAGCAGGGAGTTTAGTCCTGACTGGAGAAGGAACCTCTGAGGAGGGCGTGGGGTTTGTACACCTCAGAGAGTGAATTAGAGGCATTCTCTGCCTGGCAGGAAACACGGATAGACGGGGGGTGGGGGGGGGGGGAGAGCTTCCAGTGAGAGAGCAAAGAGAGCTCAGGCAGAGGCTGCAGACCTTGCCACCTGCCCATAGGAGGGTCCGGCGACCTTGTGAGGGAGGCTGGGGACAGAGGTGGGAGTGCGGCTGGAGGCAGATACCACGCCGGGTCGGGAGAAAGAAGGGCTGTGGGTCCAGGGATCCGTGCGGCATTCACGGGGTGCCTGGTTTGAGGTAGAGGTGTAGATGTCAGGGCACAGGGAGGAATAGACGGGCCCGGCACCAGCGGTCCCCAGGCCAGTGGAGGAGGCTAGAAACAGGGACTTCTGCTCGGTGTGGAGAATGCTTGAATTCTGTGGGTGCACAGAGGACGGAGTGGTGAATTCTGCCCCGGACCTGTGGTGCGGTCAGGCTGGGAAGATATGTGGGCTGGGCTGGGGGCCCTGGGGAGAGGTGAGGGTTCCCTGGGTTGAGGGAGAGGGGGTTTCGGGCAGAGGAGTCAGCACGATGAAGGGGTCGAAGGTAGAAAAGAGCAAGGCACAGAGACCAGCAGGGTAGTGTAGCCAGAGCTGCAGGCTGTGTGTGTGTGTGAGAGAGAGAGAGAGACAGACAGACAGACAGAGACAACAGACAGACAGACAGAGAGAGAGAGACAACAGACAGAAAGAAAGAGGAGGGAGGGAAATAGAGAGCAAGAGAGCTGGGAGGGGAAGCTGAAGAGGAAGCTTGGGGGCCGCCTGGGAGGCCTTCAGCTGCCCTCCCAGGGGACCTGGGCATCACTCCTATGCAGTGAGGAGGTCAAGGGTTTCTGAGCAGGAGCGCGGTGAAGAGCAGTGCGTTAGAAGGTGAACTCTGACCTCTGCATGGAGGAGGGTGGAGGGCATAGAGCCAGGAGGCAGGGCCACGTCAGGGGGCCGGGCACTCCCACCCAAGAGGAGAAACACAGAAGATGAGAAGGTCTGTGGGAGCAGGATGCGAGTTCTGTCTCAGACATTTTGAGTCTGAATTGCGTGGGGCGATGCCCAAGAAGAAGTGGAAAATGCTGGAAATTAGGGCAAAGGTCAAGCCCCTGAGGAACGCTGCCTCAAAGCCTGAACGGGACGAAGAGAACGTCTAGGAGGTGGCTACAGCGGTCACGTGCCAGATGGCCCCGGTGGCAGACGTGGGGGAGGAAGGGGAGGGCCCCTCGGGAGAGACTCGGGTGGAAGGAGGGTCACCTGTGCGGATATAGAGCATGTCGTTAAACCTGGAATGATGTCGGTGTTTTAGGAAAAGGAGACACATGGGGGGCGGTGAGTTTGGATATGAGCCTGTTTAGTCTGGGGGGGGGGTGGGACATCGTTGTCAGGATGCCCGAGCCACTTGCCCTACGCAGAGGTGCCCAGTGTGCAGGGAAGGAGTGAGAGGGAGGACGGGGACCACAAAGTGGCCGGTGGGGAAGGCAGGGATGGCCGAGCCTCTAAGAGCATCCAGTCCCCTGGCCCCAGCTGTCACCGTGACCCTGCATGTGAGTGAGTGAGCCTGGTGCCACACTCAGCGGGTCCTGCTGGGAATGGAGGGCTCTGGTTCTCATCACCGAACCCCATCCCCGCCCAGAAGCCCTTTTCCCATGCGCCTCCCCCACTGTTTCCTGGTGATTCCCGATGTGGGCTGGGACCCGGCAGGATTGTCCAGGTGTGTGTCCTGCCACCAGTAGACCGGGAGCTCTCTGAGCATGGGGACCTGTGTCTCCCCTCTTCCTCTTCCCTACGGAGTCCAGGACAGGCCCACGCGTGCCGGGGGCGGACACCCCACGTGGCACTCAGTCTCCCAGGCAGACGGGGGTGCCTCAGATCCCGTTTCTTCTCGGCAGGAATTTGGGCCAGATCCCACAGGCACGCAGACTTGTGACTGCCCCAGACTCCTGGTCGGACAAGGTCACTCAATCCAGGCAGCGGCGTAGCTTTCTCCTGACTAATTTACCTAATCTGTTCCAAATGGATGAGATGCCCAGGATTTGGGGTGAAGGGGCAGAAGAGGGTTCTTTTTATCCAGACCTGCTCAGTCCACCTGTCCCAGAGTCTCCACGTTATTAAATGTTTTCTGGTTCCTATGGCAACCGAAGCACACGGCCAGGATTTTGTTATTGTTCCAGGGAAAAAAGGGAAGGGCCACAGCGTGAGGACTGACGTCCATGCACCATCCATCAGCCAGGCAGCTGAGTCACCACCACGGTCTGGTGCTTCCATGGAGTCACCTCCCTGTGGTCTGAGGCTCCAACTGGCCTTCCCTCTTTGGCAAGAGGCTGGTCCCAGTCTGCGTCTGTCAGCAAACGTGGGTAACTGGGCACCCTGGTGTGCCGAGTCCTGCCCTGTGCACTTCGGGTGGCTAGCGGGGTAGAGAGGAAATTTCCTGAAGGAGACACAGTCCTGCCTCCAAGGAGTGAGAGCTCATGAGGCTGGGGACGCATTCCCTGTCCTTTCAGAGCACACATGTGTATTCACAGACAGTTTCTAGGGCCACCTAGCAATTGACTTACAATACGACCTCAGCCAAGTCACCTGGCCACTCTGAGCCTCAATCTCCTTATGTACAAGATGGGGAAGCAGGTACTTTCTCACCAGGCTGAGAGGGGAGAGAAATGAGACTGTGCCGCTAAGAGCTCCGCACCAGCCTAGTTTCCACGAAGAACTCGATAAGCATGCACTTTCATGGTTGCTGATTGGCTAGCTGCTGGCCGCACATCTCAGGACCACCCGGAAGGTGAGGCAGAGGGAGCTCTTCTACTCCTTGAAAACACATGCCAGCCCCCCGTCGGGCAGCCATGGGCGGCCACGATGGACGCAGCCATCTCCCTCCACCACCACCAAGGATTGGAATAAGAAGCTTCACTTGCCCAGACACAGAAGGGAACAGAACAAGAAAGTCAGTGGGTCAGCCAGAGGGGTTGGGTCGGTAAGGGTGTGGGAACAAAGGAGGGGCCGTGAGGCAGGCACTCCGGAGAGATGGTGCTTGGGCCACCCAGACCCGCTCCGGTCTTTGAAGAAGGCCCTTGCTCTGTGCTCTGTGTTGGCCAGGCACCTTCTGATGACAGCCTGGCTTTCTGGATAGAATTTCCCACCAGAGAAAGGGTGTCGATGGGAGAACATGCCTCTCAGGCCCACTGGATGGCTGATTCCTCACCGGGGGTGGCTGAATCAGAATGGAGGTATTTATGCTTGTGTTGGGTGCAGGTCACCCCTGAGCCCAGCCGTCTCGGAGCATCTAACCAACACAGGTTTCTAGCTTACAAAGTGGAAACTGGGCCCTGGGAATGGGATGACCACAGAAAGGAACTACCCCCAAAAAGGAGTCCAGCCTTCCCCTAAGGGAGCCCCATAAGACACCCACCGTACAGACTCATCTGACAGCTCCCCCTCCTCGGCATGTTCCACGCTGACCTCTGCCAGATGCCATAGCCGGGCCAGCTGACAGCTGCCTCCCCCGGGCTGGCCCTATGCAATGCTTTTCAAGCTGGGAATCGAGACCCATAAGTGAGTCATGGAATTAATTGAGTGGGTGGGATGAGCATTCTTCATAATTAGCCAGAACAGGGTCACGTATATCAGAGTGCCTCATGGGGAGTAAGAGTAAGTGTTATTTCATGAGTCTCGTGTGTGTGTGTGTGTGTATGTGTGTTGTATATGTGAACACACATGTACTACATGGATACAGCAATAGAAAGATGGCACATTCTGATTGGGTCGTTTGTGGGCATTTAATAAAGGAACTGTTTACAAAGACGTGGGCAGGGTGTAGGGAAGTCACAAGAGAATTGTGGGGCTTAGTTATCACCCTCAGGCTTAAGGCTTGAAGGTGGAAGGTGTTTCCAGAACTTGGAAACAGAGAGAGTGATGTGGCGAAGGCTCAGACAGGAGCTGTGATCACCAGCCCACTGGGGAATGAATACTTACCCTCACTCCTCTCCCTCCCTCCCAGCTCCTGCTGGGCTGCCCACTAATCGAGCCCAGGAAAGCCTGAGGGCTGGCAGCCACGGACCCAGTCCATGTGTGGAAAAGGCCAGTACATAACGTGTGCATGGGATGCAATGTAAAATGGCACCGCACTTCTTACTGTGAGTCTCAGTTAATGAAGTTTTAAACACCCTGGAACCATGTGCCTGACACTGAAATTACTGCCAGGAAGAGGCAAAACGTTTCTGAATGGCCCCAGGTCAGGGCTTTGGGTGGCAGCTAAGACCAGTGAGGAAAGGGCCGTCCTGTTCTCGGCAGCTGGGAGTGCACCCATCCTCCAGATGTGCCAGGACGGAGATGCCCGACAGTGGGGCTGAGCATAGCCAGTGTCACAGGCTGGGGCTGAGGCCACAGAGGAAGAAGGGCAGGAGAGGGGAATGGGTGGGAGAGAGGAACAAAGGGGCCTGTGGTCAGGACACCCACGCCGGGCAGTTGCTTCAGCTCCCCAAGGACAAAGGGCAGGGTTCTATTTCTAGCTCCCGTGGGAGCAGGAGACAACAACCTTCTTGCTTTTCACACACTTGAGGTCAGCTCACTACTCCTCAGCTACGTGTGGTTGTTCTGGACTCACACAAAACCGTCTCTGAGCCTCGTTTCCACGGCCCACACCACTGCTGAGTCCATCATGGCGGGGTCACATGCTGGCGACTTCACGCCTTCCTGGCCAAGTGTGACCGGGCTCCAAGGCCGAGTCTCCTGAACCCCAGAACATTCCCCCACGAGCCCACTCAACACCCACCTTCAAGTGCCCAGTTCCCAGAAGAGAGACTCTTCCGGAAAGGAAATAGTTTCCTCTAATGACTAAAAAAAAACTGACAACACTGTTCACGACAGCACGGAGCTCTCATTTTACCCTTGCTGTTTTCTTGGACAATAGAAAGCACCTCTGCCTTCACAGACCTGGTTTCCTCCTGGCTTACTCATCAACACATAAGGCTGAGGTGTTTACGTGAGAGTTAATAAGGTGCAGAGCATTTTGCCCTTTGAACGTTCCTCCTCCTTCAGAATTTCTGCATTTCTTTGTGCCGTGTTCCTGGTACTGGCAGGGGTGGGCCAGAGTCTCGAGAACACGGTGAAGGTGTTTCCTGCCCAAGCCAGCAGGACCTCGGGCCAGACCCTGGTGTTAGATCCTGAAGACACCCCAAGGAAATGGCTCACCAGTGTCATCATTTTTAAGTCAACCAAACAGAAAGTGGTTGCTTGACTACTTCATCTGTCTTAACCGAGTCATTATTAAAAGATAAGTTACAGGAAAAGGAAAGAGAAAGTCCAAGGGGATCAGGGTCTTGCCAGTGTGATGCTTACAATTTGGACCATGACTTGTGGAAACTGGCGTGCCAGTGGAAATGCCTGGTTAGCCTCTCTTTACTGCTTCTGTTTATTCTTCACAGCTCTGCCATGATCCACGAGGCGCTAACTCTCTCTCTACCTCTTGCACTTCCAACCACACGTGGTCAGTGGTTGACTCGACTCTCTCCCTCCATAACTTGAGAGCACTCTCAGAGGGCAGCAGCTCTGTCTTATTCACCTCATGCTATCCCCATGGTCTGCACCAGTGCCTGGGCTGTCAAAAACTCTCCATGAAGTATGTCTGGGGTGAAATAATGCATTACATATTCATTACACCTAAGTTTTTCAATGTGGAAAAAAAAAAAATAAAGAGCTAGCCGTGGCTTTCCAAACTTTTATTTTTTGTCAGTGAAAACTTTGATTCCAAAAAAATCTAACCTAAGCTCCAAAATAAATAAAAGCAAAGCAGGACACCCAAGTAAATTTGCCAGGTATAGCAAATAGAAATGCCAGATATACAGTTAAGATTGAATTTCAGAAAAATAAATAATTTCAAAAGGATAAGTATATCCCAAATATTGCATGGGACATACTTATACCAAAGAAAATTTTTTCATTTGTTGTTTGTCTGATGTTCAAATTTAACTGAGTATCCTGATTGTAACTGGTGGCCCTCCACCCAGACCCCTGCACGCATGGGACCCCCAGGGCGCCCTGGGGTTGTACAGTCTGGTTTGTGAACCACTATTTGAAGAAACACTGTGACTCTCCCACACTGCTGTCCTTCTCTCGTCTCTGGAGCTGCTCTCCCTCTGAGCAGGACCAAGGCTTACTTCCCAGCACCTCTGCATGCAGCCCAGGTGTCTCTGTGGCCCTGGGCTGTGAGGAAAGGCTGCTGCTAAAATCGGGCTCAGTTTCCTGAAGCATCAGAGTGTTAAGTGTCAAAATGGCTGGAGAGGCAGCCAACATTCATGACAAATAGCTATGCCAGTTCACACAACCATTTCAAGCCCAACATAGATTTCTTCACCCCTTGTTTTCACCCACTGCTGGCTCTTCCGTGAAGGCGTGATGGAGCTGGGGCCTCCTTCTTGCTCCCAGGCCCTGTCCTTCTGGGGTGAACAGAGGGGCCACCACATCCAAACCAGTCACCCTGGTTCTGCTGGGCGGATACTGGTGGCCTCTGTGGCACCAAAGCAGAGATGAGTGGGGAAATGTCTCACCTCCCTCTCTTCAGTGCCCCCCTCCTAAGAAAAGCAGTGAAGGGGCTCCTTGGAGCATCACGCGAACTCCTGAATGCCTTCCAGAATGAGCTCGCTCTGGAGAGGGAGCAGGGGAATCTCAGCGGATGATGTCTGCTGATTTTTGCCTGACCACCTTGCGCCCCCTTCCCAGATGGTTTGTCCACCAGTGTGTGGTCTTGGTGGGGGGCAGACAGTCCTCTAGGCCCAGGTGTGACTCAGGCTCGGCCCATGGGATGATCTGCCTTGGGGCTTTGACCCTGGGGGAGAAGAGGGCAGTCAGAGATGACTCTAAAGGATGTCACTGGATGTCCCTCTGCAGCTCTCGGGTCCCATGCTTCCCAAACCTACAGTGCTTTCTGAAAATAGAGACACGGGCACCACTTTTCTTTCCAGGTAAATATCATACAGGATCATAGTCCCACCATGGTATGTGCAGAAGGGATGAGTATCACTTCTGGGTGGAAGTGGTGTTAAAATTCAGTTCATAATTCACCACGATTTTCCCCCCTCTGTCACGGAAGCCAGCAACTCTCCAGATGGTGGCCACTCCATCAGCCTGGGTCCTGGAATGAGGACAACTCAGAGGACAGTCCCAAACCAACTCAAGTTGACCTTTTGGAGTAAACAAGAAAGAAACCGTTTGTTGTGTCAAGTCACTGAGAGGTTGGGGTTGTTTGTTATTATAGCATAACCTCTCCGATCCTGACTGACACCCAGGCACCGTCCGGGACCTCCTGAGTCTCAATCACCATGGGAGCTCTAGCTGAGCCATTTTTTCAAGTCCCACAGTCGTGATTTTGGAGATCAGCTAGGTTTGTGAACCCGCACTTCACTCCACACTGATCCTGAGGCACAGCTGAACTGTAGTGGGTTGAATGGTGGCCCCCCCAAAACATATCCACATCCTAATCCCTGGAACCTGTGAATGTTACATTATTTCAAAAACGCGTCTTTGTAGATGTGATTAAGAATCTTGAAAGAGGAGATCATCCTGGATTATCCAATAAGTACAATGACAAGTGTCCTTATAGGGGGAGGCAGAGGGAGATTTAAGACAAAGAGACACAGAGGAGAAGGCCCTATGAGACAGGCAGAGATTGGAGTGATGTAGCCACAGCCAAGGAATACCGACCACCACCAGTAGCTGGACAGGCAAGGAATGAATTCTCCCCTAGAACCTCAGAGAGAGTGTAGCCCTGATGTCACCTTGATTTTGGACTTCTGGATTCCAGAACTGTGAGAGAATACATTTTTGTTGTTTCAAGCCACCAAGTCTGTGGTACTTTGCTTCAGCTGCCAGTGGACAGACAGCATCTACTAATCCTCAGGGACCTCCCAGTCTCACAAGGGAAACTGGGGCTGCACCAGAGAGAGCTGGGCAGCAGGGGCGAGGCAGCCAGAGCTGGGCTGACTGCTTGGGAAACGACCTCTGGTGGAGGGGAAGTTTGAGCAGAGGTCTGGGGGGATGTGCGCTGGAGCTTAGTAGAGAAGGAGGGGGAGGGTGTTGCAGAAAGGAACTGGCGGGTGTGGACACCAGGATGGGGGCCAGGCAGGTATTCCAGCCGCAGAAGAGCAGCACAGTCCGTGCTGGGGATGACTGAATGGAACAGGAGGGCTGGCAAACTTGCTCTTGAAACCCAAGCTGGCATGCCTTCATATCAATATTTATAAAGCCAGAATGGTAATTTGAAAACTTGTCTGTGCTTTCAAAATAAGTCAAAATAGTTAAATTCAAAATTGTATCTATGCCCTGACCACTACCACATATATATATGTGCGTATATAGATATACGCACATATATATATATACATATATATGTGCATATATACATACAGACAGACCAAAACATAAGAAAATCATGGGATAGACTTAGGAATTTTTTTCTTTCATTTTTTAAATTGTTACTGAAGTTGCAACACTTTAATAAACAAAAGAAACCCAAAATGAGAAGTTCTGGGTTAATATGAAATTAATAATGAACTACTGAGCGTTCTCGCGGAAGGGTGGGGTGGGGAAGGGGAAGGGTGATCAAAATAATGGTTAAGGAAGGTAGTCGGGGCAGTCCTGTGCATAAAGGAGAGGAGACGGAGCGGCAGAGGCCAGGAGACCTACAAAGGGGCCGTGCAACATTCCAGCAGTGAGGTGTAGCGAGGCCCAACTAGCGTTGTGTGTGAGGACGGAGCAGAGTCGGAGCAGAGTCTGCAGCCAGGGGCCTCCCCAGCGCTCACAGCCTCGGGTAGCTGCCAGGCTAGACGCTCGCTACACTCGACTGCCCTCTAGTGGCCAAAGCCGGGAAGCCAGTCACGCCTTACAGGGCTACCTCTTAGGGATAGAGCATTGCGGGAACGTGAAGAAGGAGCTCCGGGCTCTCTGGTGTCAGAGAAGGCTTCCCAGAGGACACGACGCTTCCACTGAGCATGGTAATTCTTTATAATGGGGCCAGTTCAGCTGTCAGAGACCTGACAGGCAAGGCATAAGGAATGGCATGGGTAATAGCCTAAAGGCTTGAGCCTATATTGCATCATCAGGGAACGCAAGGTATTTGATAGGACTGGAGAGCAGGGCTTGTACAGGGTGGTGAAAGGTGAGGCTGAAGAGGGGAGCTGAGGCTATGCCTCCAGTGGGGGTTGAAATGCATCGTAGACAGTGGGAAGGCTTCCAAGGGTTTAAACAGGGACGTGATACAGGGACAAAAAAAGGTAACATTATCAAATTTGCACTTCAGAAAATCAATCTAGCAAAAGTGTGGAATATGGGCTGGTGGGAGGGGGACCAGTTAGTCCAGGACTGAATGCACACTGAGGGTTGAGAACCCTGCATCTGAAGGTCTTTGCTGTTCACCCCCTGTGCTTGCTCCTGAGGGCTTGCAGGACTGGAGAAGTGGTAAAGTGGCAGAGAACTGAAAGGCAGTTAACTTGTGAAGATAAGCACAGGGAACAGGTGACCCGACAGAAATGTGCTCCAGAGAATGATGGGTCTTAATTTATTGAGTGCTCTTGAACCTGAGGACCAACCCGCTGACTTTGGGTGGGAGTGTTTTGAATTCTACCTTTGATCTCTCTTGGTGCAGGGCTCTTCGTTGCCATATGGCGTCTCTGGGGGTTTAACACTAGCCACCCCTTATACCCCACATAATAGGAGCTGCTCTCTGCTTTATACTGCCCGTCGCCGGCTGGAGTTGGAGCCTAATTTGTGTGGCCAGGTGAGCTGCCTTCCTGTTTAGCACTAACAGCTGGCGTATTGATTAGGTCACAACCCTAACAACCAAATACTGTTATGTTCCCATTTTACAGATGAGGAAATCAAGGCACAGAGAGGCAGAGGGACTCACCCACAGTCACACAGCTGAGGTGACAGAATCAGAACTGGGAGACTGGCTCCTGAGTCTATGGTCTTAACCACTTGCCATTTGACCCTCTTTGTGCTGGTCACACAACGATGCCCAGAACCACACTGAGGAGTGTTTTGCCTTTAACCGTCTTCTATCCTGTTCACCACCCTTGTTCAACCTGTTTCCCACTCCCTGAAGGGTACTTAATGGCTAAATGAATCCCAATTAAATAGTAACTAGAAGAGAGGCACCTGAGCCTCCTCCCCTGGACCCTTTCCTTTCTGCTCAGTGTCCCAGTGTTTGTCACAGCATCTGTGTTTGCAGAAGGTTCGTGGGTGCAGACTCCCCAGCAGGACGGATGGGAGGGCACAGCCTCTGGTCTGGGGAAATTTATGTCTAAAGGGAGCCGAGGCGGGTGAACTATTCTGTTTGCTCCTTTTGCTCTCTCTCAAGCACAGTCAGCTAGTGTTTTTTAAACTGTGAGTCGCCACGCATTAGTGAATCATGACAACCATTTAGTGCGTCTCAAATCACATTTTATTTACGTGAAGCTAATTAAAATTTAAAATATCGTGTGCATTTTATGTAGCATGGTTAAGAATTGTTTTAGGAAATTTTGTTGTAGTTGTGTGCACCTGCGTGTGTGTGTGTGCACACGCACACTTGGCTACGATATAAAATATATTTCTTACTGTGAGTCCAGTCAAAAAAGTTAAAGAGCCACATAGCTAAATGTTTTTCTCCTCTGCTTTCACAATACTTGTTTACAGGAGCTTTACAACCCATGTTTTTTTTTTTTTGCTCGAGTTAATCTGAAAGTGAGTTTCTATCAGCCAGTCTACACTGGCCATGATGGAACAGAGGAGGGGTGAGGGGTGCTAAGACAGCACACGGAGGGAAGAGCACGGCCACAGAGCCGGGGTTGCACTCCTCGGCCACCAAATGTACCACCCAGATGATGACCCAGCGCCTCACCTGCTTAACTGAAGTCACCTGTGCTTCATTAAAACCTTGAGGCCTGTGAGCAAGTTAAATTGTTTGAATTAACACAACTTGTTGGAGCCAAACTTAAGCTATATTTTCATAGGGCATATTTGTCATTAAAATCCTACTATAAAAAAATCCAGTTTATGAATTTGTCATTTATTCTTCCCTGCTTCGAATCAACCAGTCCTGGCATATTTATAGGACTTCCTCCTCGCATCCCAGGCACAGACCCTCAGCTGTGTGGTGTGCACGGGAGGCTGGTCTGGGCATCATCGGCAGGCCTGCTTTGGCGGCCTCGCGGAGGCCCCTCCCCCCGCCCCGCCCCTGCCCAGCTCCACTGTGAGGCCCTGAAGCTGGGTCTTTATTCAGGGAAGACAGCCTTCCCCTGTAGGGCAGCCCAGACCCAGGGGTCCCTGGGATCCCCCGTGCTGAAGCCAGAGAAATGTCCCCACGTCTGTAACACATTCATCTTTCCTCAGCAAGCCTGACGCTCCTGACCCACCTTCTGGGCAGAAGTTAGAACATGAAATCAGACAGCCTGGATTCTCAGCTCAGATCTTCTGCTGATGAGATAACGCCTTTGGGCACATTGTGTAACCAAACCAAGGTTCAGCCGCCTCACCTGTGAGATGGAGGCTGCTAATAGCACCTATTTCATCACGGTGCCGTGAGGGTGAAATGACGTAACACAGGTAAGGCATCTGAGCTCCATACTTAGCAAACAGTAAGTGCTCACCAAGTGTTACCTGCCATTACCGTAATGATTATGATTGTTACAACAGTCTTCCAGGCAGCCTCAGGGTGGCTGTAGTCTGAGAGCCACACAGGGCCCCTCCAGGTTAACTCCCAGCGTCCATCTCTCCATCACCCACTGACTTTCCCACCTTAAGCCCTCTCGCTTCCCACAGGGCCCCTCATCCCTGCCGCTTTCTCGCCTCTTCATGGCCCACCGCCCACGTCTCAACTTCACTTCCTCCATTCTAAAGCCGGCTTTGAAGCACACATCTCCTCGGTCCTTGCCATGGCCTGAACAAGATAACGTGGGTTGTGGCGTGAGAGGCCCTGGGTTCGAGTCCTTGCTTTGCTTTTTCCTGTCAGGAAGCACAGCTGTTTGCTTCAAGTAAATCAAGACAGGCTGGAGAGGGATCCTGAGCCTGAGACTGTACTAAAAGGGAGGGTCCTGCCGGTCAGGCAAAGCCCAGGGCCGAAGGTGTGTGACGAGGGGTCCCGGCTGCGGGGCGTCCAGCCGCTGGGCATCCAGCAGGCAGAAGGAACACTGACTCAGGGAGGGGGTGCACTAGAGGCAGGCAGTCAGACCCTGCCATCTCCTGGACGGGGCTCAAGGAGCCTGGAGGGGTCAGGGGACCCACAGTGGGAACCGGGCCTTGGGTTGGGGAACTGAGGTCAACGCCCAGACACGTGAACTGGGCAGGTCTTGTTTTTATGGAAGAAGGTTGGATGCACACCGGATGGCTGAAGGGTCACCATCTCCAGAATCCACATGGTGCCGAAGGACATAATGCAAGGATTGATTGGCTGTAGTGGTCCGCACCGGGCCCTGCCCCGGATCAACCTGGATTCACTCCCCGCAAAGGGAGCCACGTGGAGAGAGGCCTCGCTGGCCCCTGAGGCTTTCTGTCTCCAGACTAGATGGGTATGGGTTAGCCAGAACAGGGTCAGAGCTGGCTCAGCTCTAGCAGAGCCGGGGAGGCAAAGGCCTGGGAAATAGAGTCACGAGGAAATACTGTGCTGCTCAGAGACACATGTCCTCTGAGCCTCCTTTAACTCATTTCTGTGAGACAGAAATAGTGATGATCCCCAATACCTAAGCTCCTGGGTGTATTACGGAGATGAATGTAAGAAGTAGTTTGGAAATAGCTGAACTAATGTTCTTATATTGTCATTACTGTCCCTTGTGTAAGTACACAAGGATTTTACTAAAATTCACTACAGTGTAAATCGATACAACACATCAGGGAATTCACGAGGGTTCCTGAAATCAGACAAGGCTTCTGAGCAGGAATGGCGCTGAGAATGGGCCCAGCCGTGGTGAGAGTAAGTATCTGTGTGGGAGATGAGGGAAGGGAGTTACCTGGGCTCAAAACCGGTGACACAACTGGGTTTTGAATTTTTCTGAACCAGGTGCCTGCCTGCCTCAGTGCTCAGGGGTGGTGCTGCCGTGACTGGGGACCCCAGCCTGAGGCATCCCTCCTCTGAGCCAATCCTGGGCATGTCTGGGGAAGGCCTTCAGTCAACGTGGGCAGACCAAGTTCAGTCATGGAGCAGGAGAGCTGATTCAAGGCTACCCCTGGGGTTAAAGGAGCCGAGGCAGGGGAATGGGCATCACACCGGCATGTCTCTTACATTTGAAGAGATTCTGCGGGCTTGTAGTTTTCGTAGCCCCTCATACCTTTCATCCTCTCAACAAATCAGCCCAATTATTATCCCATTTTTAACTGCATAGACAAATAGGACTCAGAGTGATTTGCCTAAGGGCAAACGGCCAAGTTGGGACTAGAACACAGATGCTGGAGCCCAGATCCAGCCCATCTCCCCAGAGCATTTGGAGCTCAGTGTCCCAGGATGGGGGCAGGAGCCAGGATCAGACCCAGGCTGTGGCCAGTAGCTCAGAGGACCAGAACCTGGCAGTTCCAAGCACAAGGTCATGTGCCGAATGCCTCGATGGGTTGAAACCGTGTCTGGTGGCAGCATACGAGAGATATGTCCTTTCTTTTTTATAGTTTTCTGTACTGATCAGAATTTTTGCATAAACAAGCTTTATGTTTATAATCAGACAAAAAAATCACATTATTTTTCTGGGGCTTGGGTGGTAGAAATCTGCATATAGCCGAGTTAGGGCCCTTCATCCACCAGTAGCTGTTATTGTGGGCAGGTCTCTGGCCTCATCATACCTGAGTCCCCTAATGCTCTTTTCCTGATGATGGTTTCACCACTTCCAATTTCCAGTTCTCTCAGCTCAGTCCCCTTTCTGGCAACCACAGCTGCCCTCCCCCATCCTTTGAGGGTTTTCCAGCAAACCTTTGCACTCAGTTCCTTGGCAGAAGATCAGGGGATCACATGGCTGAGTGACTGGCGTCTTCTGAATCATGGAATGGAAAGAAACACTACACACAAAGCCAGCACACAGACCCTCTGTTGCAAGCGCGGCGTGAAAGTGATTCATCCGAGGCCGCCTGGTGTGTGCACACGCGTTGGAGCGAGGTCAGTGCAGTGTTCGCCTTCTTCAGTGACTAATGGGGCTTCTCAGACAGAGGGAAGCCCCAGGCCCCTCCTAGGTACACCATGGAGCCCAGCAGCCCTGTGCTCCAGGCTCTGGGGCTGCCAGAGAGGTGTCTGGGGAAGTCATAGACAGAGGCTGGGGCAGGAGGTGAAAAGGGTGGAAGATTTGGGGGATGGGGGTGGGGATTAGGGGAGGAACTAGGCAGACAGGTGTAGGTAGAATGTGGTCAGCCTCTCCTGAAAACCAGGAAACAGGCTCTGACGTCTCCACTTCACATCCCAGAAACACACCCCAGAAACACACCCCAGGACCCACCAGGTACGAGAGACACACACTCACCAATGTCAGAACGCACCTAGTAAATAACTCATGCACTCAAGGAGTCCTTATGAAGTCCAGGCATGGTCTCAGTCCTTGACTGCATCCTCCCAATAGCCCTATGAGAACGCCAGTGAACCCATATGGCAGATGAGAACATTCTGCACAGAAACATGAAGTAACTTGCCCAAGGTCACGCAACCAGCTAAAGGGAATTCTAACCCAAGTTGCCCCATTCCAGAGTCTGCGCAGAGCCCCTCCTGTAGGCCAGGCACTGCTCTACACATACATTATCTGTCAGTGTCCTCACAGCAACAATGCAAAGAGGTATTATTATCCCCGTTTTAAAGATGTAACAGCTAACACTCAGAGAAGTTAAGTACGTTGCCTGAAGCCACACAGCTGGTATGTGGTGAAGTGGGGACTCACCCAGGTCTGTCTGACTCCAAAACCCATGATCTTTACAGGACATCTATGTTCTCATCATTTTCTGGGATAGTGCCGCTCTTTTCTGTGTCTCCCACTCCCCACCTGTGGTTTGGATTGGTTAGAGCTTGACGCAACAGTAGTAGCCTCTTGGTTATTCCACACAAGTTCCTCTCTTGTTGGAGAGAGAGGGGAGAGGTTGTGGCCCAGGGCTAATGGACCGACTTGGAGAGTTTTGGGCAGGTGGGGAAGGATGAGGGAGGTGAGGCAATGCCGGCTAGCCAGCAGGTCCAGTGGATCTCACCGGACTCCGTATCAAAATCCCCTTTTAGGAAACACAGAGGCTAGGCGTGGTGGAGGTCTGGGTGGGGGGGGGGGGGGAGGGTGACTCCAAGGGGCAGCTAGGGCTGAGAAGCCCTCATCACATCCAGGGCCATTCTCTTCCCCATGGAGCACTTCCCCTTGGAATCAGCCCGAAACTAGAAGGTAAATTTGGGATCCCAAACTCGTAGTCCATAAGCCTCATAGATAGATTAGATGTAGGTTTTGTTTGGCTGGATTTATTTCTCTTGTTGTCACTTAAAGTTGATGTCTTTAAGCAAGATGTGCATTCTCCAGTTTGCCACAGACCCCACCACTCCCTATTGCCTCACACCATCCCACTCACTCAGTCAAGTTACCACGTTACTGTGGCCCATGATAACACTGGAGTCTGAAACCCTTGAGACATAATTTGGTATCAGCATTTCACCTGGGAGAAAGAGAAAATAGATGTGCCTCCTAGACCAAAATGAAGACACTGAGGTGCTGGGAGGGCACGGTCAGGTCCCCCCTGAGCAGCTGCTCCTGGAACAGTCAGTTGTAGCTGGAGCAGAGCCCAAAATTTATTATAGTCTGCTTCTCTGGGACCTGGACCCATGTATTAGTATCCTGTGGCTGCAGTAACAAATGACTACAAACTTAATGGTTTAAGACAACATAAGTTTATTATCTTACAGCCTGGAGGCCAGATCTCCAAAATCAGTGTCACTGGGCTCAACTCAAGGTGTCGGCAGAGCTGCATTCCTTCTGGTAGCGCTAGGGGGGAAACCCGTTTCCTCGTCTCTTCCAGCTTCTAGAGGCAGATGTCATCATCGTCCCCAGAGTTAGGGTGGGGAAACTGAAGCTCAGAGGGTTCAGCATTGTTGCAGGCAGTTCAGGGACAGAAGGCACATGCAAAACAGAGGCTGAAGGGCTTGATGAAAAGACTATGTACAGAAGTGTGGGCAGAGTCAGGGGACCAACATGGGCTGGTGGGCACCCAGAGCCTGCAAAGCAGGAGGCTGTTGCCGCCCTAGGCCTCTAGGATCTGGTGTGTGCTGTAGCTGTAGGAGAGGGCTGCCCATGAGGAGAGGGGGCCTTTGGGAGAGACGTCAGCCACTGCCAAGCCCCAGCCCAGTGGGGAGGGCATCTGCACCTCACTCTCCTCTCATCCAGCTGAAGCCAGAGACGGAGGGAGCCCACCAGTACAGCTTTAGGCCAGCCTCCGGGACACAGAGCTGGAGGGCCCAGTGGGGAAGAGTACAGCATCTTCCCTGAGGTCATACAGGCAGTGAAGAGCTGGCTCTACACTGGTTCTTATTAACCCAGAGGAGGAGATTTCTGGCAGAGAGAGAGACACCTGGTGATAGTTTAGCCTTTTGCCTTATAAAATCATTTCATGCTGTTGAGTCCCCACTCCAGCTTTCCCACCAATCCCCGCCCCCCACAAAAAAACACCTTTGGGTTCAGGTTGCCCACCCAACTCCACTAATTGATTTGGGCTCAGTTAATCCAAACTGGACAAAAGGACTCCATTTCAACCAGAACCAGGCATATCTAGAAAGCAAACTCTGCAGCAAACAAAAACTTATAAAACCAAACATGCAACCCACGTTGAAGAGAACTGGCTTGAGATGACCCGTTGCTTTGGGTCACCTCAGTCATTGATGCCCACATGTGTGGAAAACCAAGCCCTGAGTTCATTATTGTACGTGCTTGGAGTCTGTCACACGGAAATGCATGTCAATGGACACACCCCCAGGAAGAAGGACATGTAAATGCATATCCTTGGCTTTCCTAAGTTAGAAATTATTTTATTGGGCCTGGCTTCAAAAGGGGCCAGAGGTCATTGGTGGGGAAGGAGGAGAATCTTCCTTTTCTTCATTTATTTATTGCTTGCATGATTTTTTCCTGCAGGCACCAATGACCTCTCTAATACAAAAATGTTTCCAAGAAGGCTGATGGTCAAGGCAGCCTGGGGACACGTGCAGCCTGGGACTCACTGCTCTCCAGACCCTCTGGTTCTTTGTAAGTTTGACAGGCCTTCTCTAAGTGGACGGGTGAGGATGTGGGGTGGCATGGGGAGAGGAACAGGCTACAAAGGGATCTGCACGTCCACAGCTCCCCTTCCGGAGCTGCAAACCTGTTATTTTGCATTCTTCTGCCGGCACTGCCCTGTGCAGCTCCTGATCTGACACAGGCTTCTTTCCCACCCCACCACTAATGTGAGCTTCCCCACTTCTGGCCTCCCACTCAGCTGACAGTCCCCCCAGGCCAGGCAGCCCACATCCTGCCCTGCTTCCCCTGGGATGAAGGCTGGGTCTTGTACCCACCCTGGATTGGGGCAGCCAGGTTAGCTCAGCAGGTTGAAGGGTGGAGATAGAGAGATTCGAATCCTGGGGCTAACTCTGAAAAGCCCAATGTTATGCCCAACAGAAATGCTCTGCTGTCCCCAAAGCCCCTGGAGCCATCTCAGGGTGGCCAGGGACATCTGACAAAAGCCCTAAACCCCACACAGTACCAGGGATGGTGGGTCTGGCTGTGACCTCCCAAATAAACCCTTGCCCACGACTGAGCTGGTGACTCTTCAGTTCCTGTCAAGCTTGGCTCAGAAGCACCGACCCGGGTGCTAGCCTAACACCCCAGGACAGCCCTGGCCCTCATTCTCACCTAGGGATGGCGACTAGAGCCACAGCAGTACCTTGCATGTGAACAGCACTAGGCAGTGCTCAAAGCACCCTGAGCTCCACATAAAACCCCACCAGGAAGGACGGGCAGAGGTGCCACCTGCATTTGCACAGGTAAGGAATTTGAGCCAGTTACCTGGGGCCCCCAGGGTCCCATGCTGGTGAGTGGGAGCCAGAACCAGAGCCTGTGCCTTTGGACTCCCAGGCAAGGGCTCTTTCCCTCAGAAAACAGTACTTCCTGGTGTATGTCGTGCTTCTGGGACCCCCCAATACCCCTGTGTCTGAGAGCCAGGGAAGCCCAGTCCGTCTTTCCCCACCCTCCGGACTTGGCGCTCCCGACACTGTGCACACAGCCCTGAGCTAGCCCTGGCCACTGCCCTCTCCAGCTGACGACACGCAGCGGGCTCGAGGCTGCAGTCCTGCTGTGACGTGGCCACTGTGGGCACCTGCCTCCAGCCCACGGCCCTGGTTGAGGACCTAGAAGGTCATGTGAACAGAGGAGAGCTGTGGGCTTGGGATAGGCCGAAGGTTTGCCAAGTTTTTAGGCCACAGAAGCACGTTCTTCAAATGCAAGCCCATTAAAACCAGAGGAGCAACACGGACTGATGTGAAGGCCCAGCTGGGCCCTGCCTCCCCGACCCGGCCAAGGCATCCCCTTTTTCCCCAGGCCCTGGAGCCACCTGCAAGGAACACCTAGGTCACTTCATCGAACAGTTTTAAACGCCATCCCAGAGCCCTCCTGGCTGGGCGCTCCCTGCCTTGGGGGGCCCTTGCCTGTTCTGGTTCAACAGCCGCTCTCTGCCCGCCAGAATACCAGAAACCCCATGTGGGGTTGTGTCCCTGAGCGTGCCAGGCAGGCTTCAGGGGGAGGAGGGCAGTGAGGAAGGGGCAGGGGACAGCTTTCTGATTCTTCTCCCCTAGAAATCCTGCCTGAGGCTCTAGTATCCAGAGGGAGGAAGAGGAGAAATGGTTCCTGCGCTTGGGGGCCTCCCTGTCTGCTGGGGAGCGTGTAGGGGGTGCAAACACACACACACACACACACACACACGTACACACAGGCACAGAAGCAGCTCCAAAAGAGAAACCCCATAAAAGCAAGCCCAGGCTCCCCCAGCCACGCAGAGCAACACATCCCAGTGAGGGACCGCTGGAGTGAAGGTGGGCCAGAGCCCAGGTGAGGCAATGGGATGTCCTCCCAGGAAAGGCCTGGGGGGAGAAAGGAAGACCCCTGAGGCCGATCAGGTAACACACCTCAGCCAGCAGGAGAATGCCAGGCAGCCTGCGCTTGGCATGCAGGTGGGGCGGGTACGCTTCTCCCAGGTGTGCCCTGAGCTGGTAGTTTCGGTTAGGGTGAGTGAGGGGCACGGGGGCGGGCGGGCAGCCTGCCAGCGGGGACCCACAGCAAAGGCATCAAATGGGAGAGGAACCAGCCCCCTCGTACCCAGCCCCTGCATGTAGCCAATGTTAAACAAATGATGTTTGAATGACAGAAGGAAAGGAGGAAGGAGGAGAGGGAGGGAATGGATCTGTTTAGCTGCATCATTCTCCTTACTGAGGGAGGAAAAGAAGAAATAAGACAGTCATCAATGAGGATTATTTTTTACTGAACAATTTTACTGAATAAATGGTTTCGAGCTTGTAAACATTAAAGCCTCTGAAAAGAAACAGTGACCCGAATTCTGGAGACAGTGAGTTCAAGGAGCTTCCCTACCCGTTCTGAGTAAGAACCCCACCCCCGTGACCCCCTCACCCTCCGCGGAGCTGCAACAACCCGGGGACAAGGACTCCCCAGAAGGGCCACCTCCCTGCCCCCCACACAGCTGGGAGCCCAGCCAGCCTGAGAGGTGGGCGGGGTCCTGAGCTTCCTGCCAAGGGCCAGCGGGGCCCAGGGGTCTGTCGGACGGGCTGACTCTCAGGCAAAGCTCATCTCCGAATCCCCCTCCCCAGCTCGGCTCCGGAGGAGGGGTGGGGGGAGGGCCTTCCAACCCTCACACCGCTTTCCTCCCCTCATTGTCCCCCTGGAGACACCTGAGGCCATGCCCCAGCACTGCCTGTCCCGGACCCACGTCCTCCTTCTCGGAGCCTGGACTCAGAGCTCCCCCCGGAGCGAGAAGGTTCCTGAACAGGCTGGCCAGGCCTCCACCCTTTTCCGGCAGATGGTGCGAGGGGACAGGGCAAACGGTGATCCTGGGCACAAGAAGGCTGTGACGTGCCTTGTGGAAAGAATATGTGAGTGAGATAAGCTTCGTCCTCACACAAAACAAGCTTCCGCGTTCAGGGGTATCTTCTGGACCCCGCCCTGTGGGCGGTGCCTGTGCTCCTGCTTCAGCGGGGCTTGAGGGGCGGGCGAACGAGGCTGGCTGAGGCAGGGGTGAGCGTTCAGCCATGTGTCGGCTCGCGGTGGGAGGTGGGTGTCCCAAGTGACCCAGAGCTGAGAGCTCAGCTTCAGGCCTGACACGGGCCCAGCTGTATACGCCTCTTTGAAAACTGTGCCGCTTCCGCAGAGCCGCCGGGCCCACCACCCTGGAGGCTGTCGGTGACAGAACAGGCAGTGGTGGAGGGAGGTCTGTGCCTGCGGAACATCCGTTGCCTGGCCTGTCCTCACAGCCCTCCATCCACTCGCCCCTTCGGTTCCCACCCCCAGATGCCTGTCCCCCTTCCCCACTGAAAGCACTGTCCCTGGATGTCACCCCACCTCACAAAAGACAGACGTCTCCACCGCCTGCCCAGCACACTGTCCTGGCCCTTCACCTGAGATGACCCTTGAGGACCCCCTCCATTTCAGGACCCAGGAGGAGCGGAGGGCACCCCTGTTCTCACAGCCTGAAACCCCGAGCCCTGCAGGGAGGCTTGCTGGGGTGCCTGGGGGGCTGGGGTGAGGGCTTGGGCCTGACTCCACAAAGCCACCGCTTTGTCTAACTAGGTGTGAAGCGGGCCTCTGTGACCCAGGCTGAGGACCAACCCACCAAACGTGATTTCTGCAGGGAAACCAATTCTGAATCCTGAGCCACCCGCTTGCAGTGGTGCGCAAGTCCAGGATTTGCCGTGATTTGGGTGCTGAGCGGAGGGCAGAAGTCATGGCCCAGACCCACGGTGGCTGCCTGCCATGGGCACAAGCCCAAGCTGCTCTCCCGACCCCCCAGGCCTGCACCCTCGCCCTCAGTCTGTCCTCTGCAGCTCCCATCACTCCCTTCCAACTTCTGCTGCCAGTTACCAAAAGACCTAGCCCATTGCTGGGCCAACGGAGCTTTGAAAACACAGGCTATCCTCACTATTCACGGATTTAATATTTGCAAATTCACCTACTCACTAAAATGTTTTACCCCAAAATCAATACTCAGGGGTCTTTCATGGTCCTTCATGGACACATGCAAAGTGGTGACAATTTGAACTGCCTAACAGGACATTCCCAGCTGAGGTCACAAGGTGATACTCTGCCTTCTCGTTTCAGCTCCCCTGCTGGAAAGAAGTCTAGTTAGTGTCACATTTTAAAATTTTTGTGCTTTTGGTGATTTCACAAAGATGTTCCTAAGCACAAGAAGGCTGTGATGTGCTTTATGGAGAAAAGATGAGTGTTAGACAAGCTTGGTTCAGGTGTGAGCTATTGTGCTGCTGGCCATGAGTTTGACATTACTGAATCAACAATATATATTAAAGCGTCTTTAAACAGAAATACACATAAAACAAGGTTGTGTATTAATCAGCTGATGAAGCTTGTATCCAGAGGCTCACAGGAGCCTAACCCTGTATTTCGTCTACGGGCAAAGGTTTAGTGTTTGTTAGGTCAGTGTTCTCCCAACTTTACAGAGCGTAACTACTGCGAACAATGAGAATCCACCATCCAGGTGCTATGCCTGGGCCCACCCGGATTTAGCTTATCAGGGTCTCCTGGGCTTGGGGGCCAGCATCTGTGTTTTTCAAAGCTCCACAGGTGATTCTGATGCAGGGCCTGGGTGGGAGCCGCTCCAGTGCTTCCTTGAAGCGCCCGTGTTAGACCTGCTGGGCCTGGATGGTGGCAGCCCTGAAACAACCTTCTGGCACCACTGGGAGGTGATGTGTAGTGTGATTTGGTGAAGAGAACACAGGACTGCCATGGTCACTGGGACCTGAAGACTCTGTGTGACCTCAGGCAGGTCGTCTAACGCTCAGGGCCTCAGCTTCCCCACCCATATCATGAAGGTAATAACACCTGTGCGTGGTGGGGTTTTGCTCTGAAATTCAAGCATGTTTTGTGGGCTGGGACGCCAGGAGTCCACTGGTGTCTTTTGAGAGAGAACTTGTTCCCAGAGGAAAGGAGATGGCCTCGGCCGAGAGTCTGGGGAGGGACAGCTTGGGGGACCACCCCTGAGGTTCCACCTCCTGGGCTTTTCTGGCAGCAAGATTCAGACTCAGTCAAGTAACTTCAGGAAAAGAGGTTTTATGGGAAAGAAAGATGTTCCTGGGAGAGGAAACGGAAACCCCCGGGACGCCAGCAGCCAGTCTCTGTCCCTCCCCCAAAGGCACCAGCGTCTCCTGCCCCCTCCCCTCCCCCTGCCCAGCTTCCGCCTCGGTGCTGCTCACACTGGGCTGTGTATCTCAGGAGCGCTCCTCTCAGCTAGCTCAGTCTCTGCGATCCTCCACTGGCGTTTTCCAAGGCGGGAACGAATGGGTCAACCTTTCTGGGGCATGGTTGCTGGCTGGCCAGCTCTGTGGGTCAGCTGCAGGGGTGGGTGACCGTGTGGGACCGGCCACCACCCTGTGCCTCTGTCCTTTGGCAGATCCTCCCGAGCCCTCTGCAGCCCTACCACACGCACAGAGTGACAAGGGAAGCTTCTGCAGCGGCCCAGGGCCTGGCCTCCCGAAAAGCTCTGTGGGCAGAACAGGCCAGAGGTGGGATGCCGCCTGTGGGGTGGGTGCTGAGACACTGGAGGTGAGGTGGCACGTGTCCCCTTTCTCCTCACCGTCCCTCCTCCCCGACACGCAGAGGCCCACACAGGGAGGAGCTGAGAACAGACCACTGACCTCTCCAGCACAAGCTGGCCCCTCTTTCTCAGGGGGGAGCAGTTACTAACCACCTGCAGGGGTAGAAAATCTGCTTTTGATCTTTCCTCAGCCCCCTGTGGCCCGAAAGGCCCCCAGAGGCCAGGACATGGCTTGGGCCACCTGACACTGGTGTCGGAAAACCTAAAAATGTATCATGGAGGTGGCACCGCAGGAAGCATCACCACCCCGAGGACGAAGCCAGGGAGGGGAGCGTCGAGGACTGTTAAAACTTAGAAACGGGGGCACGCCCCACAGGGCGGGGACCCCAGCGTCTGGGCTGGCGGCCCCTGTCAGCTGGTGTGACTTCTCTGGGGTGGAAGGGGGGCAACGATGTTGGTTCTGCAAGTGCTGGAAAACTGCAAACTGGATTTAGCTGCTGCTGTGGGGAGGAACCCCGCTGCTGGGCAGAGGAGGCCAGGGCTGTGGTGCTGCTCACGGGGCGGGAGGTGAGCAGGACAGAGCCGGTCTCCCTCCAGCCCGCCCCGCCTCTGCTCGCGCCTCCTACTGGCAGAGTCGAACCACGAGCAGCTGCCAAAGCCAAAAGCTGTCTGCCGGGTCCCCGCGCCTCGGAGGCGGACCGGAGAAAGACCAGCGCTCCCGGAGCGCGAGCCGGGGCCTGTTCTCCCGCACGTGTGTGCACGTGCACACACACACACACAGAGACACACACAGATATACACACCGATAATACACACACACAGAGACACACACACAGATATACACACCGATAATACACAGACACACACAGAGACACACACACAGATATACACACCGATAATACACAGACACACACAGAGACACACACACAGATATACACACAGATATACACACCGATACATACAGACACACACACAGATACACACACAGACACACACAGATATACACACAGATACACACACACAGATATACACACCGATAATACACAGACACACACAGATACACACACACAGATATACACACCAATAATACCACACACACAGATATACACACTGATAATACACAGACACACACAGAGACACACACACAGATATACACACCGATAATACACAGACACACACACAGATATACACACCGATACATACACAGACACAGACACACACACAGACACACCAATAATACACAGACACACACAGAGATATACACACATATACCCACACACACACACACATACACACACACAGATATACACACCGATACATACACACAGACACACAGATATACACACAGATACACACACAGACACACACACAGAGACACACACACAGATATACACACCTATAATACACACACACACAGATATACATACACAGATATACACACCGATACATACAGACACACACAGAGATATACACACCAATCCATACACACAGACACACACACAGATACACACACACAGATATACACACTGGTACATACACACAGACACACAGACACAGACGCACACACAGATATACACACTGATACGTACACACAGACACACACACAGATAGACACACAGATACATACAGATAGACACACAGACACACACACAGATACACACACAGAGATAGACACACAGATACACACACAGACACACACACAGATACACACACAGATATACACACACACCACACACACAGATATACACACACAGGTACACACAGACACACACAGATATACACACCGATACATACACACACACACACAGATAGACACACAGATACATACAGATAGACACACACACAGACACACACACAGATACACACACACAGATACACACACACAGATATACACACACAGATACACACATACAGGCATACACACAGATACACACATACAGATACACACACACAGATATACACACACAGATATACACACACAGATACACACATACAGACATACACACAGATACAGACAGGTACACACAGATACACACCACACACACAACTATACACAGACACACAGATACGCACCACACACACATGTATACACAGACACACAGTTACACAAATACACACACATAGATACACACACAAAGATATACACGCACACCGAAACCACAAGCTCCCTCCCTGCAGGCTGGATTGTGGGTCCTGCCCCTTGAGTGTCAGAGCTAAGTCAGCAAACCTCATGCCTTGACTTGGGGGAACTTCTCTGATTCTGAACCGCCAGCCCCTGGGCCCATTTCCTCCACACCCCCAAACAGCCCCATGGTTTGAGATCCTGTATCAAAAGGAAGCTCAAAATTCTCCATCTCTGGAGGATCATCTGGGCCTGGGGGGTAGGCAACGTCGGCGGTGCACACCCCTGTTCTGGAGGAGAGTCCCAGGAGCTGAGATAAAGCCAACTCTGCACTAAATTGCTCGTCACGCAGGAAACACGATGAAACTCCTTTACCAATAGAAGGTACGGGCTAAAAACGTTCTTCTGGGCTCCTTTTAAATGTCACTTTCTCAGAGAGATCTTCCCAGCCCACTGTGATTAGGTGCCTCTGCCACCCCACTGTTCTCCATCCTTGTGTGTTGCCATTTCCTTCAGAGCACCTGTCATGGTGGGCAATTCTATTCTTTTGCAGCTGGTTTATTGCTGGTCTCCTCTAGACAACAGACCCACAGGGCAGGGCCATGCCGGCCTCCTTCACCACTGCAGACTCAGGATCTGGCCCAGTGCCCACCTCATAGTAGATCTCTGTAAGGGTTTGTCAAATGAATCAACTTAACAATATAAAATGGTTCTAGATGAGTTGTGATAAATTGATGGATGATGGAGCTATGAATTAGTGGTGTGTGTGGCATAACCAACTCTGAGAAGAATGCTGTGGAGGGCAATTACTCTCCTCTCCCACAAACCATTTCCAGATTGAGAGGACGGCAGGCAGGAGAATTGTTCTGCCCTCTGCGGCATTTCTGCTGGGATTGTGGTCCTGTACACCCATGGGGGTTAGGGCCTAACCCAGGCTTCTTCCTCGGCACAACTTTCACTCCTGACCCTCCGAAGGCACTGGGCTCATTAAGTGTTAGAGCTGGTGGGACCCCATAGATCTCAAAGATGCCTCCATGTCACAATCACTGGGGTAAATTTAAAAACACCAATTTGTGGACCCTGCTAGGAGCTTAAGTCCTGACTGTGCCACATACTGTGTGAGCTTGGGAAAGTTACTTAACCTCTCTGTGCCTTGATGTCGTCACCTGTAGAATGGAAATAATAACAATCCCAACCTCAGAGATTTATTGTAAGGATCAAAGTCAACAATGTACCTAAAGCTCTTGGTGCAATGCCTGACTTAGTAAATACTGAATAAATGGAGCTATTATTGTAATGATTATCTCACCACTAGTTAGCGGCTGCCGTGGGGCGAGCATCCAAGCCTCCTGATCCCGGATCTAGTGTTCTTTCCAACACGTCACTCTGAATGTGCACACAGCCTTCCCTCTGAGGCCAGGCTCATACTCGGCAAAGAGGACATATGGCCGCTGCCCTGGGACCCTTTAGTCAAACTGAATGGAAGAGAACACTGCACCTGAGAATGAAGGGCAGCTCTGACCCCTGGGGAACAGGCAGCTGGAGAACATGGGAGTTCAGCAGGCAGGTTTTGGGCCCTTTGGGAAGCCCTTTGGCTGCTCCTGTTAGCATTTCATTATGGAAATATTGGGAACCAAAAATAGATGCTCTTAAGGGGAGCTTAATCCTCTGGGCTTTACAAAACAGCTGCTGGAGAGTTCCATGAACCAACCACCGGGGGGCACTACTGTCCCATGCAAGTGGTTGCTGGTGAGCCAGAACTGGTCAGAAGTTTCCATGAAAATCCCAACAGCCTTCCACAGCCTCATGCCCCAGCCTGTCCTGCTCAGGATCCTGTGGCTCGGGTCCCCACAGATCACCAGTTCCTAGTCCTAGAGATACCTCTTCGCAACTCAGCCCCCTGCTCTCCTCCTCGGGGACCCTTAAGAGCCAGGACAGTTCTTGCATCTATTTTCCTGGCTTCTTCCCTCCACCCCACCCACAGGACTAGCACAGCACTGGATACACAGCAGGCATGTGCTGGTTGGTAGATGGCTATGTGAAGTCCGATGTAATTAAGACATTGTGGAAAGGAGGCTGCCTGCGCTTTGGGGGAATGGTGAGAGTGTGGAGTAATATGGATCAGAAAGAGGGTTAAGGCTGATGGTCAAGGGGAGGGTCATGGCTAAATGGGAAAGCAGGGTGAGGGGACTTCAACAGGGAGGCAGCAGATGTATTTCAGAGATCTGGGTAATGAGAAACTGCTCCACGTCCAGGTCGAACCCTTACCTCAGGGTCCTGGGCGGCAACACCAGGATATTATGGGGGTGATGAGCCCGAGCAGCCCAGCACTGCTCAGCTGACCTCCAGGTGGGCATTGCTGGCCCCAAGGCCATTGTAGTCTCTCCTGTCTTTGGGATGGTTTGCAGCTGCCACCATCAGGTGGGGAGCTCCCACGGGTGGGCTTAGATCCCACTGCCTCCTTCTGGGTGAGGCCCCAGGGCTCAGCACCCTGAACCTGTATCACACGTCCTTAGTCCAAAAGTCTCCCTCAAGAGACCCTCAAGGATTTTAGAGTCTCTGCCACGAGCCTAGCATATCGCATCCTAATTCCACCTGCCCGGAAGTTAGCCTCCCCCAGAAGACTTGATTTTCAGGTGCAGTATAATGAGGCAGAGTGGAAAGAACATCGGAAGGGAATAAATCTTGTGTTGGAATCCCAGCTCTAGATCTGTTAGGTGTCAGAGGTGTGTTGGAATCCCAACTCTAGATCTGTTAGGTGTCAGAGGTGTGTTTTCCCTGAGACCAGTTTGTCATCTGTAAAATGTTACTACCTCCTTGCAGAGGATCTGATGAAGGAGCAAATACCTAGGGCACAGGGCTCATGCCTGTAATCGTCCCTGACACAGCAGTGAACTTAGACAAGAGGTCCACAGAGCCCACAGCAACACTGACTGACGGCATGAGTGTGTAGAGGGGCAGGAAGCTGGGTCCAACTGGGAGGGGTGTGCAACAGGGTGGGTTTGCCTAGGTGGCGGTGACTGCAGCCCCGAAGGTGCAGTAAACTCAGTACCCCAGGAGGAAGGGGAGTGAGAGGAGAGCAGGAGTCTCGCTCAGGAATGGGGAGAAGCCGGCAGCAGCATGGTTGACAGGTCACACCCACCAGCCACCCCCTGCAGGCCCGGGGCGTCCACTTCCCAGACACCTCAAGGCCACACCCCAGACTCTGCCTCTAACCCTCCCCTCTCAGCTGCCGCTTCTCTCCTCTCTCGGAGCCCGGCTTCCCTCAGGTGGTCTGGAGCTCACACAGCTTCACCCTTTGCCGGTGCTTTTTAATTTAATTTATTTTTATTTTTATTTTTTTAATACTTCTATTTGATTTTTGGCTGCATTGGGTTTTCATTGTTGCACGCGGGCTGTCTTTAGTTGTGGTGAGCGGGGGCTACTCTTCGATGCAGTGTGCGGGCTTCTCATTGCCGTGGCTTCTCTTTGTTGCGGAGCACGGGCTCTGGGTGCACGGGCTTCAGTAGTTGTGGCACGCAGGCTCAGTAGTTGTGGCGCACGGGCTTAGTTGCTCCATGGCATGTCGGATCTTCCCGGACCAGGGCTCGAGCCCGTATCCCCTACGTTGGCAGGCGGATTCTTAACCACTGCGCCATCAGGGAAGTCCCTACCGGTGCTTTTTTAGATCTCTTCCAGCACCCTCTGCAGCTCATGCCTCTGACTCCCATACCCCATGGGCCTCCAGAACCTCAGCCTGCGGGAGCCCCAAGTCCTCTAGTCACCCTGGAGGGAAGCTGGGGTGGTGCCGAGAGTGGGGTCACAGCAGGGCCTAGGCTGAGCCGGGCAGAGGCTTGGCAAGAACAAGGCCGTGGGCCTGGCTGCAGGGTGGGCACTGAAGACCTGGGCAGAGACCCTGCGGGTGAGGCCTGGGCCAAGCTCAGCACAATGGACACCTGTAACATTAGGCCTCTGGCAGCAGGACTGAGTCTCCAGCTGGCAGCCTCTGAAGTGAGGCACTGGGCAGGGCGGGGCAGCCAGTGGAGGACCCCAGTGACCCCACAGGGTGGGGACGGTCCAGTAGCGCAGGGACTGACAGGGGTGGATAGTCTGGGCAGATGCGCAGCTCCTTTGGCCATTTTTTCCCTTTGGGCTTCAGAGCAGGTGGTCCCCAGGAAGCCCTGAGGGAAGAGGCAGCTCGGATGGGCCCTGCCCGGCCCAGACAGGACAGCAACAGTTGGGGCAGGGCTTCTTTCCTCCAGCCTGAGGGCTTCCCAGGACTGTCTGTGCTGGTTACCATCTGCTGACGTGGTTGCCAGGGGAACCACTTACTATTTGTATATGTTCCCACATGACAAGGCTGTGCAAAGGCTCAGGCGTGTTTGGTCCAGGAGAGATCCCGGAAGCAGCGATGCCCAGTGGGCTCTGGAGACCTTGGCCAGTGGGCAGGAGCTGTCGTGAGGCCCCAGGATTCAGACCTACATCCCTGAATGTAGGGTGGGGAAGGGTGCTGCCAAGAAGAGGGGTGCCCTGGGTGTGGCAGCACCAATCCATTCACTCATTTATTCATTTTATCAAACACAGAAGGTGCTGGGCGGTGTGCTAGGTGGTGGAGAGAGCTGAGAACAGGGCAAGTGCCTCACAGCCTGGTGCAGAAAATTAAAACACAATTGCCTCCACAGGAGTATGCTGGGTACCATCTTGGTAGAGAGGGATCCAGGAAAACTTCCTTGATGAGGTGATATGTAAGCCAGGATAAGATTGTGCAGGTGATGTGGGCAAGGGGTAAGAGCATTCCAGGCAGAGGGAACAGGATGGGAGAGGGGCCAGGGGAGATTGTGAGGGAGGCACCTCCTCGAACTGAAGTCACTTAACTTCTGGAGTGTGGGGTAGGGTGAAAGCTGGGCAGGGACCCAAACCATCAGGTGCTGGCAGGGGTGGGACAGGCTGCACCACGGTGGGTACCCCCAGGCACACCTGATCTTAGGCCTCTGGCAGCAGGACTGCAGTCTGGGCAATGCCCTGGGGGTAGAGGGGCATGATTCTCCATTGCCCTTGGGACTCTGGGAGAATCTCCAGGGCTTCTGGGAAACCAGAGAGTCTGAGCTATTAGAGGCAGGTTCCATCAGGGGAGCTGGGCTACTGCTCATAGTTCTGGGTTGAGCAGCTAGAGTTCAGGGAGAGGGAAGAGAGAGAGAGGAGAGAGAGAGAGAGAGAGAGAGCGCGAGAGAGAGGGAGAGAGGGAGAGAGAGAGAGAGAGCGCACTGTAGCTGGTCACCCTGACTTCTTCAACCCCAGCCTTTTGCCAAGGCCCCAGACAAACAACTAAATGTTTCTTCTCACCTGGGTCCGTGACCCTGCTGGAAGTCCAAGAAGCCACCAGTCCTTGAGGTGAGGGTGGAATGGAGTGCAAGGGGGGAAAACAAGAAGGTGACACTGCCCGGTATCAGGAGTCTGCTGTCACATACATGCATACTGCATGTGTATTACATGCACATTACATACACAACGGAGCCTAATCCTAGCGCCAGCCTTAAAAAAATGTGTATTTTGACCCCCCTTTTAAAGGTTAGGAAACTGAGGCTCAGAGAAGCTAAATAACTTCTCCAGGATCATAAAGGTAGAAAGTCATGAAACCAGGATCCAAACCAGGTCAGTCTGATGCCAAACCCTGTCTCTCTCTACAAGACAAATGTGATTTACTGCTATGTGCCAGGCACCGAGCTAAGTACTGCAAACCAAAAGACAAGATAGCATCTCTTCTCTGAGAATCTAATGAGATCATGTGGGAGGAATGACCGCAGATTGTATTTTCCCAGCATGGTCCATTGCCCCTTGACTCTGGGCGGAACTCCGTGGCTGCCTTGGCGAGTAGAAGTGATGCTGCCTGGTGCCGAGGCCGGGTCATAAAAGGAAGCACAGCCCAGACCTCGCGCTGTGAGAAGTGACACGTGGAGAGAGCTGGAGCTCGGGCCGGCAGCCAGAGTCACCACGGGACCTGTGGTCCCCACTGCTCCCTCGCAGAGTTCCTGACACACACAGTCTCTGAGCACGAAGAATAGCTGTTTCACGCCACTAGGTTCTGGGGGTGATTTGTAAGCCATGGTCACTGGAACGAGAGCTTTGTGAACCGTAAAGTGCTATACAAGTGTCAGATGTTATTAGTAAAACTGAGTTTGGCGTAAGGGGATTGTGTTAGTGTCTTAGGAAGTAAACTTTGTCTTAACCGGGGTTCTCCCCCAAAGCAGAGACTGAGCAGGGGCTCACATTTTGGAAGTGAGCCATGGGATCGGCCAGTTCAAGGGTGTGTATGGAGCTGATTCCGGCTGTGCCCAGCTGGGGCTCAGCATCTCCTGGGACCCCTGTAGAACCGGCCTCAGGGTGTGGGATTGGTGTACTGGCTCCAGCCCTGTTGGTGGAGGGTTGTTCTGGGGGGAGTTAAGGCCTTGCACTTGCCGTTGGGAATGCCTCAGAATGGCTCAGAGCAGCTCGCATGGCAGAGGAGCCATGGGAAGAGAGCTGAGTCTGTCACTGAGGGATGATACCACACCTGCTGGGCTGACCGTGAAATGGAGCATAAAAAATGAGCGACACATCACGGTATCAAGGCAATAATTACATCTGATGTCCTGGACGGAGGCCTGCAGGGCCAGCCTCTGCCTGGATAATTTCCCCACCGGCCATGGGGCAGCCTGCCTGGCGTGCCTCTCCAGAGAAACCTGGGCATCTCCAGGCCTGCTTGAGCAAGGCCTTCATGGCCTGGAAGCCTCCAGGAGCTGACAGAGCCCCAGCAGGCCATGCTTGTTGGAGTCTGGGGCTTTGAGAAGCGGCCTTTTGAAGGAAGCCAGTGTAGAGGGTAAGGCTGCTTTATTCAGACCCTTAGTGTTTCTCCTGGAAGCTAAGGAGGTGGTGAGCAGACCCCCCAGAGCAGATGCCTGAAGGATATGAGGTGTCTGAGTCTGGAGGTCATCCGTCCAGGCTGGGACCCGGGCAGGATGCCCTCTGCACGACCGTACCTCTAGGAGCTGGCTTGCTGGTCAGGCCCCTCTGCCCGCTCTCCTGCTGACCAGTCAGCTCCATCGCTCTCCCCTCTGGGACGCTCAATACTTAGTGGTCTTATCTTCCAAATGGAGAACCAGGCTCCCTGCTCCCAGGCCTTGTCTCCTGCCTTTAAACCTTTAAGTCTCTTCATCCCTGTTATGGGCAGGGAGCCGGCTCCATTCCACCTGTCGGGGAGGCCCGGGCAGCTGCCCGCCAGGAGCACAGAGAAGGAGGGGTGAGTACCCTGGCTGCGGGAAACACGAGGCAGGAGGAGCTGCCTGGGCATCGCCTGGGAGACAGTGGAGGAGATGCACCTTGCAAGAGGAACTTAGATTTGGGGAAGGACTTCGTGAATTATACCAATATCAACAACACTCCAATGTGCTGGGCACCTCTACCTTAGGCCAGAAATTGAGTGTCCCTTCTGAGAGGTTGAACTTGAACCTGTGTGGTTAAGAACCCAGCCCCCATCCACTCTCCCATCGCCTTCCCCTCACCTTTGCTTCTCCTGGGTAAAGGTCATAGCTCCTTTCTTCCTTCTTCATTCCAAGGTGGTGCATGACCTCCCCACTATGCCTGGGGTCCCCCGCTGGGAGGAGGCCTTGCCTCAGCAGCTGGTGAGGCTGGTACAGCTCTGTCCCTCAGGTCTGCTGAAGGGTTTCCTGGGATGCAGGACTTTCAGTGTAAAACCCAGCAAGTCGGGAAAGGTTGGCCACCCTAGGTGAGTGTCTGTGCTTTTGTGTTTGGGGGAGACAATCTCATCAATAGGCAATTACAGCAAAGCGGGTGATTGCTAAGCTATAGGGGACCTCACAGGAAGGCTTCCTGGCAGAGGTGCATCCAAGCTGAGTCGTCTAAGGATATAAACCTTTAAAGCAAAGAAGACATGACAAACAAATGTGGGCGAAGGGGTAAATGGGGCAGCAGGCTTTGGGCTCCAGGGATCTGTGTGTTTTTCTTTAGGTCCCATAGACACCAATGATGCAAATCCCCCCGCCAGCCTGCATCCCCCTCCCCTGAGCTGTACCTACCCTTAGTGGAGCCTGTTTGGGGTGCCCAGATTTGTGTGTGCTCTGTCCTGGCAAAGGCTGACTTGGAATCTCGAAATGAGAGATATTCTTATTCAGAGAAGACCCTTGCTGGGGTGTAGGAGGTGGTCTTTGAAGTGTAGGGCAGGGAACTGGGCAGAATTGCCCCAGGAGTGGGGATCCTACGACCCTGAGGGAAAAATGTGCTGTGATGGGGGCAAGGGGAGGAGAGGGGAGCGGGGGAAACAGTGGTCCTGGAAAGTTCCCAGGGATCTGAGTTTGGAGACCTTGCCCACCTTGCAGAGATGGGGCTCCAAGGAATGGAATCCTAGCCCATCCATTGCTTGGTGATGCGGGAAGTGGGTGGCACATAAGTAAAAGTCATCTCTCGGGGGTTCCCAAGGACTTATAACCATTTGTATTCATTCATACATCATCTGTTTGGGGGCAAAATGTCCCAGTACAGACTACCTTGGCCACATGAACAACTTCCTGAATTCTAGGCCAAAGAGTCCTTCTGATAAATTCTAGACCCATTCTTCTTGGATGGCCAGCAAGCTCCCTGCTTCTGGAATGGGACCCAGGAGTTCACCATTAGTCTGGACACACCAAAGAGTAAAGCAAAGGTCAAACGTGGTCCTCCGAAGGGATCTGGATGGGTCCTCCCTGCGGTGACTGGTAAAGCGTAAGTGGTGTTTCTCAAAGTACATCTGGGCCCAAGTGTATCACAATCTCCTGGAGAGCTCATTACAAATGCAGTTCCCAGGCCATGTTCTAGAAATACTAAATCATAAGCCCTGGGGGTAGGACATAGGAATCAGCATTTTGAACAGTCACCCTAGGAGATTCTTCTGCTTAAAATGCTTCTATGTAAAAGGTCTCTCTAGTGGGTAGTTGCTATTTGTTTAAATAAAAGACAAAGTTGTATGTCAAATTTATCTCTACCGTAAAATTTCCAGGATTTCTCAACCTTGGCACAATTGACATTTTGGACCAGGTAATTCTCTGCTGTGGGGACTGTCCTGCGCATTGCAGGATGTTTAACAACATCCCCGGGGGACTTCCCTGGTGGTCCAGTGGCTAAGACTCCACGCTCCCAATGCAGGGGGCCCAGGTTCGATCCCTGGTTGGGGAACTAGATCCCACATGCCGCAACTAAAAGATCCTGCATGCCACAACTAAGATCTGGTGCAGCCAAAATAAATAAATATATATATTTTAAAGTCTTTAAAACAAAACAAAAACAACATCACTGGACACTAGATACCATCACTAGACACATGCTACCACTAGATAGCATCCTACAGTTTTAAAAATAATAGCTCCAGACATTGCCAAATGTCCCTTAGAGGGAAGAATCCTACCCTCAAAAGGGATTTCCTTATGAAATCTGACCTGAGTCCAGCGTGTTGCATGTGCTTCACCATCTTTGGAATGACCTCCAGGGCAGGCTCTGCCCACACCGGACCCCGGCCCTCCTCACCACCTTCCAGCTGCAGAAGGGGCTGAAGCCAGTTCATACCGTCACTTTCCTGGTTGTGGTGTAAAGCCAGGCCCTTTAATAGCTTTCTTTCCCATTCTCCACCCCTCCATCTAATGCACCCCATTTCTGCCACATCTCTCGGATGCCCCTGTTGCCCGGCCCCCGCCCCCTCACAGGCCGGGGAGACAGAAAGCAGGCCAGCAGAGACAAGGGGTGCTGATGAAGCTCCAAGGAGAGGGCACGTGTGGAAGAATTCTCCTTTTGTGAAAATAGGAAGTTTATTTTGGTGCTTATTCTAAAGTACACATGGTCATGGTACAAAACTTGGCAAGTACAGAGCAATATAAAGAAGAAATAAAGGTCACTCGTAATTCCTCTGCCCCCATAGCCCATGTTGACACCTAGGAGGTGTCCCCCCTCAGCGACTATTACCTCCCTGGCTGGTGTGCGGGCAGGATACCTAGGTGGGTAGAACACTTGACCAAGGGCAATAAAGGGCATTCAGTGTTCCAGGTTAAATGTCTGCTTTATTCAGATCCGGTGACCAGAGGCCCCAGCAGCCTGTTTTGCAGGAGAGTTTGCATCTGAGTGTCTCCCTGCCTCACCCTCCCAAGAACGGTCTCCTACAGATCAGAACTCGTCCTTTATGTCAAAATGGGGCTGGTCTTCAGGCTTGAAGTCCAGGTTGGGGCTGCCGTCCTCGTTGAGGATTCTTCGGGCTGTGTAGCCAACGATGGGATATTTGGCTTTGTACACTTTGGTGAAGACGTCATCCAGGGATTCCAGCTCCTCGGCTGTGAGGCCCGTCTTGGGGAGAAAAGCCCAAGAAATACAGGGGTAGGAATGAGTGACTCGTGCTTGCCACCGGCTTCTCGCCAGCCCTGACCCCGACTTTACTCGCCCCACGCCCCCTAATGCAAGGGAAAAAATATATCAGAAATCAAATCGTGGACAGTTTTTTCGAGACAGCCCTGTGTGTGCGCGTGTGTTGCGGAGGTTACGCGCGGGGGGAGCAATGGCTGCACCGTGTTTGTGGTCTGACTGACGTACGAATTAAACTCCAGAGAACCCCCAGCCTGGCCGGCGTCGGGGGGCGCTCTGCAGTCTGCAACCACCTCCTCCTGCCCGATTAAGCCCCCTGCCCTCTACACTCCTCCCCTCACAGATTTACACGCCCTTCCCCCCCCTGTAGTTTCTTGATTTGCTTCTGTAACGTTGCAGCTTAAGAGTGTGACTCACCTGAGCACAACGGGGGGTGAATGTCAGCCTTTCTGTTGGGATTACTTAGACCCCGAAATGGTTTTGGTTAATGCTATTTTCTCCTTCACAGAAATATGAGCGCGGCGGAGACTCTGCTCCTCCACCCTGTTCCTCCCCTGAGCTACCGGGAGTGGCCTGGAAAGCGGGTCTCAGAGACTAACAGCAAAGCTATCAGAGGCTGGGGGGTGGCGGGTGCAGACGGTCAGGGGGATGGGGCAGCCAGGGCAGGCTGGAGCTAAACTCTGAAGATCAACTGAGTTTGATCTCAAGTTCACAAGAGTTCACACTTGACTCTGTAGGCAGTGGGGAGCCCTGGAAGGTTTCTGAGCAGGAGGGGCACAGTAAGATATCTACTTTAAGAAAACAACTGGCTACCTCTGGAACACTAAACAGACTAGTTAGGAAGCTTTGCTACTGCCCAGAGTCGGGGCGTGGGGAAGAAAAAAGGCCATGGCCAAGGAGGTGGGACACTTTGACAGAGGCTCATTATCTGGCTCACAGTGTCGTGGGTGAGGTCTGCAGGATCCAGGGACATCTTGGCCACCCCTCTGGTGGAGTCCTTCCCGGTCAAGGCGTTGTAGGGGGCTCCTCGTCCGTAAAACTCTGTAGTGGGGAGGAAGGAAGAAGATGTGAGTGGATGTGCACAGAGCAGCCAGGAGCCTGTACACGGCAGGGGGCGGGGCTTCTGAGACCCCACCCCACCCAATCCTGCAAAGGCTCGGCTGAGGAGAGGGACATCAGTGAGGATGGGAAGTCCAATAAGCTGCCCCCAGCCTTCCGACTGGATTCCGCTAATTCAGAATATGGAATAAGTCACACATGCTGGGCTGAGAGGTGATTTTTCTTTTTTTTAAAATACAGAATGAAAATAATCCCTTAAAAATATTTAAAATGTAAACAAGAGGGACTTCCTACTGGTGGTGCAGTAGATAAGACTCCACGCTCCCAATGCAGGGGGCCCAGGTTCCATCACTGGTCAGAGAACTAGATCCCACATGCATGTTGCAACTAAGAGTTCACATGCTGCAGGCGAGCCACAACTAAGGAGCCCGTGAGCCACAACTAAGGAGCCCGCCTGCCGCAACTAAGACCCAGTGCAACCAAATAAATAAATAAATAAATAATTTTAAAAAATGTAAACAAGAAAAATGTTCTGTCTTTCTAAATGTTCATGGAAGCCAAGTCTACTTCCATACATCTTTTGTTTGGTATCAAATAAACAATGAACCATTACAAGACTACTTCCACGATATCAGTTGTAGTTTCCATTAGGGAAAACATGAGATGGCATTAAAATGTTCTATAATGTTCTATGATCACGACTCTTTGCTAAGTAATACTTTTCCTCTCACTGCTTTATCTAGGGTAAATCATCCAGTTTGACGTTGATTCTATAGGCAACAGGCAGCCCTGGAAGGCTTTTGAGCAGGAGAGTGACATCATGAGAAAAACACAGTTGAAGCACCTCACTGACAAAGACTGTGAACTCATTCTGGGGGGAAAAGGACCTGCCCAGCATTCCCTCCCTTCCCTCCCACCTCCAGCACCCACTCAGGCTACCACACTCCCCAGAGGTAAGGATTCATAAAGCCAAGCCCCTTACCCTTTCCAGAAGTGACATCAAACACCACCCCTTTGACTGCCATGTAGATGGGCTGATCTTCCTAGGAAGCAGGAGAGAAGCTGTGAGGAGGAGACAAAGAGCCCAGCTCCGCCAGTTCAAGTGAGTAAAATCTCTTCCCATCACAGCCGGTGCAGAGGGGTGAAGTTACAAGCCGGTCCTCAGGGAGCTCGCCCCACCTGCGCAATGTCATGCCCACTCACAAAAACCTGGAAAAGTCACGAAGCATCATGACAAGCCTATGGCAATACCTTTCCCAGGAACTGAAGCAACTCTGTACAGATAAAAATTCAAAAGAATATTAAATGAATTACTTAAATCAGTCCATGGGACTTCCCCGGCGGTCCAGTGATTAAGATTCCACGCTCCCAATGCAGGGGGCATGGGTTCGATCCCTGTCTGGGGAACTAAGATCCCGCATGCCGCATGGCATGGCCAGGAAAAAATAAAAAATTAAATCAATCCAAATTTCATCTTCATCAATGTACATACATGGAGGTAATCAGTGTAAATGATCTATTTTATATCAATATTTTGCTTCCTACAGGTAATATTAGTTCATACAAACATTTTCATGTATTGAAATAACTAAAACAGCTGTCACTTAAACAGTTCTATCTTATTTTAGTGATACTGTGTACCTGTTTGTGTAGCTATTCTAGTTTGGATCATCTCCAATTCCTGAGAACTATAAATGGCAGCATTACGAATATCTTTCTACAAGTTACTTTCTAATTTGTTGAGTTATCTCCTTGAGGCCTATTTCAATATATGGAATATAAGTAGATGAACATAATCACTTTTTATATTTTACCAGTTTGTCCTTCAAAAAGCCATTTATGGTGCTAGAAATATACAAGCAATACTGTTTCCTTGCAGTTCCTTGGGTTTTACACTTTATTTTTTGCTATATTCATGGGTATACAAAAGGAAAGATAGAAAAAAATGTAATTCCCAAGTGACAGATAAGGACTCTGGAGGAATTTTAAGTTAAAATCAGAAGGGGCCTTGAAGCTAATCTATCTAACACCTTCGTTTTACAAATGCACCTTCATTATCCAGGCCTGGGGAGATTATGAGACCTACCCAGAGTCACAGAGCAAATCAGAGGGAAAGCAGTTTCTGGAATCCGGAGCCCAGGAATCCAAGGCTCAGTCCCCTCTCTGGCCTGCCCCACCAGAGGGCACACAGCACGAGGACAGTGCACTTGCCTGGGACCAGGAGAGGGTGGGTGTCCTGGGAAATTCATTCAAAAGACCCAGGGCCACGAAGAAAGACACAGTGAGTGGGTCGGAGGTACCCAGATGTTAGGCAACCAGGGGAGCCACCTGCATCAATGAGGCAGGGCCTTTATCTTTCCTCTGGGTCTTGGGCTTGCTTGGCCATCTGGCCTTCCTCCCTGCCTGTGGCCAAGCAGGGCCAGGAGAGAGTGCCACGTGAGCTACAATGACAAAGGGATACCAGAACAGTGTGGCAGAGGAAGGATGGCCTCTTCCACACCTGGGAGAGCCCTGGAGCCTGGGTGCAGGCAGGAAGGCGGGAACTCCTGGGCCTCCAGCACCCTCAGACCCTGCAACAGAGGCTGGGGACAGAGCAGAAGTTCCTCACTGGTGACTCTTCTTGAAAAAGAGAGAAACTACTACAGATGTTTTCTTCTGCAGAAATACCTGGGCCCTCCAATGGTCTAAGGCCATGTTTTTCTAACTGCAATTGGCATTGGTAACATATTAGTGGGTCATGGAATCAATTTAGTGATTTATCAACAGATTTAAAAAAAGATGAAATAGGAAAAAAAAATTCAAAATAGAGCAGAAACTAGAAAACATCAGAGTGCCTCACACATAGTAAGAATGAGCATAGTTTCACGGCACTTTTGTTTCAGTTGTGTGTGTGTGTACACCAGGGTAGGATGCAAAATACATTCCTTAACACAGCCAAAATGTCTGCAAGCCATCATTTTATTGTATAATTAGAGAGGGTGGTTTCACCTCTTTACTCACCTGCCTCTATCCAACAGCCTTCACTCTCTGTATATTCTTTATTGTCTGTCCAGAATGATTCTTTCAGAAGAAGTACAAGTCCTACTCTTCACTATTAAGTTTTAGAAAAGCAGAAAACAAATGTCACCCCATCCCCCCTTAGTACAGATTCCAGGGAGAGCTGGTGAGTGAGCACAGACAAATTCCATTTACAAAGAATAACCCTAAAGCCTAGAGGGGCCTTGGGCAAGCTCAGGGTCCAGGGTTGCCCTAAATAAACTCAGAAGGTAAACAACATTTCTGGTCATGCTTGCCCTCTGATACCTTCTTCTTAGCTGAACCAATATGCCCCCGAACAGGTCACTGCCTGGAGTGATGGAAAGGGAGGCTCTTGGTGGTTCATTTCATTTGTACAAACTGGAGAAAGCACAGCTTGGTCCACCTCTTTTACTCACTAGCTGTGTAACCTTGGGCAAGTTACTCAACCGCCCTATGGCTCCTTCCTCACCTGAAAAATGAGATGATGATGATAGCTCCTTCCTCACGGGTCATCATTAAATGATTTAATGCTTTAAAGTGGTTAGGACAGTGCATGGCAGAGTTGGCTCTATATTAAGTGTTTGTTAAATACAGACATCTGGTCCCAGGCCCAGAAGTCATGCTGGAGGTATGGGGGCAGGCGGCCCTCCTCTCCCTGCATTTGGTATCCTACGGTGCAAGTAAGGCAGAAAACATATTTTCTGAGGGTAGCAAAAGTCAGTTTTGCCCTTGGAGGGTGGAGGATGACATTCGCTCGGGACCAAAGAGAATCCTCAAAGTCACCCCAGCCACCCTGCCCCAAAGCTAACTGCTTCATGACATCTGCTTTCCTTAATAAACCAATCCTCCCCCGCCTTTTTCCTTCATCGCTAAGGCAGGGGAAAATAACATTCACGTGCCATTGACTCGTCTCCGTTGGGGAAAATTCTGCAGATTCCAGCGTCTGACATACAGGTTAGAACGCCAGCAGCAAAGAAGGTATATATACACCTCTCACCCCCAGTCCTGCCACACATTTATTTCCCGAGGAAGAACGATGACCAAACTCATGAATGGCTTGTGATTTATGCTGTTTTTCTATTCTAAAAGCTCGATGTGAGGGTAAGTCATACAAGAATATTATTTTGATCATGTTGCCTGGGCTGGGCCATCAGCCACTCATGCTGGTTACTAGAGGCCTATAATTCAGGGCAATTAATATATTTCAGGTGTGATCAAAGCGAGGGCAGAGAAATTCATATTTACTGAGATTCTACTGTGCTAGGTTCTCTCCATATGTTATACATGTTTACTTATACTAATGTATGTCACTTAGGTCAATTTTCACAATGACCTTCTGAAAAAGGTATTACTATACCTGTTTTGTAGATGGAGAAACTGAGGCTTAGAGTTTAAATAACTTGCCAACAGTTTCTCTGCTGGTAAATAAATAGCCAGAATTCAGACTCACACCTGTTTGATTCTAAAGCCCTTTCTGAGACATTCGTCCTTGTCAAAAACTTGAACGCCAATCTTTGACCTATAATTTGTAAACAGTGAAGCCCTGCTAAAAGAACAGCTCATGTGACATGGCGAAAGCTGCCAATGAAAGCGTGTGATCAATATCTCCAGTTATAAGGGCAGCTGAAGAAATCAGGGACCACAGGAAGGCCCTCTGGACACATGTGACCTTTCTCAACCTACATTCATTTTTGTTCAACATGCTTACTCTGTGATCTATGTGTTATCTACAGGAAAGGTCCCTAAAATGACCTCCTCTTTGCAAGCCTTACTAGGATTACTGGGAGAATGGGCTTTGAAGAGGCACCGGGGAGGCCGGATTTCAGCAGGTATTCCAAGAGGACTAATTCATGCCGGAAGCACACGTGTAGCTATCTTCACACTCCCACGTGGGAATGATTCAGGGAGCCACACTGTGGATCACTCTGACAACCCAAACTGCCCCAAAGGGATAAAGTAGCACAGGGCCTTGTGCACTAGATCCAGAACACAGTAGGTTCTGTGAAAGACACCAGCAGCCGGGACCCCTGTCTTTCGTGATTTCCAATCTGAAGCGTCCACTGAAGATACTATGCAGCTTCCTGCCGGGGTGCCCGAGCTCTCACCACAAACCAGGCAGCAGAATGTGGAACAGGTGGGTCTGCCTTGGCTCTCGTCCAAAAGGATTATAACAGGAATGAGAATTCATAGCTAGATGTTTCAGAATGACTTGTTATACAAGGTCCACAATCCCATAGCAGAAACCCTTGGGGGTCAGATGTGTTTTGGAATTCAGAATTTGTCAGATTTTAGAAAGGTGTTATGGGGCACATGCCAGAACACCTACCGGGGTCTGAGGCAGCACCCCATCGTCATCTATATCAATATTTCCACAGTAAAGCATAAACATGAATATTCACACTAAGTAGGATGCATAAAGACTATAAATAGACTCGCGTAGCTCCAACAGGGTTCCATCACCAAAGGAGTTCAGATCAGGCAGGGTTCTGCTGTCAAATGACGTAAAAAAAAAAAACCCTTCTGGGACTTCCCTGGCGGTCCAGTGATTAAGTCTCTGCGCTCCCAATGCAGGGGGCACGGGTTCGACCCCTTGTTGGGGAACTAAGAACCGGCCTGATGCACGGCGCGGCCAAAAACAAAAACAAAAAACCTTCTGCTTTTCAGAGCTTATTTGATTTCTGAATTGCATAAGAGGATTATGGGCCTGTTATAGTGCCTCTTGTATCTTTAATAATAAGCTAATAAGAATAATAGCAGCTAACATTGATTAAGGCTTACTATGCTAAGACTACACTAGGCCTACTACGCTATGCACTTTGCATATCGCCATCTCATTTAATCCTCACAAAACCCCCATGTAGAGTAGGAACTCTTATCCTGTAGCCATTATCACGGTCAGTTTTATGTGTCAATTTGGATAGGCGACAGTATCCAGTTATTCAGCACTTATCTAGGTATTGCTGTGGAGGTATTTTGTAGATGTGATTAACATCTACAATCAGTTGACTCTGTGTAAAGGAGATTATCCTGGATAATCTAGGTGAGCCCGATCGCCATCAGTTGAAAGGCCTTAAGAACAGAATTGAGGTTTCCCCGAGGAGGAAGAAATTCCACCTGTGGGCTGCAGCATTGCTCCTGCCAAAGGTTTCCGGCCTGCCCTTCCTGACAGCCTGCCCTATGCATTTCAGACTTACCTAGCCAGCCTGCATGATCACATAAACCAATTCTTGCAATTAAAGACATACCTATATATATATATATATATATATATTTCACTGGTTCTGTTTCTGGTGGAACCCTGACTGATAACAAGTACCACAGATGATAAAAGAAAATTGAGACTCCAAGAGGTTTAGCTATTTGCCCAAAGGGACTCAAACCCAGATATGATTCAAAGGTATTATGCTCAAACCATACTATTTGTATAATGTATTATACAAATGGTAACACTTCTGAGAGTGAAAGGTGGTGCTATTAATAATTATCCCAGGACAATAGGCATAAACCAGAACCATCTAGGGCAAACCTCAGCACAGGGCAGCTCTAACCAGCTGCACTCAACTGCCTCTCTCCTCTCTTACTCTCTCTGCCTGCAGACATCCTCTGGGCACCACACCCCAAACAATTCTTTCCTTAACCTGCTTCCCTCTCTCCTTCCGGCAGTTGAGTATCAATCAATAATATCAGCATTAAAAAACCTAGGGTCTTTGCTCAGTCCTCATCCTGAACCCTGGGCATGGTTCCTGCATGTAATCTCCACTAGGAATTCTCTCTTCCCTTGGACTCTCTGCTGGGGGTCCCCAAGATCACCCCCACATTTGGAGATTCACGAGGCCTCATAGAACTTAGCATATAATTGTACTCAGAGCTATGATTTATTACAGTGATGTAGTAAGGGTCATAGGGGAAAGGACACAGGTAGAGTCTAGAGGAATCTATCTACTTGTGGACTTCCTTACACTGTCTGCCTCCCATGAGGGGCCACACAGAGCACATTCTTTCCCCGGCAACAAAATGCAGCAACACGTGTGCAATGTTTTTGCCCAGGGAAGCCCATGAGAGACTCAGAGCCCAACGTTTTTACTGGGGACCGGCCATGCAGGCCCTCTCTGCCTAGCAGTGTTCAACATGAATGCACAGTTTGTACGAAGAGCCCAGACTGAGCCACCTTTATCTGTTAGGGAAATGCAGAACACCCTGGAAATCCAGACATCAGCCAAGGCCTTTCTAAGGACTGTGGGCCTGTTATGTTAACTCTTTTCTGCACAGGTTCCCTGACCCGGTACCATCTGGTTCCCTGCTGCTCCAAAAGATGGTGTCCCTTAACATCCAGTCACATGCCTGTCTCCCTCCTTCTGTGTTCTCAATGACTCAGGCTTCTAACCAACCTCTCTTTACAGTGATGCCCAAACTAGCACCACTGCCTAAGGGCCAAGTTTCTAAATCCCCCTGGAGAAACTAGTCCAGCTAAGGCTACTTAACTTGGGGGTTAGGGAGCCCACACCAGAGGGTTTTAACAAGAGAATATTAGGTTCCTTCCTTGTTCTACCACTAACTGGTGGCATGCCTCAGTTTCCTCACCTGTAAAAGCAGGAGGTTGATTCCTATCAACTTTGAAATGCTGTAGTTCCCTGATTTCCCCACCAAACTGTTCCCCCCACCTCCCGATCTAATATCAGCTCCATGGCCCTTCCCATGTGCAGCATCCTGTTTACACACTCCACGGCCATCACACTGGGCCCCAACAACCCGAATGGTCAGATGGCTGTGAGGAATATCCTAGACACGTTCAGACTGCTGACCGATGTGGACCGAAGTGGGTGCGTCTGGGGGTGGGGGTCGTCTTTGTCTCTAACCTCCGATCTCCCCCCCTGCCCTCTCCCCCAGCTCTGGCTCAGCCTCAAGAGCACAGGCATTAAGAGCCAGTGTGAGGAGTCGGCTGCAGAGGAGGCCCGGTAAATGAGGAAGGCAAAGTGCAGGGAAAGTCTGGATCAACCCTGGACCTGCCCCCATTCCCGCCTAACCCAGGGAGCAGGCCTTGCTTCCCTCTTTCCCTCTCCAGCCACTCCCCCCAGGAGCAGGCAGAAGTGTGTGCCCGCAGCTGATGCTTACATTGAAAACAAAAAAGTTCTGAGGTTCGTGTACAGACCGCCAGCCAAAATGCGTCTCTAGGAAACAGCTCGCGGGAAGAGAGGGAGAAGCGCGGGGTGGGGTGCTCTGGCTGGGGAAGGGGGAAGCAGGGAGCCCCGAGTGCTGGGGACTGCCCCCCTGTCCCCAGGCGGCGATCCAGGCCTGGAGAGAGGAGCCCGGCAGGCTTCGCGCCCAGCTCGGAGCCGGGGCTCCGGGAGGGGGCGCCCGCCGGGGCCCGCGCCTCTCCCCGAGGCCTCCCCTCGGCGCCGCGGCTTCCCGGGGTCCCCGCCTCCCTCTCCGCGAGGCCGGAGTCGGTCCGGTCCCTGGGCCCGCGCTTCCCCACTCACCTCCTCCCCGCCGTAGCGGGCCAGCTCCTCCTCCGTGAAGAGCCGCACCGGGGGACCCCGCTCGGCAGGGCGGGGCGCCTGCCCGGCCCCGGCTGCGAGGAGCCCCGCGGCCAGCGCCAGGACCAGGGCCAGCGCGGCCAGCCATCGCAGCCGCCGCCCGGGCGCGGGGCCCGCCATGGTGAGCGCACCGAATCGGGCCTGGGGCGGCCTGGGCGACGGAGCCCGCGCGCGCGCGCGCCCCGCGGCCCCGAACCCCACCCCGCGCGCGCCTGCCCGGCGCCCGGAGGCCCCGGGGCCGGGAGCCAGGAGCCGGACTCCGCGCCTTCCACGCGCTGCGGGGCGCGCTCGGCCGCTGGGACGCCGAAGCCGGAAACTTGGAGCTAGGATTCTGGGGGCTCCCGACTCCAAACTGCGGGCTGAGTGTTGCGCCAAACAGTGGCGTCTGTTACAGCAGTTCCTTGATTAGGTACAGAGTTGACACAGCCAACATTCCAGCACCTAGGAAGAGAGATTTATAACCTAGGACCCCAACTTTATTAATTCACTTTTACTTTTGGCTGATTTTTTTTCCTTCCCAGTTGTGTTTAAATTTCGAGTCCCCAAAGGATTTTTGCAGAGGGTAGGGCACAAGACATGCACTGAAATAATTATAGCTAACATTTGTGCAAGGATTTCTTCACTGATTTATTCAGCAAATACTTTTTGAGGGCCTCCATGTACCAGGTCACTGGAGGCACATCGCTGAACAAGACAGATCCACGCCCCATGGAGCTTACATTCTATGGGTGAAATAGACAAACACGATACATAAGTAGTATGTTAGATGGTGATGAATGCTAGGGAGAAAAATAAAGTAGGCAAAGGGATAGGGAGCATTGGGAGTTGCAATTTTAAATAGGCTGACCAGGGAAGGCCCCAATGAGAAGGCAGTATTTGTATGAACATCTACAGGAGGTGAGGGAGGTAACCTGGGGGAGGACAATCCCTGCAAAGGGAAAACTGCTTAAATGCTGAGGAAGGATAGTGCCCGGCTTGCTGGAGGAACAGCGAGGAGGGAAGAGGGGTAGGAGGGGAGGTCAAGGAGGTAAGGGGGTTAAGGGGAATGGAGGTGGGGGGCAGATCTTGTGGGGCCTCACAGCTTATTTTTGAATGGCTTTGACTTTTAGGCTGAGTGAATGGAACAGAGGAGTGAGTTAAAATATTCACGGAATGACTCTGGCTGTTGTGTTGAGAAGAGACTGAAGCAGGGAGCTACTGTTATAATCCAGGCGAGAGATGATGATGGTTTGGCCCCAGGTGGTAGCAAGGGAGGTGGTGAGAAGTGGGTGGATCATGGATTTGCTTTGAAGGTGTAGCTGGCAGGATTTGCTGACAGACAAGACATGGGGTCTGAGAGACAGAGAGGAAGCAAGGATGACCCTGAGGGTTTTGGCCTGGGCAGCTGGAAGGATGTAGTTGCCACTTACTGAGATAAGGAGAGACAGTAGGAGGAGCATGTCTTGGGGAAGATCAAGATTAGGCTTGTTCAGTTTGAGAACACTTAGATAGCCAAGTGGAAGTATCAAGTAGACAGTTGGCTATATGAGTCTGGAATTGGAGGAAGAGTTCCAGGCTAGAGATACAAATTTTGGAATCCTTGGCATATAGGTTGTATTTAAAGCCACAGAATGGATGAGATTGTCGAGGAACGGCACGTGGATTGGAAGGAGGGAGGACCAAGGACTGAGTTGTTGGAGTTTGCCAACATTTTGTGGTTGGGAGAACCGGCCACCAAAGATAGGCTTGCTGTGTGCCAAGCACTTTTACGTGTATTAGCTCATTTAATCCTCACTGTAACTCTATGAAGTAAGAAATATTATTATCACCCATTTTACAGATGATGAAGCTGAAGTGCACAGACCTTAAGTGCCTTGCTCAAGGTCACACAGTAGGTGGCAGAGCCAAGACTCGAGCACAGGCCCTGTGTCCCAGAGTCTGCCCCTGACCGCCAGGCTACACCTCCCCTCAGTGACTGCGCCAAGTTCTCATCCATGCACTTCTTCAACAGAATGGGCTTCTAGTGCAGAGCAGCCTAAACAGGGTCTGTCCACAAATCGTCTGAATCTGAATTTCCACATCAGTAACATACCAGCCTGCCTCCTGGATAGGACTGTGTCAAAAGTAAAAATGGTATGGATGTGAAAAGCTGTGTAAGCTGTGCAGTATCCACATTACACCATGTCACAGGGTCTCCAGATTAGAAGAGGCTCTTCTAAACCCTTAGAATATCACCCTCTTCCTGATGCATCCTGTTCCTCGGCATACAGGGTGCTGCTTCTCTGCTTGAGCCCTTTCTCTCCCTGCAGCTGGATTTGTTAGGAACTGCTCTGAGCCAAAAGAAACTCCCTATAATTTCTACTGATCAGATCTAGCTTCCCCGTCCCTGAGATACTGAGTGTGAGTCTATAATTTAATAGCGTGCTCATGTGCCCTTGGATTTCTCCAGGCATCCCCCTGATTGCCCTTCCCTACTTGAACCCAGATTCATTTTTCCAAATGAATCAGTAAGTTACCTGCAAGGAAAACAAACTACTCTAAGTAAAACAGAATGGCTGTAATGCAGGGAGTTGGTTACATAGGTGATGCAAGAGGCTGAGAAGCAACCCAGAGGGAGCCTAGAGATTAGCAAAGCAGGAAGATTGGCAACATCCTGGTGTTTTTAGAGTTTAGGAGCCTGGGTCACCTGACCGAAGCTAGAACCACAAAAACACCTTTGCATCAGGGGCTAGAGCTATGGAAGGGAAGATGCCAGGGGCAGAGAGCAAGGGAAGGAAAAACCCTGGCTTCCCCCTGGCCCAGATCCCCTCCAGTCTCCGAGCAGTGCTTCGACTGAACCCAGTGGAAACCCAGCCTTCAGGGCCAGTCCCAGTAACCGAGAGCTGAGCTGGAGAGGCGAGAATGGGATCTGAGAGCAAACAAGCCCAGGATCAGCACAACCCAGTCTCCAGGATCTGGTCTCTGCCTGCCCCTCTGACTCTGTCTCCTAAGTGCCCCTCCATCGGTCCCCTCCAGCCACACTGCCTTCTGCTTGGGTCCCAGCCTGGGCCTCTGTACTGTACTGGCGCCCTCTTCCTGGGGTGCAGGTCATCATGGGCCTGGGGTGCAGGTCGTCATGACCCTCTTGTCACTCAGGTCTCAACTCACAAGTAACTACCATCTTGAGGCCTCTCTTGACTCCCCACCATCAGCACCTCCCTCCGCAGCTGCCCTATCATGTGCTATCACGTGGTCTCTTTTCCTCTCTTTAGAGCTCTTGTCACTATGTGAAATTATTTTGTTCGTTTATTTACTAAACTACTCGTTGAGTACCAGTAACTGCCAGGCACTGTTGGAGGCACTGGGATATGGCAATGAACAAGACACATAAGCACCCTGCCTTCACGGACCTTCTATTCTAGTGCAGGGAGACTGAAAATGAAAGTCAGAAGGTGGTACACGCTAGGGAGAAATATAAAGCAGTGTAGGGGCACGAGCTGGCAATGGGGTTTGCAGTTTTAACAGGGTGCTTCAGAGGAGGCATTGCTGATAAGGTGATGTTGCAAGAAAGACCTGAAGATGGTGAGGAAGTGAGTGGCCTACAGCTGCATCACTGCAATCTCTGCTTCTGTCATCACAGGGCATTCACCCTGTGTGTCTACCTTCCTATCGTCTTCCATCTTCCTGTAAATTCACAGGTTATAATAGACGAAGGGATCACCTTGCTTAGTGTGACCTCATCTTAACTAATGACATCTGCCACAATTCTATTTCCAAGGAAGGTCACATTCTGAGGTACCAGGGGTTGGGACTTCAACATATCTTTTTGGGGAACAAAATTCAACCCATAACGGGAATCCTTAGGATATAGATGGTAATTCAAGCCATGAGACTAGAGGAGACCACTCTATTAGTCCCTAGGGAGTGAGTAGAAAGATCAAAGACCTAGCTTGAGGAAGGCCACTCTGTAGAGTTGAGGGGATGAGAAGAAACCAGCAAAGGAGACTGGAGAAGGAGCAGCAAGTGAGGTGGGAAGCAAAGTGGGAGCGTGTGGTGTCCTGAAGCCAGGGGAGGAAAGTGTACAAGGAAGAGGGAGGATGACCTGAGTCCAGGGCTGCTGATAGATCAAGAGAGAGGAGGATGGGGAAATGGCCATCTGATTTGACAACACAGAGGTCATTTGTAACCTTAATAAGCACTGTTTCAGTGGAGTGGAGAACATAAAAGCCTGATTGGTGTGTGCTCACGTGGAAATGGGAGGAGAGGACTTGGGGACAGCAAGTACAGAAAATTCTATTAACATGTTCAAGGTCTGTTTCTCGACTTTAGCATGGAAGAGTCACAAGGGCAAGGACCTTGGAGTACCCTATTCATGTCTCTATCGCAGTGCCTGGCACATTGTATTTGTTAAACCATGTCAGATGTTGTATTTGTCAGTATCTCCTTCAAATGTGGGAGCCCATAATTTTCCAGTTTGGTCATACCAACAAAGAGTAGAGAGGAATGATAGGGCTGGACTAGATTTCTCTGGTTCCTTCTAGTTCTAAATTTCTATGATTGTGTGACTTGTTCTATCAACCTCCCTTGTAGTAAAGCAGTAAGTAATTTAATGAGTTGTTTGTTGTTGTTCATTTGTTTTGGTAAGCAATTGTTAACTGCAATGGATGGAATAAGTGTTCCATTCATAAATTTAACAAACATTTGCTGAATGCCTACTATGTGTTAGGTGCTATATATATTGTCCCATTTAATAGATGTGAGAGCAGAGGGTCTGGGCTGGGGTAGGGTGGTCAGAAGAGGTGGTGGAGGCCTCCCAGTACCAACACTCTGAAGGTCCAGCCTGCTCTGATGTGGTTGGTGCTACTGTGGTTGCCACTGAGGAGGGAAGAGGCCCTGAGTGCAGAGGTTTGCAGAGTTGCAGCTGCCCGGAACACAGAGCAGCATTCACCAAGGCATAGGCAACCTCTATCTGCTTCACTACTAAGCAGCCCAGGGCAGCCACACAGAACAGCTGTTCAGGCAGCGGGAAGAGGGGACGATGTGGGTCCACCCTGCCACAGGGCAAACACCCAATTTTCCACCCCATTCACGGCAGGAGGCTTTTGCTACTGTGAACAGCACCTTTGGGTTTTGCTGCATGACCTGTTTTGGCTCAAATAAGGACCTGTGAAGCAGGGCAGGGTTTAGCAGTTGCATTCTAAGTTGAACAGAGGATGGCTCAGAGTATTACAAGACCTGTGGGAGAGGGGCAGAGCCAGGACAAGAATCTAGAGGTCCTGACTCCAAGTGTCTGCCCCAGGAATAATGGAAAGAACTTGGATTCTGTCGTCTGTTCCTGGATTAAATAATCTTCACTTGTTCATGGCTTTCTCCCCATCCCTTCTGAAACAAGGTACCTCAGTTTCCTCATCTGTAAAACAGAGAGAAAAATGCCCTCTTTACAGGGTTCCTCGCAGGATGAAAGGCATAATGGGCATGAACGTGCTTCGTAACATATAAAGTGCTCTCCAGATATTTACTATGGTTATAAACTACAAGGCCAAGCTTCCTCTTTCAATTATAGATTAGGATCTCCTACCTGTCTGACTTGGCCCCCTTGTTCCACTTTCCACTCATTTTCTCCGTCCTTCCCCCTCCAATAAAGAGAGGAAGTAAGAAAAGAGGAAAGCACGTGCGTCAAACGTGCGGATTAAGCCTGGCTCTGCGTAACTCAAAGGCTTCGCTACCCCGGGAAGGCTGAGTGGGGCCCTCACGCCCAGAACTACATTTCCCAGCAACCCTTTCGCGGCTCCAGCGGCGGCGGGGGCGAGGCGCATGCGCCGAGTCCGCCCCGCCTTGTCTCGAAGCCGCTCCTGCGAACCGGTTTCGCCTCGGAGAGCCGGCAGATCTCGGCGCTGCAGTCGCGGTGCTCGCCTAGCTGCTTCCCGGGGATCGCAGCGGGCTCAGGTTTGCCTTGGGTCCGGTCAGTGCCATGATCCGCCAGGAGCTCTCCACATCCTACCAAGAGGTACAAGGCAGGGGCGGGGGCGAAAGCAAATTTTCCTGTGAGGCAGAGCCGGTCCCGGGGGTCCGGGCGGCTGGGCTGTGGGGGGCGTCCGGGCGGGCAGAACCCGCCTCCGAGTAGCGGTGAGTGCTTCGGAGGAGGGGTCCCCGCGTGCTGAGCTGCGGCGGAGCAGGAAGGAAGCGGGACGCCGAGCCTCCTCCGGATGCTGCCTTCGCTTGGCAGAAGGATGGAGCCGGGGCCCCGGAGTCTCGACCCTTAACCATCAGGTGAATGATTAAAGCCTCGTCCGACCCAGGCAGCAGCGCGGTCCGCCGGGCGGACTCCACCACCCCCCCCCCGCCCCCCACGCCGAGGTTCTTTGCAACAAGTGGAAGCACCCGCGCCTTCCTCCCAGCTGGGCAGAGGCGCGTGGGCATCAGCCCCCTCCACGCCCAAGGCCTCGTGGCCCCTGCAGCTGCTAACGATAGCGATAATTACAGCTCGTTTTGATGGCCAACCAACTTTGAAAATGTGCTTTCACCGACAGAGCTGCTTCTCGCCCCGTTCCGTTTCTCTCTCCACTTTAACCTCCTCCCACGACTGTAACTCTCACTTTCCAGTTCTTTGTCTCCTTCTTGTCTGTCCTGAGCTGCAGGCTGCGGTTCCAGCTCTTCCCTCAGACCACCTCCTCTTGCTGACTCTTACTGACACTAGTGAACTGCTCTCCTTCTCCTCCTCTAGGGTCCCAAACCTTGGTCATCTCTAGTTCTCTTCCCTCCCCTGTGTCCCTCACCGTGCTCCCCTCCCTTGGCAAGTTCAGGCAGTTCCATATCCTCAATCCTCAGGTTTGTGTCCCCAAGTCTGCTCTAACCAACTCTCCCTTTGGTGTCTCCCATGCTGGGCAGATTCTTTCGGGGGCCCTGCCTTGATCCCCAAGCATTCCTTTTTACATACACCTGATGCTGCTGTTGGTCTACCCAGAACAGTCCAAACTTCTTAGAAGCTTTCACAGCCCTGCAGCCGTACCTTCTGTTACCTTCGTCATCTCCTCACCCACCTAGGTTCTGGCCACACTGGAAATTCACCGATTAAAAACGTGCTCCTGCTATGCCTATGCTCACACCATTTCTTCTTCTTTAACCGCTTCTCAAACTCCTTTGGTTAAAATTCCCCCCATTGTGCAAGGAGGGATCTCAAATCTCACATGCTCCATAGGGGTCTCACTTCCCAGACAAGTCTGTCATTCTGCCAGTCCTTCTCATGTGAACTGCTGCTGTCTTGATCAATACTGATCAATATTGATGTACCTTTCTCCCTTTGTAAATGATACTGTGTGGAGTATATAAAGCAGATGCCTTAGCCCCGTAGTAGAAGGGGAAGCCAAGTTGAAGACAGATGAGATTTGCCTGAGGCTTGCCATTTTGTAGTGTGGGATCTGGGCTAGAATCTGACTTTGGGACAAACTTCTGTATTTCTCCTACCATTTCCTTTGTCGAAAAGGAGCCTGATGGATTTTAACCAGTGCTATGGATTCTGTGGCCCCTAGATTCTGTACCCGAGGCAGTGGGGGAATCCTGGGAAATGAGTTGTGTCTGAGTTCCTTGACTCTGAAAGTTTTCAGGTTTGTAGGGAATAGAGCACAGTGGGTAGATACTAGGACTTTTAAGTCAAAAAGCTTGCATTCCTATCCTGCCTCGCCTCTTGCATTTGTGTGACTTTTGTCAAGTTACTTAACTTCTCTGAGCCTCAAGTTTCTTCATCTGCAAAATGAAGGTAATGATAGTCCCTATCTCACAGGGCTCTGAGGATTAGATGAGTTGGTCTGTGAAAGTGCTCAGCTCAGTGCCTGGCAGTCGTGACCCCTCCGTGAATGCTGGTTCTTATTAACGGGGTGTGGGCAGCTCCTGCTTCTGGGGAGCTTTGGGGTCCTGGTTTACAGGACCATGTCCCTCACCGTTCACACGCAAACTGCATTATCTCCTTACCTAGCAGGGCTCCTAAAATGTTTATTAAAATATAGGCAGTTATCCTGCTTGCAGGGGTAAGGCCAAGGGTGGATTCAGTTTCCGTTGGTGGAAGACACTGGAAGGACCTCTCCCCTTACTTTCTTTAGTGGCCTGTTCTGAAGTCCCTGTCTCTCACCTTCTTCAGAAGAAGGAGACCTCCTTCAGGAGGTCTTGTATGGGTCATTCTGAGAGTGGACCTATCTCCGAGTTAGGTTTCTTTGCTGGGGGGAGATTTTGGTTTTGCAGGATGGGGCATTTGAGAATTTGGCCAGGGCCGGGCAAGGAGGTGGGTTTATTATGGCTGCAGGTAGTCAGGAGGGGAACTGGGTTAGGAGTGTGTTAGGGTTAGGCTGTACCTGTGCGAGGCTTGGATCAGAGAACGCTGGGCCTTCCCAGGACTAACATCCTCCTTGCCCTTTGGCCAGCAAAAGGGAAAGAGCCCTGGGGACCTCTTGATCTGTGTTCCTTCCCACTGTGGGCCTGCGTTTCATGGTGTCTTCTCTAACCTCCTAGCCATCTTTCACGTGTTGGTTTTCTTTTCTTTTGGGCTTTAGGGCTTTAAACCAGGGGCTTTACCTGATTCTAAAGGGAAGGAGCAATAAAGACGCAGACGTAGAGAATGGACTAGAGGACACCGGGAGGGGGAACGGTAAGCTGGGACGAAGTGAGAGAGTGGCATGGACATATATACACTACCAAATGTAAAATAGATAGCTGGTGGGAAGCAGCTGCATAGCACAGGGAGATCAGCTCGGTGCTTTGTGACCACCTAGAGGAGTGGGATAAGGAGGGTGGGAGGGAGATGCAAGAGGGAGGGGATATGAGGATATATGTATACATATGGCTGATTCACTTTGTTATATAGCAGAAATTAACACAACAATGTAAAGCAATTATACGCCAGTAAAGATGTTAAAAATAAATAAATAAATGAAGGGCAGGAGCAGAGCCATGGAGAAGGAGATGGAAGAATATTAGATACGTAAGAGCTTTGTTTTAACTCAAGTTTCTTAGAGATGAATTTTTAATGATGTCCTGCGACCTTAAGTGTTGACACTGTGAGCCTAAGAAAATACTTGGGAAGTCTATCCCCTCCCTCACCTCCCAAGCCAGTGATAGGTCCTCCTCTGAACTCTGGTCTTGGTGTTTCTTGCTTTTCTCCTTAATGCTGTGGAACCTTGTAGGTTATCATGGTATCATTGTCCCCCTTTGACAGGTGAGAACTCTGATGAAATGAGGTGGAGGTTGCCTGCTATTAGGCTGCTGATCAGCACCTGTCTCTGGATGGTCTGCCCTCCCCACTTTGTTCTGCCGTTTGCAGCCTGAGTTGGTGGACTTTAGCTCTGACACCAACTTCTGTTCCCTCTACTCCCTCAGCAGACTCTAAGCTTGCATTTCCTCCTTCTTTGGGAAGTGATTAAGAGCATGGGTTTTGGAACTAGGCTAACTTGGATTTTGCTCTTGGCTCTATGGCCATGGAAAGTATTGTGGGTTGAATTGTCTTCCCCAAAAATGTATGTTGAAGTCCTAACCCCCAGCACCTCAGAAAGTGACCTTATTTGGAAATAGGGTCATTGCAGATGTATTTAGTTAAGACGCGGTCATGCTGAAGTAGAATGGGCCCTAACCCAGTATGAATGATGTACTTATAAGAAGATTGACCATGTGGAGACACAGAGACTCCATGTGAAGATGGAGGCAGAGATCGGAGATGGGATGCATCTACAAGCAAGGAACACCAAGGGTTGCTGGCCATTATCTGGAGCTGGAAGAGAGGCATGGAAAAGGTTCTTCCTCACAGCCCTTGGAAGGAACCAACCTTGCCATCGCCTTGATTTCAGCTTTCTAGTCTCCCTAACTGTGAGGGAATAAATTCCTGTTACTTTAAGCCACCCAGTTTGTGGTGCTTTGTTCCCGCAGCCTGGGAAACTAACACATAGAAGTTATTTGAATTTTCTGAGCTTCAGTGTGCTAATCTGTAGAATTGGTATAACATACCCTATATCATGTGATTTCTTTTTTTTTTTTTTTGATGACAGTTAAGTGAGAAACAGCTTCTGCTTTCTTAGTCTAGTCCAGAAAAGCAAAGCTGATGTAGCTGACTTCCTTGCCCTCTTTGTTTCTCCCTTTAGCTGAGTGAGGAGTTGGATCAGGTGGTTGAGAACTCAGAGCAGGCGGACGAGCGGGAAAAGGAGGCGGTCAAAGTCCAGGGTCCAGGGATCTTACCAGGTAAGTGGGTTCACCGCTGGGGGTGGAAGTGCCGGCAAACGGTGCTGAGCCACTGCTGCAGCTGGAGGCCCCGGTCCAGGCTCCTCGCCAGCTGGGGACCTGTGTCAGAGGCGCAGCCCCTGCCTGGTGTCGGATCTCAAGTACTGCCCTCATTTTAGAGCTATACATATTTAACCAGCCTTGGGACAGAGGATGTGTCCAAGCCGGCATCTGCTCTTTTCTGTCCTGTAGTTTGAGCCAGATCCTGAGGCCAGGCCATTGGATACAATGACAAGAACTTTGGGTCTCTGTTTTTGTGTTCCTTTTTCCCAGGGACGCTGTCAGCAGTTGAGCCTCTAATACCTGGGTCGCTTCCCAGGGCACTCTGGGCGATTATCCGATAGGCCTCATCCCCGGACATCAGGCCTCTCCAGTTTTGTCGCCCAACTGGGTGGTCCCATCAGTAAGGTGGCATCTTGTAGAGCCTTGCAGGAATGTTTGATACTGTCAACCACTTCTTCATCCTGGATACGCTCTGCTCCTTAGCTTCCATGATGTGACACTTTACTTCTCAGGTCACTCCTTCCAGCCTCCTTTGCAGTCACCCTCCAGCTCTTGGGTGTTAAATGTTTCTCAGAGGCCCCCTTCTCTCAGTCTCTGGCAGGTGACCTCACTCAGGCCGCCTCCCCTGCTTTAGTCACTCTTTGCTCACACGTGACTGCCGTGGTTATATCTCTGATCCAGAGGTTACCTGTTCGCATATCCTGTATATCCAGTTTCCCAGATGGTGGCTCTGCCAGGATGTCCCAAAGGTCCCCTGAACTCCACATGTCCAGAATTGACCTCATGGTCTCCCCACTGCCAGCTTCGCCCTCTTCCAGTGTCTCCTGTTTCCAGGAATGGTACCATCACCACCCAGTTGAACCCGAAAGTCATTCGTTTTTCCTTCCTTCCCTACTTCCCCTTATTCACTGCCCCTCAGCCATGCTGGCCTTCTTTTACTTTGGGCCTCCCTCCTACCATTGCACCTTTTTGTAGTTTTATTCCTCTGCCTGGAATTCTCTTCCGTCTGTCACCTTGTTAATGTGTAATCATTCTTCAGCTCTCAGCTCACTCATTTTTTCCCTGCGAAGCCTTCTCTGACCTCCTGGCTAGATCACCTCCCCCGTCACTCGTAGCCTACACATCTCTCCCTTGCAGCTGTTGCTGATGGAATGGTATATGTGTTTGCCTGACTGTTTGATTAATGTCTGTCTGTTCTACTAGACCGTAAACTCCACCAGGGTGGAGACAGTCCCTTTTGCCCCCCATTCAGCCCTGGCCATGCAGTAAGGATTCATTGAGTGAGTGAGTGAATGAATGGGGTCCCAGCCTGACTCCAGCTTCTTGGGTGGATTGAGGGAGGTGGGCTTCTGCTCCTCTGGATTCCCGTATTTGTAGGGGAGGGGAATGGGATAGGAAATTCTGTGATTGTGCCTAATCCTTAGAGAGGACTTTGTAGAAGGAAGGAGGCAGGAAGGGCAGCTAATGTTTACTGACTGCCAGGCTCTGTCATCCCCATTGCCCATTTAATTCTCATAACAACCCTGGGAGGCTGTCATCCTCATGATTCCAGATGAGGCCCTGAGGCTCAGAGAGGCTGAATGAAGTGTGGGAAGATCATGTAGCTGGTCAACAGACAGACTGGATCAAGCTCTGTCTGACCCCAGACTCTTTCTACTGCACCCGTGATTTTTAAAAAATATCTTAAGCATCCTTCTATTAAAGCCCAATGTGTAAAAGGTCGTAGCATGACTACCCTCACTCTCACTCTAGGCATTGCCTCTGAAGCCCTAAGGTCCCAGGGAGAACTGTTGGAAAGCGCTGTATGTTAGTTTCTATTGTGTGTGTAACAAGTTACCACAAACTTAGTGACTTAAACAGCTCAGATTTATTATCTGATAGTCCTGGAGATCACAAGTCCAAAATGGGTCTCACTGGGCTAAAATTAAGATGTCGGCAGGCGAATTCCTATCTGGAGTCTCCAGGAAAAAATCCATTTTAGTGCCTTTTCCAGCTTCTCGAGGCTGCCTGCCTTCCTTGGCTCATGTCTCTTCTTCTGTCTTCAGGTCTTTCTCACATCTCCTCGTTCTGCGTCCCTCTTCCATGTTTAAAGCGCCCTTGTGATTACATTGGGCCCATCCAGATAATCCAGAATAATTTCCCTGTTTTAAGGTCAGATGATTAGCAACTTTGATCCCATCTTTGCCGTGTAACTTGACATATTTATAGGCTTCAAGATTTAGGACGTGGACATCTTTTGTGGGCCATTATTCTGCCTACTGCACCCTGCACTGCCCTCTTGCCCCCAATCAGAAGAGAATAGATGGTGACAGCAGGAAGAGGAGGGGAGGCCAGACTTGGAAAGATGAAGTTTCCTGTTGTGTTTCCTTTTATAGATAAATGCCAGGCAAATTAGGAAGTGGCCATGATGACCTTCGACCTTGGCAGCCTCTCTTTTGCCTCAGCTTCCTGGGGCCTCAAAGCCTGAGATCAGTCAGAGCAGGCAGCCAGACCTCAGGCAGAGCAAATTTTGGGTAGTTCCTTTGGCTGGCAAAGAGCCTTCCCTGCTTTTGGGGAAACTCTCCTGGGCGCATCTCCTGTTTAGACCATAGACAATCCAGTGCTCAGAAGCCCATTTGGCTGGTCTCAGTAGTGACTTGGCCCGAATTTGATGACCTGGTATACAACTTTCAGAGCTCATTTCCTGCCTCTGAGTCCCCTAAGAATAATAAAAATAATGGTAATGACAGCAGCCACCATTGATTAGGTGCTTTCCTCTACTAGGCCTGGGTAGGGCTTTTTCTATATACTTTATCCCGTAATCTTCCCAGCCACCCTCTGAGGGAGGCGGTTAGTCCTAGTTTATAGACAGAAACCTGGGGCACAGAGAGGTTAAGTACTGTGCTCAGAATTAATGAGTAGCAGGGCTCAAATTGAACCCAGGGCTGTCTCTGAACGTATTCTGACTCTGGCTCAGTTGTTCCTGGATGAGATGCTTTCTTGTTACAAAATCCTCCCCTTCCTCCACCAGAGTCACTCATGGATTCCTTCACCTTTATGCCCAATGCTAAAACCACGAAGAAGGTGAGTGAGGCATGGCCTACTTCCGGGAACTCAGGCCATGTGGAGAGAGAAGGCAGGTTACCCAAAGAAGAACTTGCCCTCCTTCTACACAGCCTGCCCTGAGCTACCTAATGGGGTCTTTTTCTCCCTGTTACCTGCTTTCTAGCATTCAGTACTTTTCCTTTGTAGCATTTAGCACAGCTGAGAGTGTCCATTTATTGACTATAATTCTTTCGTTAATTGTGTCAGCCCCTAGGCCCTGCCCCTGAGTTTTGTGAGGCACAAAGGTTTGTCCCCTCCCTACCCCCATTGTAACTCCAGTGCCTGGTAGAGTGCCTGGCCCTCTGTAGGTGCTCAGTGTGTATTGGTACCCCGGGAGAGGGAGGTGGGGATTTGGAGCAGGAAGGCATCTCATGTAAGCCAGCTTGAATGAATGAATGAGGGCCAAAGAAATGCTAGAGACAGGTGCTTCAGGAGTGAACAAAGGAGGGCTGGTTGGTGAAGGAAGTGGGATGAATCTGAAGGAGGGTGATATATGCGTGAAAAAGAAGGGCTGGCCAGGGAGGAGGGGTGTGTGCGCAAACACGTAGAGATGGGAATGACAATAGGGTGTTTCAGAATTGGTGGGTGGCACAGTGGTTGGAGCAGAGGGTTGGTAGGAGAAGCAGAGGGAGGTGAGGTAGGAAAGCTCAGCTGGGTCGGACTGGGGGTGGTTTTGAGTGTCAGGGTTTGGACTTTCTCTAGGGGGCAGGCAGTACTTAAAGGGATTGGAGCAGAGCAGTAAGAAGAGTGAAGTGGGCATGTTAGGAAGATCAGTGTGGCAGGTTGTGGGCCTGGATTAAGGTGAAGCGAGACAACTGTGCCACGTCAAAGGCTGAAGGCTGATGTGATAGGCTGCTTTGATGTGGGGGGAAGGGGTGAAGAAAGAACCAAAGAAGACTCTGAGGTTTGAAGCCAGGTGAGTGGGAGACTAATACCATACAGAGATAGAGTCCGGAGGGGCAAGTGGCTGGAAGAGAAGATGCTCATCTGTGGTGCACACACCACGCTTCAGTTGATGTGGTGTGCCTGGTTAGAGATGGCCTAGAGGCAGTGAGAGGTATAGGATTGACAGGAGAGAGGACCCGTAGTGGGTGGTTTAGGGGCCTGGAAGAAAGCCAGGGACACAGAATGTGGAATGAGCAGGAGAGGGCCATGGAGACTGAGCCTCGGAGGATGTCCACACTTGGAGGCCAGAAGAGGAGGTGGAGCTGGAGTTGAATGCAGGGCCTGGAACTAAGAGTAGCAAGACAGGAAGACGGTATGAGGCTGCTGAGCATTTAGCAGCTGAGGTTCGAGTTAGGCACTAGCGCCCAGGATTATGTTCCCAGTGTTACTCTCTGAGATAAAGAATTCCTTACCATAATGTGGTAAAAGCCTCAGTCTGTTCCTTGCCTCTCTATCAGGGGAAGCACAACCACTTATTATTCTTTTCAAAGGGAGAGATGAGACCAGACGTGCTAATTGAATAAGCAGTTTATTACATCAGAGATGTAATCACATTGAGGAAAACAGTTAGTCATTACAATCAGTTCTCCATGGAAACAGTTGTATATTAATAGAATAGACAAAGATAAGCAACCAAAGGAAAAATAGGTAAATTGGACCTCATCGAAATGAAAAACTTTTGTGCATCAAAGGATACTATCAAGAAAGTGAAAAGATAGCCCACAGGATGGGAGAAATTTTCAAATCATATATCTGATAAGGGACTTGTATTTAGAATATATAAAGAACTCTTACACTCAATAATAAAAAGACAACCCAATTAAAAAATGGGCAAAGAATCTGAGTAATGTTTCTTCAAAGAAGATATCCAAATGACCGATAAACACATGAAGAGATGCTCAACATCATTAGTCGTCAGGGAAAGGCAAATCTAAACCACGGTGAGATACCACTTCATACCTGCAAGGATGGCTACAATCAATAAGATGATGATTGACAAGTTTTGGTGAGGATATAGAGAAATTAGAACCCCCATACGTTGCTTGTAGGAATGTAAAATGGTACAGCTACTGTGAAAAATAGTCACAGCAGTTCCTCAAAAGGTTAAATATAGAGTTACCATATGACCCAGCAGTTCTACTCCTAGGTATATACCCAAGAGAAATGAAAACTTATGTCCACACAAAAACTTGTAATGAATGTTCATAGCAGCATTACGCATAATAGACAAAACATAGAAACAACACAAATGTCCATCAACTGATGAATGGATAATTAAAATAGTATGTTCACAGAATGGAATATTATTGTGCAATAAAAAGGAATGAAGAGCTGGTACATGCTACAACATGGACGAATCTTGAAAACATGTGAAGTGAAAGAAGTCAGACACAAAAGGTTACATATTATATGATTCCATTTATGTGACTTGCCTAGAGTAGGTAAATCCATAGAAAGAGCAAGTATTGGGTTGGCCAGAAAATGCCTTCGGTTTTTAAGTAAAAATAAAAGACACATTTTTCATTTTCACCAAGAACTTTATTGAACAATGTATTCACCCTTTTGTGCCACTACCTTCTGCCATTTTTCAGGCAACTTCATAATTCCACATTCCCAAAACTTTTTATCTTTTTGAGCAAGGAACTGTTCTAGGTGCCTTTTACAGTCTTCCAGGGAATTGAAAATTTTTCCATTAAGAGAATTTTGTAAAGACCGAAATAAATGGAAATTCGAAGGTGCAATGTCTGGTGAATATGGCACATGAATCAGAACTTCCCAGCCAAACTGTAACAATTTTTGCTTGGTCATCAAAGAAACATGCCGTCTTGTGTTATCCTGTTGGAAGATTATGTGTTTTCTGTTGACTAATTCCAGATGCTTTTCCACGAGTTCTGCTTTCAGTTGGTCTAATTGGGAGCAGTAGTTGTTGGAATTATTCGTTTGGTTTTCCAGAAGGAGTTCATAATAGAGGACTCCCTTCCAATCGCACTGTATACACAACATCACCTTATTTGTCTGAAGACCGGCCTTTGGTATGGTTGGTGGTGGTTCATTTCGCTTGCCCCATGATCTCTTCCATTCCACATTATTGTACAGTATCCACTTTTCATCGCCCGTCACAGTTTGTTTTAAAAACGGAACATTTGGGACTTCCCTCATGGTCCAGTGGCAAAGAATCCGCCTTACAATGCAGGGGATGCGTGTTCGATCCCTGGTCAGGGAACTAAGATCCCACGTGCTGCGGGACAACTACACCCGTGTGCTGCAACTACTGAGCTGGCGTGCCTCAACTAGAGCCTGCGTGCTGCAAACTACAGAGCCCGTGCGCTCTGGAACCCGTGCACCACAACTACAGAGGCCTCGCACCCTGGAGCTTACATGCCACAACTAGAGAAGAGAAAACCCGCACGCCACAACTAGAGAGAAGCCCGCGCGCTGCAACGAAGAGCCCGCATGCCACAACTAAGACCTGATGCAGCCAAAAATAAATAAATAAATAAATAATAAATCTTAAAAAAAAAAAACAGCGGAACGTTTTCATTACGTTAGAGAATCGCGTGTGGAAATATGGTCAAGAAGGTTTTTTTGGATTAACTTATGTGGAACCCAAACATCAAAGCGATTAACATAACCAAGCTGGTGCAAATGATTTTCAACGCTTGATTTGGATATTTTGAGTATGTCGGCTATCTTCAGCATGGTATAACATTGATTGTTCTCAATTAATGTCTCAATTTGATTGCTATCAACTTCAACTGGTCTACCCAACCGTGGAGCATCCTCCAGCAAGAAATCTCCAACACAAAACTTTGCAAACCACTTTTGACACGTTCAATCAGTCACAGCACCTTCTCCATATACTGCACAAATCTTTTTTTGCATTTCGGTTGTGTTTTTACCTTTCTTGAAATAATAAGGCATAATAATGCTGAAAATGTTGCTCTTTTTCTTCCATCTTCAATATTAAAATGACTACACAGAAATTCACAAATTTTGATAAGTCTTTTTTTAAATGCACGCTGATATGACAGCTCTCACATACAATCTAACAAAATTGTTTTGAACGAAGTTAAAAACAACTAAGTGCTACCAGAGCCATCTTACGGAAAAAAACCGAAAGAAACTTTTGGCTGACCCAATAGATTATTGGTTACCAGGGACTAGGAAGAAGGTGGAGTGACTGCTGATGGGTGTGGAGTTTCTTTTTGGGTAATGACAACGTTCTGTAATTAGATAGTGGTTATGGTTATACACCTTGTGAATATTTTAAAAACTACTAAATATATTCACTTTAAAAAGGTAAATTTTATGGTATGTAAATTATATCTCACAGAAAAACCAAAAAAAATTAAAACAACAAACCCACCACATCACTAAAAAGAAAAAATGATAAAGAAGTCATTTCTTCTTCACAATCTGAATGCATCTTAGCCCAGTGCTCTCTGCAAGGTGGAGTTTTGCAGGGTTGCGGTAATCAGCCAGTTTCCTTTCCTGTAAATAAAGGTCCCACAATGTTTTACATATCCTCTTAATGGCCTGACTTACATTCTGGGGCAAGTTTGGGTTTTTGAAACTATTCTGTCATGGGTTTTACAAAACTCATAAATTACCTTTCCCCAGAAAATCTTGTGCGTTATTTTTCTCTTCTACTACTGTGACTTTGCATATATATAAAGGACGTATACTTTTAAAATACATTCATCCTGCTTGCCACAAAAAAAGCCAGAGTTTGGTTTTTCTGACTGCAGAGTGCGTGGGACATTTTCTCAAATATCCAGCACCTTTCTAAAAAAAATGGTAAAATGAAACGGTGTCTACTTTTAGAATTGGAGTGTCACATATAGCACGTGTGGATGATAAACAATTCTACAGTGTTTTATTTACGTTACATGCCAATTTGTGGATCAGTGAAGGGCCTGTGAAGAGGCTAAACCTGGCTTCTGTGAATGAAACAGAAGAGACTCTGGGCCCGTGTTCCCACGAGAGTAATTTGTCCAGGTACCCCTGCCAAACAAATACAGGTGGTGCAGTTGTCATGTGACCTTTTTGTTAAATTAGTTTTTTGCCTTAAATTTTTTGCCTTTTTGCCTTAAGTTAGGTTTTTTTTGAAGTTTCGAGAATAAGTAGGGAGAAAGTCATCTGTTTCCCTAACCAAAGGCATCATGAAGGCAGAACATTTCAAATCATGTTGTTCTGGCTGTGATAGAGGAGACCCCTGCCCACAGATGCCTGTCATTGTTCATCTTCATCATGTTGTACAGCCTAGACGTAATATGCAGTTTACCTTAAAAATGTTCTGCTTGTTTTGAAGTTATGTTTTTTCAATCAGGTCTTCTTTTGTCATCATTAGTAACTGAATCTTAAGGACTAATGTTTACTGTCATGTAGCGGAAGAGCATGCGCTAGGAGTCAGGACTCTAGGACCCTCATTCTTTGCCAGTTGTTGACTGTGGGACCAGGATCACTGCACACGGAATGGGGTTGGACCAGATAGCCTTTCAGGTCCCTACCAACTCTTAAAAATTCTATTCAGATGTTACACACCAATTCAGTCATTTGAAGTTCCTTCACTTTTATCTTGTGATCTTTTCAAGCCCCCTTAGAATGTAGCAACCTGAAACCTGTTGCCACTGCAGTTACGAGCAGCTCATGACAGTGGATATGCTTTTACCTGCCATGTTTTGAAGTGAACCTGTGGTCTCATATGGACCATGGGGGCTGGGAGTGCCTTCCAAGCAAAACAGCTATGGGTAGGTGCCTGTGCACAAACCACCGTACTTTGGGTCCTGTGGCCCTGCAGCCAAGCTACATGTGGCTGATCAGGCATCAGCACCTGAGCTAAGGGAAGCCATCTACAGGCTGGGTGTGGAGAAGGGCAGTGTCTTGAGATGTGCCTAATGGGGTAACCTATGCAGGATACTCTCCAGGAGGGGGTCTGCATGTAAAACTCAGAGAGAGGGACTTCAAGAGTAAAGTGGAGCAGGGTCATGAGAGGAACACAGCGGGAAGGCAGGTGGCAGAGCTGTGAGGGAGCAGAAATTGACACTGTCCCACTAGGGACTTACTAAACAATAAGCAGCCAAAGTGGAATCAGAGACAAAGGAAGTTGAAAAAGTGAATTGCTTTAATTCCTTTTGGAGAGCTAGAGCTGCTTGGTACCTTGGCTTCACTCTCAGCTGCCCAAGGGATTTCCTTGGGGCTTCCCGGTTCCTCTTAGAGTAAACATCCATTGTCAACAGTAACCTGTTCTTCACAGCCTGAAGGAACCACACAGACACTTCTGGGAATTGGCATTCCTGTAAAGTAAGAATTTTCTAAACTATTTTACCAGAAATAATAAGGCACACCAGTTGGTTTATAATTTTATGTGCCTGAAATACACTAGTATTCTCTGACCAATTGAGGGTAGCTAGTAAGCATTGTAAGACTTAGTTCATCTGTTATTTGGGTTATTCATTCATTTAACAGACATGGAAACATTACATGACTACTATATGAAAGACACTGTATTCTGCCCCACCTCCATTTTATCTTCAGCATATATTTTTTCTAGTTAATTATTATGAGATTGTCATTCCATGCTCTTCATCTTTGTTATGTTCATCATTGAAGGCTTCATTTTTTGAAGGGTAGAGGGTACCTTCTGGGTCTCCAATAACAGTAATTCATTGAGCAGGCACTCTATAGTGCATTTTACAACAATCTCTCATTTGCTTCTCTCAGAAATCCTAGAAAATTGAAATGATTATTTCCTTTTCACATGAAGAAAGTGAGCCTTAGGAGCATTAAGTAACTGTCCTGGGTCACAGAGTAGTTATATTTAGTAGCAGAGCTGGGGCTGGAGACCAAACTCTTACTCTACCACTGGCCTAGATATCTGGTCTTTCAGTTTGCAAAACAAATGAATAATGAACACCAAATTATTTCTTCCTCAAAATCCTCCTGGTGCTTTAGGGACAGGGCTAATGCAACCTCCTCCACAAAGCCTTTGCTGATCTCTGCCCTTAACCCTGCACTCCCCATTCATCTCTCCAAGAAAAGGAAATCTCACATTTTACATCTTCACATCCTTCTGAATTCTGTAGCACTTGTAGCACAAACCATCAATCCTTCTCTCTTGGTATCTCCCTGAAGCACCTAGCACAAAGTGTTGCATGTAGAGTTGATGCTTGATGTATGTTTGTAGAAGTAAAGAATGAATGATTTCCTTCTCTCTGTCAACCTAGGACATTTAAAAGTTCTGTGCTCCTCTTGCTTTTGTGCTTTTAAATAAAAGAAAATGAAATAATTATGAGCAAATACTCTTGTGTCTTTGTATTTAAAGTCCATCTCTTATAGACATCATTTGGTTGGATCTAGTTTTTAATCCAGGCTGACAGTCTCTGCCTTTTAATTGGAGTGTTTAGTCCATTTACATTTACAGTAATTATTGATATGGTTGCATTTGGTTCTACCATTTTGCTATTTTCTATTTGTCTTATATGTTGTTTCTCTGTTCCTTCTTTCCAAAAGTTAGAAAACCTTACAATATTGTATAATTTTTGCTTTAGATAGCCTAAAATTTTAAAAATATATAAATAGCTTTTTATACTTACCTACCTATTTAACATTTCCAGGGATCTTTATTCCTTCCTATACATCTGAGTGTTACCATCTAGTGTCATTTCAGAATTTTCTTTAACGTGCATTGTAGTGCAAGTCTATTGATGATGAATTCTCTCAGCTTTTGTTTGAAAATAAGCATATCCCCTTCATTTTTGAAGGTTAGTTTTGCTGGAATTTAAAAATTCTCAGTTGACAGAATTTTTTTACTTTCAGTACTTTAAAGATGTTCCATTGTCTTTTGGCCTTCATTATTTCTGATCAAAAGTTAACCTATCGTTAGATATAATTTCCTGTATGTAATATGCCTTTTTTTTTTCCTGGCTGCTTTCAAGATTTTTCTCTTACCTTTGCATTGGCTGTTTGACTATGATTTGCGTAGGATTGGTTTTCTTATTTATCCTGCTTGGCATGTATTGAGCTTCTTGGATCTATAAATTGATGTTTTTTCTCCAGTTTTGGGAAGTTTGGGCCATTATTTTTTCAAATATTTTTTGCAATCCATTTTCTCTCTTCAGTTACATGTTGTTAGACTGCTAGATATTGTCCCACAGTTGTCTAGGCTCTGTTAGTTTTTTTCTTCAATCTTTTTTTGTTTTAGATTGGATAATTTCTGTTCATTTAACTTCAACTACACTGGCTTTTTTTTCTTGTCATCTTTTGCTGTTAAAGACTATGCTGTGAGTTTTTCATTTTATTTATTTTTCTTTTCAGCTCTAGAATTCCCATTGGTTCTTTTCTACAGTTTCAGTTTCTCTATTTCCCCTCTGTTCATTCCTTATCCTTACATTTTCTTTTAAATCCTTAAAGTGCTGTAAAATTCCTGTCTGCTAATTGCAACATTTGGGGTCATCTTGGCATTGGTTTCTATATACTGCTTTTTTCCTTGAGTATGGGTCACATTTTCTTGTTTCTCTGCATGTCTAGTGATTTTTTTTATTGAACACTAGATGTTATCAATGACACGTTATAGAGGTTCTGGATTCTCTTATGATCCTCTGAAGAATTTTTGTCTTAGCAGGTAGTTAAAATGACAAAACTCAAGTTCTAATCTCCTATGTTCCTTGCATTAGCAGCAGCTGAAATCTCCACTCAGATCTTTCGGTTTCCAGCTGCTGCTTTTTTGCTGGCCCTCCTGAGGTCTCCAGTCAAGAATTTGAGCACATTTCATTTGCAGATTTGGGAGTTGACTACCCTATGTGGCTCCCTCCCTTTCAGGTTTCCCCCTAACTTTCTCTGACTGCTCTGCCAGCCTTGAACTCTGTCCACTGTCACCCCCTCATGTGACTTTTTCTCTGTGTATGCATCGTTGGTGTCTCCTCTTCTTCTTTTTTTGGGGGGGTGGAATATAGTTAATTTACAATGTTGTGTTAGTTTCTAGTGTACAGCAGAGTGATTCAGTTTTATATATATATGTTTTTTTATTTACTCTTTTTCAGATTCTTTTCCATTATTACAAGATATTCAGTATAGTTCCCTGTGCTATACAGTAGGTCCTTGTTGTTTACCTATTTTATATATAGTAGTGTGTATATGTTAATCCCAAACTTCTAGTTTATCTCACCCCACACCCCCTCCAGTATCCCCTTTGGTAACCTAAGTTTGTTTTCTGTGTCTGTGGCTCTATTTCTGTTTTGTAAATAAGTTCATTTGTATCATTTTTTTAGATTCCACATGTAAGTGATATCCCATGATATTTGTCTTTCTCTGATTTACTTCACTTAATATGATAATCTCTAGATTCATTCATGTTGCTGCAGATGGCATTATTTCATTCTTCTTTATGGCTGAGTAGTATTCCATTGTATAAATATATATACCACATCTTCTTTATCCATTCATCTGTTGATTGGACACTTTGGTTGCTTCCATGTCTTGGCTATTGTAAATAGTGCTGCTGTGAACATTGGGATGCATATATCTTTTTGAATTAGAGTTTTCTCCAGATATATGCCCAGTAGTAGAATTGCAGGATCATATGGTAACTCTATTTTTAGTTTTTTAGGGAACCTCCATACTGTTCTCCATAGTGGCTGCACCAATTTACATTCCTACCAATAGTGTAGGAGGGATCCCTTTTCTCTACACCCTCTCCAGCATTTATTATTTGTAGACTTTTTAATGATGGCCATTCTGACTGGTGTGAAGTGGTAACCTCATTGGAGTTTTGATTTGCATTTCTCTAATAATTAGCGATATTGAGCATCTTTTCATGTGCCTTTTGGCCATCTGTATGTCTTCTTTGGAGAAATGTCTCTTTAGGTCTTCTGCCCATTTTTTATTGGGTTGTTTGTTTTTTGGATATTAAGCTGTATGGGCTCTTTGTATATTTTGGAAATTAATCCCTTGTCAGTCACATAGTTTGCAAATATTTTCTCCCAGACCATAGGTTGTCTTTTCATTTTGTTTATGGTTTCCTTTGCTGTGCAAAAGCTTTTCAGTTTAATTGGGTCCCTTTTTTTTTTTTTTTTTTACATTTCCATTACTCTAGGAGATGGATCAGAAAAAATATTGCTGTGATTTATGTCCAGGAGTGTTCTGCCTATGTTTTCCTCTAGGAGTTTTATAGTATCCAGTCTTACATTTGGGTCTTTAATCCATTTTGAGTTTATTTTTGTGTATGGTGTTAGAGAATGTTCTAATTTCATTCTTTTACATGTAGCTGTCCAGTTTTCACAGCACCACTTATTGAAGAGACTGTCTTTTCTCCATTGTATATTCTTACCACCTTCGTCATAGATTAGGTGACCATGAGTGTGTGGGTTTATTTCTGGGCTTTCTATCCTGTTCCATTGATCTGTATTTCTGTTTTTGTGCCCCTACCATACTGTTTTGATGACTGTAGCTTTGTAGTATAGTCTGAAGTCAGGGAGCATGATTCCTCCAGCTCCATTCTTCTTTCTCAAGATTGTTGTGGCTATTCAGGGTGTTTCGTGTTTCTGTACAAATTAAAAAATTTTTTGTTCTAGTCCTGTGAAAAATGCCATTGGGCTCTCCCTCTTCTTATAAGGATACTAGTCCTATTGGATTAGGGCCCATCCTTATGATCTTGTTTAACCCAATTACCTCCTTAACCGCCCTATCTCCAAATATTGTCACATTGGGGGTTGGGGCTTCAACTAGGACTTTTGGGGAGGGGCTGGCATCGGAACACATTCAGTCATTTACCATCTAATTGCAGAATGCCTGCTCTATTCCAGGCACAGCATGAAGGGCTAGGGGTTCAGTATGGACAAGACTGGCCCTGTCTCTGCCCTCCTGGAGCTCACAGCCTAAGGGGATAAAAAGACATGTAGACAGTAACATTGCAGAGTGATGACAGTGGACATAGGGTGCCCTGGGAGCACTGAGGAAGGGGTGCCCAAATCAAGTTATGGGATAAGGGAAGGCTTCCTTGAGGAAGTACCTTTCTAAACTGAACCCTGAAGGATGAGTTCGGAGTCAGCAGTAGCAGTGCCTCAGGCCAGGCTTGGGGTGTGAGGGACTCCAGGGTTGAGAAGGGCACACTGGGAACAGTTGTTTAGTACAGCTGGTCCTGGGGGAGTGGAGTGGTCAGGGGATGGGGCCAGAGAGGTAGGCTGGGGCCGGCTCCCTTGCCGGGTTGTAACTGTCTGTCCCTCTAGAGGGGCGCCTCCTTCAGCTCAGGGTCCCGCTCCTGGCAGAGCAGGTGTGTGGTGAAGGTCGACAGGGGCCGCGTGTTGTGATTCAGATGTGAGGGCTGAGGTGGGGAGGTTGGGGGTGTGGGTGACCTCGTCTCCTTGGTAAAGCAGGTCGTTGGCCTGGAGGTTGCCCACCTCCTCTGGATCACGTGTGTGTCATTGTCCTTCAGCCCTGGACAGCGAGTCCGCCTGCAGCAGCATCCACTTTAGCAAGGCCTGCCTGAAGAACGTCTTCTCGGTGCTGCTCATCTTCATCTACCTGCTGCTCATGGCCGTGGCCGTCTTCCTGGTCTACCAGACCATCACGGACTTTCGTGAGAAACTCAAGCACCCTGTCATGTCAGTGTCTTACAAGGAGGTGGATCGCTACGACGCCCCAGGTAGAGCCTGCCTCCCCTTTTGTGCCCTTCGTGGGTTTCTTTTGTGCTCTTACTTCATGGGTTTCATGGGTTTCTTTTGTGCCCTTACTTCATGGGTTTCCTGGGCCCCGTGGCCCAGGTCTGGGGCATCGACTTGCAAATACTCCCTGAGCTGCCTTTGCACTCCTGGCGTCTTGCTGGGCACCACGGGCAGGGCAGAGGAGTCCGAGCACAGTCTAGGTGTGGGTTATGCACCCCAAGAGCTGCTGTTGGTACCCAGCAGAGTGTCACGTGCCAAGGAGGGAGGTGGACCGAGCCTGAAGTGGTCGCTGCAGGACTGGGGTGGGCAAGGAATGCTTATGCTCAGTGGCAGGATATGAGCTGGGCTTTGGTAAATGGAAGAGAGTTTCTCTGGGAGGGGGGTCCACAGGAGCAAAGGGGAGCGTAGGGAGGCGGAGGGCTTCTCTGGAGAGGATGAGTCTAGCCTGGCTGGAGCCAGAGGCCAGTGATGAGGAGAAGTGGGAGTTACAGGTGGCAGGGACGCGAGGCCATCCAGAGGTGGGCGGGGCCCTGCCTGGAGAGGGGCTCCCAGGCCACATCATCCGTACCTCTCCTGTCCCTGCGAGGGGCTGTCTCTGCCGTAGAGCGGGCTGTCTGCTCCAGGCCGGTGGGGCTGGCACTGGGCTCTGGCAGCGTGGAGTGGACCGGGAGGTGTGAGCTCTGTGAGCTCAGGCTCTGCCCACAGGATGCCCCCGAGTGACCTCGGATGGCCGGTTCACAGGGCAGAGCCGGAGTCTCAGGTCCCCTCTGCCTGGGGCTTCTCGACAGGTGTGCTGGTCCCAGTGCTCTTGCCTGTCTTTGCCTGTTTCGTGATTGTTCCTCTTCTCTGTCTGCTTTTGTCTCTTTATCTGTGGGTTTTACTCTCTGTATCTGGTCTCTTGGTCTGACTCTGCCTGTGTCTGGGGCCACGTGCTGCTCTCAGTGTTTCTGCCATTGAGGTTAGAACAGCTGCTGTCCTTAGAGCTTTGAACGAGGTGCCTTGGCTGGGGGAGGGGGAGGGATTTGGGGCTGCAACTTGCACACTTGGAGCTCCCAGTCTGGGCAGGAGAAGCGAGACAGAATGAGACCTGGGGAGTCCCGCAGCCGAGGGCTGTCCAGTGAGTCTGCGGGTGGGCGGCGGTGCGGGGGGCCTGGCAGTGCCCGGCTTGGTCTCGGAGGCCTCCTTGGAGGGTGTGGAGCAGGGTTCTGAAGCGGGGCGGGTTTTGGTGCAGGTACTGGGGAGGCTGCATCCCCGGCCGGGAGGGGCTTACCGAGAGGGCAGTTGTCTCCTCCATTAGAGCAGGGCTTTCTGAGGGCAGGGTGTGTAGCTCCCCATCCTCTGTGACACTTTTCTTCTCCCTCGTCTGCAGTCACCCAGGGAGTCCTGAACTTAGGTGGTTGGCGGGTGTGAAAAAATATATGTGACATGATTTTAGGGGTGTGGTGAGGGACTGTGACCGTTCACTTTTCCCTGTTTGTCCCCCAGGCATTGCCCTGTACCCTGGTCAGGCCCAGCTGCTCAGCTGTAAGCACCATTACGAGGTCATTCCACCTCTGAGGAGCCCCGGCCAGCCAGGAGACATGAACTGCACCACCCAGAGGATCAACTACACAGACCCCTTCTCCAGTCAGACCCTGGTAACTCTCGTCTCCCCGAGCTGGGTCTGGGCAGCGTGCTCCGTCGGCCTCGCACCTTGAGGACCCCAGTCGTCTTTCTGCCAAGTGGCCTCCCCCCACCGCGGTGCGGGCCCTCGGCCCCTGGCAAACACTCCTAAGTGGAGTCTGGCCGCGGCTGGCTCACCTGCTTTCAGGGAGGGCAGTGGGGCCTTCGGCCTCCTCTGAGTGACCCTCCGGGATTCCCGACAAAGTGATAAGATCCTGTCCTGGATGGAAGGGTGGCGGGCTGCAGGGTGGGGCCGGTGTGACACAGCCAAGTGGGTCCCATAGCTGACTGCCCGACAGAATTGCCAGGTTCCCTTCTGAAAACAAAGATTCTGGGTTCCATGTAGTGCCACCTGAATCATTGTTCCTGGGGGCGGGGCCTAGGCATCCATATTTTGGAGTAACTATGCCAGTGTAAGAAGGAGCGCTGGTCTGGGAACAAGGACCCCCGCCCTGCCGTCACCCACGGCTCCGCTCAGCCGGGGAGTGGACGGCGGCGGGGAGCAGCGTCTGCCCAGGGTTCTGGAGGCAGGGAAGGAATTTCGTATATATTTACATCTTCTCCTTTTCATCCCATATCCTTGTTTCCAAAAGGATTGAACAGGGCTGAGTAAGTTTTCCAGCTCAAAGAGAGGAAGGAAAGGTTTTCTAGGCAGAGGAACTCTGCACCAAGGCATAAAGGGAGGAAACAGCATGTTTGTTTGTGCCTCTGAGCAAAATTCCACAGGTGGGTGTTTCTGGAGGGCCAGGTGCCCCCAGAAGGGCAGTGGGCGGTGAAGTTGTGGACAGAAGTACCGGCCAAATAGGGAAAGCATGTGTGTCTGCTGTGGAGCAGGACCTGCTCCTTTGGGTGATCAGGCGCTACAGGTGGGCCTTGAGATGAAAGAATCCCACTAAGACTTTTTGTTAATATTTATTCTAGACCTCCTCCTAAAATCCTGCTGAAATGATTCCCACTCCTGCCAAAAATAGAATAAGATAAAATATCGATAACGGCCCTGCAAACCAAGGACGGGTATCATCTGAGGACCAGAAATTTTGAGGAACTGGTGTAAAATATAAATAGCACATTGGGTCAGATTGATGGAGCAAAATCAGAGAAAACCCATGCCCTAGAACAGACGCCGGAGAGGACTGCTGTAGGGGTGAAAGCTTTCCTTCCAACTGCTGGCTCTGTGTCAGCACACTAAAGAGCCGGGCTGCTGTAGGGCAGGTCAGGATAATAATTACAGGACCGCCTGCCAGGCTTTTAGCCCTCCTGGGGCACGCAGAGCTGCTGGGGACAGTGTTTGCTCTGGGGAAAAGGCTCTGGGGCCATTCTCTACCTAAGCTAAGGGGAGGTTCCCTGCTTGGGCACCGGGCCAGCAGAGAGAAACAGAGCAGAACTTGAGATGGGACGTCCACAATGGAAGGAGGAGAGAGCCATCAGAAAGGAATCTCTTCCCAGAAGAGAAGTACGCAGAGTGCCTGGCCTGCTGGCCTTCTCTGCTCGCTGCCTCTGAGTGTCCTTACGGTCAGCCCCAGGCAAGGGCGAGCCTGGGAGAGGGCCTGTTAGGAAGAAACCCACAGCCCAGACCTGTACTAGTCAGCCTAACCCTTCACTCAGAAAGAAGAATGGAGAATTAAGGGCCACTAGACTTTTACATGAGGCCAACAACATAAAAGGATGGAGAGGAAAAAACAGAAAGGACTCTGGGGAAACGGAAGCTAATTTAAATGAAAAGGAAAAGAACTTTTAAAAATTTTAATGAAGAGCTAGATAATACAGTACAAACGCTGTCTGTTTGAATTCCCCGCTCTCTCCGTTCCCTGTGTACCGACTGGATGCCCGTGTGCGCTTAGATGGCACTGCAGGTACAGGCTCTCCGGCCGTCTTTCCTCTCGGCTCCCCATTGAGTAGTACGCTACCTAGGAGTCCCTGTGTCCCAAACCTGTTCATGCCAGTTGTATCTGTTATAATAGTTACATACTTTAACTAAGTATTATAGAAACCCATGAAGTAAGGGCACAAAAGGGGAGTCATTTCCATGAAAACTTAAGTTGACTGCAATTACCTGCCTCCAGCCCTGGGTGATGGGCAGTCTTCACCACTGGGGCTCCTTGCCATCCACAGCCGCAAACTAGAGAGAGCTTACCCACTCCCTGGGTACCGGGTCCCCTCCCTACACGGTGCAGAGCCGTGGGGGAGGAGCAGAGGGGCTCAGTGGAGCTCCTGAGGGAAAGGGAAGAGCGGGAAGCATAGCCGCCCCCCGAAGCCTGATGGAGCCCCTTGGGTGGGACCTGTGAGGTGTCCTGCCTTGGCCCCCGGGAGGAAGGTAGAGGCGGGGGGCAGGGCCTGCACCTTGGCAGAGACTCCTGTGTCCTGGATTGCCCTGGCCTTGTCCACTGGGAGAGCCTGCCTTGGCTGTGATCTTCTGGGCTCACGTCTGGAGTGGACACTAGAAAACAGGCCCTCCCTGGGCCCCGCGGCGTTGGGCTGTATAGGTTGGGGGGCTGAACAGTCCTTATCCTTCTGCTGCCCGCAGCCCCTTTATTTGCAGTGAGATGTCTGCAGAAACGTGAGCTTGTGGCTGTTTACATCCTGTTGAGTCCACGTGAAAGCATCCCAGCCAAGGGGCTCATCTGGTCCTGCTTCATCAATCTTCAGATTCTCATTTATTTTCTAGTCTCTATCTCTTGTACCCTCAGTTAAATCTCGTTAGTTTTTACCAAATGCCTTGCTCTGGCGCAATTAGGGTCACTGCCTTTCCAGCCTGTAGGACCCATGTCTGTTTCCTCACCGCCTGCCATATTCCCGGTGTCCAAATGTGAAGTTGATCTTCAGGTGGTTGTTCCCTCAGCACTCCAGTTCTGGAAAACAACTTATGTTGGTCAGAGTACGGGCTAAGCTCCTGTACAAAAGCAAACACTCCAGACAAACACAGCGGCTGAGATAAGAGAGGTCTGTTTCTTTCTCGGGGGACGTCTGTGTGTGCGGGCAGTGCTGCCTCACAGGATGGCCAGTGAAGCCTTCTGTCTGTCACTCTGCCATCCCCGGGCGCTGTCTCGGTCCTCGGGGTCAGGGCTGATCCACCAGCACGTGTGCACTGCCCGATCTTGGGAAGGTGAGCAGTGAGGGCGGGCAGTTCCCCGCTGAGGGCCTGGCGTGGGATTGTGTGAGTCACTTTTGTGCTCATTCCAGGAACTTCGTCCCATGGCCACATCTGAGGCCAGAAATGCACCTCCAGTGGGTGACTATATCCTGCTAAAATCTGCAACTGGGGAAGCAGCACCGGTTCTGCAGGAGGAAGTGGATAATGGAAACTGGGGAAAGTTAGCATTCTCTGCTGCCACTTAGCCTGTCATGGAAAGGTTGAAAATAAACAGATGGACAGAGAGAGATCTCTTGGGAAAATGCAGCCGTAACCAGAAGAAGTGGAGTGGCAGTTTTACTGTCAGTTAAAAGTGGAATTCCAGATGCAAAGGGTTAAAAGAGGGCTGTTTATGTGGACAAGAGGTTCAAACTCCACTTCTCCCCACTAAGACTTAACAGTCATAAATTTTTATGTGCAAAACAGCATACCCTTTGTATTCCTCAGGCAAAACCTGTTAGAAATAAAAAATACTATCACCTTAGAGTGTTACTAACACCTCTCTCAAATTCACAGTTCAAACAGACAGAAAGTAGTAAGGATAAGAACTGAGAATTGAATTGGCACAATTAGTAAACTTAGAGTAAGTGCATGTTGTAACACTGTACCTGTCAGAATACTCTTTTCAAATCTCGGTAGAGTATTTATAAAAGTAGATGTAAAGATGTTTCTCCCCAGTTAATCTGTAAATCCAGTATCATCACAGTTAAAAGTCCCAGTTGAATTTTTTCATGGAACTTAACAAGCTGGTTTTAAAGTACATTTAGAAGAGCATGTGGGGACTTCCCTGGTGGCGCAGTGGTCAGGAATCCGCCTGCCAATTCAGGGGACACGGGTTCGAGCCCTGGTCCGGGAAGATCCCACATCATGCGGAGCAACTAAGCCCGTGCGCCACAACTACTGAGCCTGCGCTCTAGAGCCCGTGAGCCACAACTACTGAAGCCTGCACGCCTGGAGCCCGTGCTCTGCAACAAGAGAAGCCACTGCAATGAGAAGCCTGCGCACCACAACGAAGGGTAGCCCCTGCTCACCGCAACTAGAGAAAGCCCGTGCGCAGCAACAAAGACCCAACGCAGCCAAAAATAAAAATAAAAAAATTTATTAAAAAAAAGCATGTATACAAAATAACCCTGCCAGGTTTGGGGATGGGGTGGGCAGTGATGTGGAGGGGACCTGCCCAGTCAGATACCAGAATGAGTAAACATTCAGGGGTCAAACCTGCGTCTGCCCACTGTTTGGGTAGTGAGAGTGAGATCCCTATTTCATACCGTAGACAAAACTGAATGGCAGGCATATTGTGTATCTAAATGTAAAAAAGTTTTTAAAAAAGTGCTGTGGGGCTTCCCTGGTGGCGCAGTGGTTGAGAGTCTGCCTGCCAATGCAGGGGACACGGGTTCGAGCCCTGGTCTGGGAAGATCCCACATACCGCGGAGCGACTGGGCCCGTGAGCCACAATTACTGAGCCTGCGCGTCTGGAGCCTGTGCTCCGCAACAAGAGAGGCCGTGATAGTGAGAGGCCCGCGCACCGCGATGAAGAGTGGCCCCCGCTCGCCGCAACTAGAGAAAGCCCTCGCACAGAAACGAAGACCCAACACAGCCATAAATAAATAAATAAAATTAAAAAAAAGAAACTTCGAATTAATCATGACGACGACTTGGAAGCTAATGTGATTTCTATTGAAAAAAAAAAAAGTGCTGTGAAGAAATACAGGAGAATATTGGTATAATTTTGGTTTCCCTTAGCAAGCAAAATCTAGAAGCCATGAAGAAGATTGACAAATTTCACTACATCACCTTTAGAACTTCATATAACAAATGGCATTAGAACAGAGTTAATGGGAAAGTGACAGACTGGAAAAAAACACTTGTACCTATACCAGATGGAAGTTAGTACCCTTTCTAAATAAAGAGCTTCCCCGGCACGGCCAGCCAGTGAGGCTCGTGGCGGGAGGACAGGTTGCGTCAGGCCTGGTCCAGATGCTGTTCCTGGGCGTGGGGTGGGGTGAGGAGCCCTGTGTGCCCGAGGCGAGGTCAGCACCCACGCGGATCTCCCGGCTGAGACTCTGGCCTTTGTCTCCGCAGAAATCTGCCCTGATTGTGCAGGGGCCCCGGGAGGTGAAGAAGCGGGAGCTGGTCTTCCTCCAGTTCCGCCTGAACCAGAGCAGCGAGGACTTCAGCGCCATCGATTACCTCCTCTTCTCCTCTTTCCAGGAGTTCCTGCAAAGGTGGCCTTTAGAGCTCAGGGCGGGCTTGCTCGACACTCATTCTCTCATTCCGGCCGTGCCCATCGCTGGGCTGGGGCAGAGGGTGCAGGGAAGCAGGGCTGTGGATGAGCCACTGGCCTGGAGGAGGGCCTCTCCACAAGGTCAGGCGAGCCCGGTGGAGGGGGTTCCGACGCGCAACGCTGGTTGAGTCCTGACGGGAGGTTGGTGGGGCCCGCCGCTCCCGGCCGGGGCTGCCAAGGACGGGGTTTTGTGAGCCCCCTGGAGGGCAGCCCCTCCCCTGGGCCTGGCTCCCCACGGTGTCCGGGAACTGGGTCCAGCCCTGCGTGAGGGCTCAGTGCCTGTTTGCCACGCATTTATAGCAGGAGGATGAAATTTCCTGTTCGTGTGTGGTGCCGCCTCTGGGGGCCAGAGTGCTCGTGTCGTGGGCCGTGGGAGCGCTTTCGGCACGGGCCTGAGCGAGGGTGACTCAGTCCCTGCAGGTCCTGCGTGGCCCTGGGGCTCCATTTCAAGGAAGCCGGGCGGCAGCTAGGGCAGAGAGGAGGCCGCTCCCCCAGGTGACGAGGCCGTGAGCCGCCACCGCCGTTCACACCCCAGCGCCCCAATCCTGCCCATCTTGCAGCCCGGGGCCTCCTCCTCGGCACCTTCTGCCACCTAGACTTCCCTCTCCCTTCCCTGCTTGAAGCTGGCCGTGTCCCCTGCCTGCGCAGCCCCTTTCTGCTCCTCTTGCGTGAGTCCTCAGTACCGCCATGCGGTTGCCACTTGCCTGTGCGCGCGTTCTGATCGCGCCACGTCTGCACCGTCCTGAGTGGGTGTTGTGGTGTCCTGCCTGGCTGAGAGCTCCCTGGGGAAGCCTCTTCCCTTCTCTGGGCCTTCAGGGAGGCTGAGGGCCAGTGAGGGCACCCCAGGGCTGCTGAAACCCAGAGTTCTCTGAGGCGCTGGGGGCGCGTCTGCAGAACGTGGCGCCGGCTGCTCCGGGAGCAGGTGCTGGGAGGCGGGGGTGGGAGTGGGGAGGGCTTCCCCTGCCGGGAGCCTCAGCGACAGTGCTCGTGCCTTGAGGCAGCTGACAGCTCCCCCTCCGTCTGGAAGGCAAAAAGCAGGCCTTTGAGGAAGGGGGGAGTGGGCAGTGGGAGCATCCTGGTGGTACCAGCAGAGAAACCGGCTTGACGTAGGGGCTGGAGTTTGAGTCTGGCCACGTTCGAATCCTGCCTGATTAACGTGGACCTTTCTTCTCTGCCCTCCAAGCCCAGACAGGGTAGGCTTCATGCAGGCCTGCGAGAGCGCCTATTCCGGCTGGAAGTTCTCCGGGGGCTTCCGCACCTGGGTCAAGATGTCCCTGGTGAAGACCGAGGAGGAGGACGGGCGGGAGGCGGTGGAGTTCCGGCAGGAGGTAGGTGGCGCTGGGCTCGCTTCGCACGGCCACTGACTCCACCCTTGAGTGCAGGGTGGAGGGAAGCTTCGCAGAGGGGGTGACTGGTGCGCAGGGTCTTTGGGGTGAGGAGGCCTTCGCCAGGATGAGAGCGGACCCGGTGCCCGGGAGTCTGCGTGTTCTTCTGCAGGCAGGGCACACCGCAGGCCCTTTCCCTTTGTCGCTGCAGCCCTCACAGTGCACACGGCGGAGCGTTTTACAGAGTGGCGCCTCACGCGGCTGAATCTGATGCCTGTTTTTAGTTCTGCTCTACTCCCCTGCCCCGTCGCGCCCTGAGAGGCTGGCGGCTGCGTAAAAACGTTGATTATTTGCAGGGCAGAGACTGGATATGGTAGCCTCTGGAGTGTGGGGTGCATGGTGATCCATTGGGACGCAGGAGGAAAATACTAGCTTTCTTTTTGTATTAATTTTTAAAAATTAATTATTTTTGGCTGCATCGGGTCTTCGTTGCTGCGCGTGGGCTTTCTCTAGTTGTGGCGAGCGGGGGCTACTCTTCGTTGCGGTGCGCGGGCTTCTCATTGCGGAGGCTTCTCTTGTTGCGGAGCACAGGCTCTAGGCGCACGGGCTTCAGTAGTTGTGGCACGTGGGCTCAGTAGTTGTGGCTCGCGGGCTCTAGAGCGCAGGCTCAGTAGTTGTGGCGCACGGGCTTAGTTGCTCCACGGCATGTGGGATCTTCCCGGACCAGGGCTCGAACCTGTGTTCCCTGCACTGGCAGGCGGATTCTTAACCACTGCGCCACCAGGGAAGCCCCTCTTTTTGTATTAATTTTTAAAACCTCATCCTTTCTCTATTTTTGAATGTTTTAAAATGCATGTAACATTATAATGATAATAGTAATGTTATGTCGCTTCTAAGAAAGTTATAAATATGTTGGGACGTGCTCAGAATTCTTTACTAATGGGAAGCGTGATCAAAACGCTTTCAGCCCCCTGACCTGGGGCCAGGAGATAGGCCGTGATCCTGGGGGCAGCTGGAGAGGACGTTGGAAAAAGGCGTGGCACCGGGGCTGGAGGGATGGAGGGATGGGACATTTTGGTTGCCTCAGCAGGGCTGGTAGGCAGTCACCACCCAAAGCAAGGCCGCATCCCTGCCTGTGGGGCTTCCACCTCCGCAGGGGTGCGGCCATCCTGCCAGCATCCCTGCCCAGGGCCCGGCCATCCTGCCAGCATCCCTGCCCAGGGCCCGGCCATCCCGCGTGTCGGTGGCTGGGTGCCTGCAGAGGCAGCGAGGAGACAGCTCTGTTCTCGCATCCCCTCCTCCTCCTTGGAGGTTTTCCATCTGGGCTGGACTCCGAGGGGCAGCTTTAGGAAGGGGCTGACTTGGAGAAGGACCCACTCCAACCGGCAGGGCGGATGGAAGCCGGGCTCTCGTCCGGGTCTGCCCCTCCCCACGCCGCGCTCGTAGGACGATTCCAGATTGGAGGCCTTTGGGAAAGGCTCGAAGCCAGTTTTCTTCAAGGGGACAGGGCTTTTTTCCTGCCTTAGGCAGTGACGACCCCCTGGCAATAGATCCTTAAAATATTCGTATTTTGTAAGATAACTGTCATCTCCTGGACTTTTATGCCACACTTTTCTCCAAGAACTCCAAGTTCTTTCTCATCCGGCCCCCAAATCAGCGGAGAAAGGAGACTCAGTGTGTTCACCTTACAGTTAGGTCTCCCCAGGCTACCCCGGCTCTCCTGGTAGCTCCAGCTGTGATCTGAAACCAGAGGGCCAGACCCCGTGAGCCTGTGCACTGTCGAATGTTTGTGTGCCTCTCAGCATCATCTGCATTGGAAGTCTTTGGTGGGGGATGTGAACTCTTTTGAACAAAAATTTAAAAAAATTTTTTTCATGTTTTTATATCACGTTTTAAAGTTTAAAATGCTTTTCCTGTGTGTTGTTTCATGAGAGCCTCTCTACAACTCAGTAGACAAAAAATGTCCCCCAAAATGGCATTTTGTCCCCCCATTTTATGAGAGCAAAGCAGAGGCTCAGACCAGTTGATGGCCCAGCCAGACTTCTGGAAGCCGTCTGCTCTCCATTTCACCTCGCAGCCCCTGTAGAAACTAAGCAGGCCTCACCAAGCACGCCTGCTCACCGTGTGTTTACAGGGAGTGCTCAGCTGGGCAGAACTGCGAGGCTGTACTTGGTCCCTGCAGACCGGAAGGGTTGAAATACTCAGCTCTTCAGGTCAAGTATTTTGAAATTTGGGATTTTTATGGCTTTTAGTTGTGAGTCTTACACAGTACTTTGAAAATGGTTTAATCAGGAGTACAGATACCTAGCGACAGATTTCAGTGACAATCCAAAACACCTATTGTGCACCCCAGATCCTGTCCATTTCCTCAAAGAACGATGGAAACCAGCGTAAAGCCTTGGCTCTGGGACCAGTCTCGGGATATCGTGTAGAGGTTTTTGGCTCTCTCCCTCCAGAAGATGGTGTGAGAAGAGCCGAGGTCTCAGCTCCGCTCACTGCCCTCTCCTTGCCCGTGGCCCTGGCCAGGAAGGGACGCAGAAGCGCTGTAACACTGTTTTCTCTCCTCTCTACCTAGACCAGCGTGGTTAACTACATTGACCAGAGGCCAGCGGCCGAGAAAAGTGCTCAGTTGTTTTTTGTGGTCTTTGAATGGAAAGATCCTTTCATCCAGAAAGTCCAAGACGTGAGTATTATCTCCGACCTTGAGAGGGAACTTCCCACCCGGAGGCGTTTTGGTGCATCCTTGCGGGCCGTCCTCATCTTCTGTCATAGAGCAGATCTCTGTGTCTTTTGTATTTATGACATTCATTTTCTATATCATTTGTGTTTAATTGATCTCGTCTTTAACCCTGGACTGTCGTCGCTGTGAATGTGAGGGCTTCGTCTTTGTTCACCATTTACCTGGCGTCCGGCGCGGTGCTTAGTCCAGCATAGCCGCTGAGTAGTGATAGTGAATGAACTAAGTAGAAAGCATTAAGCTAATAATCTAGATTACCAATGTTGGAAGCCATTCTTCTTTATTGGTTCTCTGTAGGATGAGAGTCATTTTTTATTTGTCATAAATCAGAGCAGAAAGGTACTAATCAGAAATTAAGAGAGCATCAATTAATGCCAGATCCCAGACTCACCATCTCAGAAGGGGAGGGGTGATGGGACGGCTTTGCCAAAAGAACATTCGTGAGACGCCATTTACCAGAGCCAGTCCCAGATCTGATACTGATTGTTGTTTAGATCATCACAAAATGTCCTGATGTGCTTGTGGGTTGGGGGAAGACATTTCAAACCTGAGGCTCAAACAGGGAGGGTCTCTGTGATGTGGATGTGCCCCATGATCCCACCACCGCTGTTAGTCGTGGCCTGGCTGGGCCGTGTACACGTAGGCGTGTGCAGACTCCCTGAATCCAGACTCCATGTGGAAGAATGAGCGCCTTCAGCTCCACACGTAAAACGTGTGATCCAACGTTTTTTAACCTACTGTGTTCAGTATGAAGTCCTATTATGGGCCAAGTAAAGCCCTGAGCTCGAGGCTGACTGACTTGCATCGTCCCTCAGCTTCACAACTGTCCTAAATGGTGGTGGTGGTGGTGGTGGTGTAACTTTCATATGTGAGCCTGAGGTCACCCTGCTGAACTGGGTCTTAGAAGTGCTGTGTGTTTACCAAGTGGGGAACTCAGACATACAAGCCATGACCTCGGCCTGAAGGAGTTGCACAGTCAGTGAGAAAACAATCTGGGCTGTAAAGGAAGTAATTCCAGACAGTAAGGACCTGCCACAGGGGTTTGTGGGATAAATCTCTCTGCTCAAGTCGAGAGAGTTTTGGCTCAGTGGTCAGAGGAAGCTGTGAGGGGCCTGGAAGGATAGTAACTCGAGGTGGGAGGAAAGCGTCCTGGGCAGGGCGCACTGGAGGGGCCCACCTGCAGGCAGGAGTCCCTGAGGTGAGTGGAGGACGGGCAGTCGCTGGACTGGATGGGAGGGGAGGTGGGAGTCACTGTGAGATGGGAAGCAAACAGGAACTGACCGTACAGATGGGGTGTCTAGCTGGGGGGAGATCTGTCTCAAAGCAAGGTCAGTCACATTGTGGGTTAGGCCAGAAATTTAAAGCTCAGGACTGAGTACCTTATTTGTGCAGAGCTTTTTGAAAAAATCTTTTTTTCTTTCAGGATCACTTTATTGTAGGGAGGGATTAGTATTTTTCTCCTCAAACTGAGCTATGGACAAAGTATGGAGTTACGGCAGTTTTAGAAACCAGTTGTTTTTCTTGTTGCCTCAATAATTGGAGGGGCTCTTTGACAATAACACTGAAAATCAAAAATGGAAGCCAACAGGGAAGCTTGTGTTTGCTTCTGTTTTGCAGATAATCACCGCCAATCCTTGGAACACGATCGCTCTTCTCTGTGGGGCCTTCTTGGCATTATTTAAAGCTGCAGAATTTGCCAAACTGAGTGTGAAGTGGATGATCAAAATTAGGAAGAGATACCTTAAAAAAAGAGGTCAGGCAACGAACCACATAAGCTGAAGTCGCCTGCGTTGTTCGTAGGACTGCCCGAGTTCATGGAAGTTCTCATCACTTCTGCTTTGGTAAACCTAGCTGCCAGCAATCCTGTCCTCACTTGAAGAAACGAGCCTTGCTGGGGGCCTGCCTGTCACACTGCAGCTTCTAACTGGTCCTCAGAGAGACTGTCTAGAGCCCAATGGAACAGATCCAATGGATGACCTAACCGTTATTTAAGTATTTAAATTATTAATGAACATTTTTTGACATATGACATGAATAGGGTTTGTGGAAGATGGAATTAGATATAATCCAGTTTCCTGAAGGTTTTTGGAAGCTGCCTCCTTTCTCGGTTTGGTGTATAGTTAAGGTCTAACAGGATGATTAAGGCTCTGACCTTAGGTTTTTTTCTTGAGATTTTTTTAAATGGACAGAGGAGAGTGTGATTTTCTTCTCCCCCACCAGTGATTCTTCGGGTGTGGAGGTCATGCTGTGGAACCGGTGTACGGTATGTGAGAAACGCAAAACCCCTCATGTCTCTGGCGCCATCTGCCAGCCCCTGACATGCTCTCTTGTTTGTTAAATATTAAATGAGACTTTTTTTTAAAGCTACTAGAAAAACTAGTAATTAGATCTCTTGTGGACTGACTAGCCACCTACCTGTCTGCCTAGAATACTGGTTGATGCAGGTATGAGTTCGGACTGATTAACATACAAAAACACTAGGACATGTGTACATAGTAGGTGCCTACTCAGTGTATTTTGATGATTTCATTAATAGGTGAATAAAAGTTAGGTTAATACAAAAGGAATCAGTGTGCCAGTATGCATATCTGCTAAATCAATAGGCACCAGTACGCTTTCATTCCGTGATCTCCAAATAAAAGGGAGTGTGAGCCTGGACTTCCACAATGGACGGGTCTGGACTCCTGAGGTACATCATGACCACGTCCAGGGAAGGGCAATGTGGGCAGGCGATAGATGGCAGGTGGTCAGGAAGTGACAATAAAGCCCCATGAATAAGCTGTGTTAGCTCTTCCTGTCCTACAAACCCCCCACCCATCTGAGAAAGGGGCCCTCAGTATGACCCTCAGAGCTTTCAGCCCAGCCTGTGACAGAGATGAGTACCCTCTGGGTATTTTTCACATGGTAGCCATTGGCTGATTTAAGGTTATGAAGATTATTTCCAGAGTTTTAAATTATTTACATGCCCTTTGCCTCCAAAGAGGACTTGGTAGCATTTCAATTCTGTAACCCCGTTTTAGATAATTCAAAGAGAACAGCTCAAATGTATGAGTGGGGCAATTTTAATCTCATGTCTAACTTAGCAGCAAGCAACTGTGGTTTTTGGTTGAATTATTAAAAGTGAACTTTTGTGTAAGGAAATATTCCCTGCTATTTTTCTATGGCACAGAAGCAGGTACATTCAAACTTTAGCCTAGGTCCTGTCTCTATAAAATCTTATTGTAAGGCAAATGCAAAGCCAGGCATTAAAGCTTACATTAACAGCATTGAAAAACAGGTATGTGTATTTTTAAATTCTAAAGATGACACACCACTTTAATATTAAATAGCTAACAAAATTTGCTCCAGTGAACATATTAAAACTGTACTTCCTGTACTGTAGAAAGTTGAGAGACCTCTTGAATGTGCTTTCGAGTAAGTAGCTAATTAATTAGGAAGTGGGCATTTCTAGCTTTCTTTTCTTCAACAACAAACAACTATTAGCTGCAGCCTGCCAAAATCTACTCTGGCTGCTCTTCAGTGAAAGAAATGTATGCCTAGACTGTCCACAAAATAGACATTTAGACCCAACCGTCTCTTCTGGGGCGGCTGGGGCTTGCCTTTTGCTGTTGTTCTGTAGCGGGGTCACCCTTTCCTTCTCCGTGTGCTGCCCCCAGCTGTCAGTAATCCCGGCCGGCCTTAGGTGAGTGTACAGCATCTGGCAAGAGCACTGGGCCTGGACGGCTGAGGTGGCGGCCATTTGAGAGCATCGTAAAACATGAGCCACGTCCCGAAAGGAAGAGTTTCTCCTGGTTTCACAGCGAGCAGACGGAGGTGCTTTCACAGTGGCCTAGGGATAGTGTGCAGAGTTGTTCTTCATGGATGTGAAAGAGCAGATGCAGACACCAGTAGCTGAGAACTTTGTAACAACAATCATCTCCCTGCCCCCATAAAAAAACAAACAGGGCTATTATTACTTATTATAGATTTTTGAGATTTATCCTCCTAGGTCTATTTCATTTTATTATTTTATTTTATTTTGGCTGCACCGCACGGCATGTGGATCTTAGTTCCCCAACCAGGGATCGAACCCGGGCCCTTGGCAGTGAAAGCATGGAGTCCTAAGCACTGGACCACCAGGGAAATCCCATGGGTCTATTTCAATTAAAACTATGTACATATGTACACACATTTAAGGTAAGTTAAACCCATCCTCCAAACAAACATAAAGGGACATGAAGGAAGATGGAAGGATATCCTAGAACTTAGAATTTTATGTGAAAATTCTATACAACAGATATACTTTGATAAATGGCTAGAACACTCGACTCTGGCACATAATCTTCCTATTCTTTAACTGGTGTACAACCTGCAATTTGCCTTAAAATTTTCTCTATATACACGTATATATGTATGTACGTACGTATGTATATATGTATAAATGAAGGGGGGGGCAGGCTTCTTCCGAGCGCCTAACCTTAGTGCTGAAAAAAGCAAAGTCGACGTAAGGCAAAATACAAACATAGATTTATTAAATGCTGCTCAATCCCCCAATAAAGATCTTTCATTACAAAACAGTTTTCCACACAACTGCAAGTTAAGAGATTGGAATGGTACTCTGATAACAAAATGTGAGAAAATACTTGACCAAGTAGAAACATATATGACTTCTCTATAGTCAGCTTTTTCAGAACCCTACAGAGGAAGCCTACTGCATTTCCTTTACATAAAGCCAGGCAGTGACAATGAGCGCTCTGCATCACCACACCGTGGGACTCAAAGCCTCCATCCCTGCATCAGGAGGTACTAGAGAAGGGCAGGTTGTGAGGACTGGAAAGGCCCTGCCTTCAGCCTTTGGGAGGAAGAGGAGGAATGAACTGAGAGGCAGGCTGTGTTCACGGCACTGCCCCCACGAATCTGTGCTCAGTGCTCTGGGGAGTTGCAGATGAAGGGGGATGTTCATAAGGTCGAGCTGAAGAATTTGGTTTACTTTCCCAGCTTTTATTTATAATTTGTGCTTTAAAAAGCCTGGAAATTTAAGTTTCTGCTCAAATTCCAGAGTACAGTAATATCTCTATGAAGGAAGGCTTAGGGCAAGTAATTCCCTCCGTCATATTTCTGGGAGAGATGAAGGGAAGGATAAGAATTACACCTTAGTTTTATTTTAGGGAAGTCTTTTTCCTAGGATGTAACTAAGGTCTGCAGCAATGTGAAAAGCACATTATCAAAGGGAAAAATATACAGAGCAGACTACTATATCTATGTGCAACACAACCAAAAACAGAATTCAAGTCATGATTCTTACCACTCCCATAATTATTTCACTCATATCATAGATGATAAAGTTCATTCATTTCTGTGAAACTTCAGAAGAGTGACACAAATCAATGATTAGACAAAGGTTACAATATACTATGGCCATGATATAGCACAGAGCTATGTTTAGTCCATATATTTTTTTTCATTTACAGTTGCCAGAAAAAAAATTGGCCTTTTAATTATATTATACTGATGAGGTTTGTTTCATAATTTTTACATATTTCAAAAAAGTGTACAAAACCGCCTATCCAGCGGAGGTGGAAGGCTTTTTTTATTCATCAGTTGTATTGCTGAGAATACTGTGCATGTTGTAAGCACTGTTCTGCTTTTCTAGAGCTTTCTTTAGCTTTAGCTCCTCCAATTTTTTCCATAATTCTTCACGTTCCAATTCCTTCTTTTTCTCCCTGTAAAAAAAGCAAGACTTTTGTAGTTAGAAACTTATTTCAGAGCTTGAAGAAACATGCTGTTTGGCAGCTGGCTGGAGAACAGACTGTGTTCACTCACATTTCACTTAAATCCCTCCACTAAAGCATTTGAGACTTTACATTACCTAGAGCACCGCGTTACTCATCTTCATCTCCTGAGTGTAACACCACGTCCGTGTGGCTCCTGTACCGAAAGTTATCGTTCGCCTTCCCTCCCTGCATTTTATCACCACCACCACCACGACTGTAGCATCTGTGCTTTACGGTTGGCAAAGTACTTAGTCACGTAAACCCCTTGCAGTGGGTTTTTGCCGACAGACTGAAGGGCTGGCCACGAGTCAGCCTGGAGCCGTTTCCAGGTGGAAGCCATATCCTTTGGCTCCACATCGCTAGCTGCCAACCAGTCTGTGTCTTACTGTCTCTTGTCTCCTGCATGTCAGAAGGAGACTTTAAAGTTTGAATAACCTCTCTAAAAAAGCAAAACTCAAAATATGTTGCTTCAACTACTTAATTTCAGTTCTAAAGAGAACATTTCTGAATAACTTGGACCAAACTATTCTGAAGGGCTATATGAACATGTGAAAAAACCATGGACTTACCGTTCTGCAGTTACATATGCTTTAAGGGGACAAAAGTGCTGATTTATGCAGCCAGTAAGATATAATGATCACCCTTAGTTATGTGAAATATGCATTTTTCAAATATAAGTTTCATATGATCCTAGTCATTTTTCCTTCTTCCCATTGCTTCCTGGGACTCAAACTATGTACCTAATTTCTATTACTGCCTGAAAGGTGCTATTTAAAAGAAATAATGCATTCAGTTAGTTATTGATGGACTAGGATGGCCTTGAAGAAGAGAGATCCTTTCTCTACTTGCCACCAGAAAACCAGGACTAGGAACTTATAGTCAAAATAGATCAGCTTTTCCAAACAGAATAGTTAATACTTATTAGAAATAAATGGGCTCAGGTACAGCAGTTATTGAAACTGAAATAAATATATGAGAAGGAAGTGATTTTTAGATTATTTTGTAGTAATTTATGAAATTTTCAAAAAGAGGTAATCACTAAGCCAAGTTCCTAAATGCTTATGTGTGTGACCATTTATTCACTAAAATATATACTGCAAGGAACAAAATATCAATAATAGTACTCAACCACAGACATAACCTTATGTGAGTTTCCTCTTCCCAAAAGGGAACTATACTGACTTTAAAATACCACTTTGTTAAAATGTGAAGCTTAAAAACTATCAAATTATTGTGCAAGAACAGTTGAAGAATAAGCTCACTATGGAAGCCCATGTGGACAAAAGCAATTCTCATAAATGTAAAAATAATTATGTAAAATAGTATTTAAAATTCAGCATAAATTGTATTTCACAATGCAGATGTTATCATACTGATAAAGTCTAAGGCTCAGAATGAGATAAACAGAATTTATGATCCACGTTAAAATCATAATCTAACCATTAGGAGTTTACCTGGAAATGACTTTAGAGTAGTTATTAGAGACATTCAAATTGTAATGCTAAATGTAATTGGCTTTTTTCTTTTTTGAATTTTATTTATTTAGTTTATACAGCAGGTTCTTATTAGTTATCTATTTTATACATGTTAGTGTATATATGTCAATCCCAATCTCCCAATTCATCCTACTGCAGCAATTGGCTTCTTAAACATAATTTTATCTTAGAATACCTTATTGGACTGAATCACATTCAACTAATCTAAAATGTACAGATGAGACCCGGATTAACCAAGATGGCGGAGTAGAAGGACGTGCTCTCACTCCCTCTTGCGAGAGCACCAGAATCACAACTGGCTGCTGGACAATCATCGACAGGAAGACACTGGGCTTCACCAAGGAGGATACCCCACGTCCAAGGACAGAGGAGAAGCCACAGTGAGACGGTAGGAGGGGCACAATCAGAGTAAAATCAAATCCCATAACTGCTGGGTGGGTGACTCACAGACTGGCGAGCACTTATACCACAAAAGTCCACCCACTGGAGTGAAAGTTCTGAGCCCCACGTCAGGCTTCCCAACCTGGGGGTCCGGCAACAGGAGGAGGAATTCATAGAGAATCAGACTTTGAAGCCTAGTGGGAATTGATTGCAGGACTTCGACAGGACTGGGGGAAACAGAGAACCCACTCTTGGAGGGCGTACACAAAATAGTGTGTGCATCGGGACCCAGGGGAAGGAGCACTGACCCTGGGGGAGACTGAACCAGACATAACTGCTGGTGTTGGGGGGTCTCCTGCAGAGGCGGGGGCTGGCTCTGTTTCACCGTGGGGACAAGGACACTGGCAGCAGAGGTTCTGGGAAGTACTCCTTGGCGTGAGCCCTCCCAGAGTCTGCCATTAGCCCCACCAAAGAGCCCGGGTAGGCTCCAGTGTTGGGTTGCCTCAGGCAAAACAACCAACAGGGAGGGAACCCAGCCCCACCCAGCAACAGTCAAGTGGATTAAAGTTTTACAGAGCTCTGACCACCACAGCAACAGTCAGCTCTACCCACCTCCAGAGCCTCCCATCAAGCCTCTTAGATAGCCTCAACCACCAGAGGGCAGACAGCAGAAGCAAGAAAAACTACAGTCCTGCAGCCTGTGGAACAGAAACCACATTTACAGAAAGATAGACAAGATGAAAAGGCAGAGGGCTATATACCAGATGAAGGAACAAGAAAAAACCCCAGAAAAACAACTAAATGAAGTGGAGATAGGCAACCTTCCAGAAAAAGAATTCAGAATAATGATAGTGAAGATGATCCAGGACCTCGGAATAAGAATGGAGGCAAAGATTGAGAAGATGCAAGAAATGATTAACAAAGACCTAGAAGAATTAAAGAACAAACAAACAGAGATGAACAATACAATAACTGAAATGAAAAATACACTAGAAGGAATCAATAGTAGAATAACTGAGGCAGAAGAACGGATAAGTGACCTGGAAGACAGAATGGTGGAATTCACTGCTGCGGAACAGACTAAAGAAAAAAGAATGAAAAGAAATGAAGACAGCCTAAGAGACCTCTGGGACAACATTAAACGCAACAACATTCGCATTATAGGGGTCCCAGAAGGAGCAGAGAGAGAGAAAGGACCAGAGAAAATATTTGAAGAGATTATAGTCGAAAACTTCCCTAACATGGGAAAGGAAATAGCCACCCAAGTCCAGGAAGTGCAGAGAGCCCCATACAGGATAAACCCAAGGAGAAGCACGCCGAGACACATAGTAATCAAAGTGGCAAAAATTAAAGACAAAGAAAAATTATTGAAAGCAGCAAGGGAAAAACGACAAATAACATACAAGGGAACTCCCATAAGGTTAACAGCTGATTTCTCAGCAGAAACTCTACAAGCCAGAAGGGAGTGGCATGATATACTTCAAGTGATGAAAGGGAAGAACCTACAACCAAGATTACTCTACCCGGCAAGGATCTCATTTAGATTTGATGGAGAAATCAAAAGCTTTACAGACAAGCAAAAGCTAAGAGAATTCAGCACCACCAAACCAGCTCTACAACAAATGTTAAAGGAACTTCTCTAAGTGGGAAACACAAGAGAAGAAAAGGACCTACAAAAACAAACCCAAAACAATTAAGAAAATGGTCATAGGAACATACATATCGATAATTACCTTAAACGTGAATGGATTAAATGCTCCAGCCAAAAGACACAGGCTTGCTGAATGGATACAAAAACAAGACCCATATATATGCTGTCTACAAGAGACCCACTTTAGACCTAGGGACACATACAGACTGAAAGTGAGGGGATGGAAAAAGATATTCCATGCAAATGGAAATCAAAAGAAAGCTGGAGTAGCTATACTCATATCAGATAAAATAACTTTAAAATAAAGAAGGTTACAAGAGACAAGGAAGGACACTACATAATGATCAAGGGATCAATCCAAGAAGAAGATATAACAATTATAAATATATATGCACCCAACATAGGAGCACCTCATTACATAAGGCAATTGCTAACAGCTATAAAAGAGGAAATTGATAGTAACACAATAATAGTGGGGGACTTTAACACCTCACTTACACCAATGGACAGATCATCCAAAATGAAAATAAATAAGGAAACAGAAGCTTTAAATGACACAATAGACCAGATAGATTTAATTGATATTTATAGGACATTCCATCCAAAAACAGCAGATTACACGTTCTTCTCAAGTGCGCACGGAACATTCTCCAGGATAGATCACATCTTGGGTCACAAATCAAGCCTCAGTAAATTTAAGAAAATTGAAATCATATCAAGCATCTTTTCTGACCACAACGCTATGAGATTAGAAATGAATTACAGGGGAAAAAGCGTAAAAAACACAAACACATGGAGGCTAAACAATACGTTACTAAATAACCAAGAGATTACTGAAGAAATCAAAGAGGAAATCAAAAAATACCTAGAGACAAATGACAATGAAAACACGACAACCCAAAACCTATGGGATGCTGCAAAAGCAGTTCTAAGAGGGAAGTTTATAGCTATACAAGCCTACCTAAAGAAACAAGAAAAATCTCAAGTAAACAATCTAACCTTACACCTAAAGAAACTAGGGAAAGAAGAACAAACAAAACCCAAAGTTAGCAGAAGGAAAGAAATCATAAAGATCAGAGCAGAAATAAATGAAATAGAAACAAAGAAAACAATAGCAAAGATCAATAAAACTAAAAGCTGGTTCTTTGAGACGATAAACAAAATTGATAAGCCATTAGCCAGACTCATCAAGAAAAAGAGGGAGAGGACTCAAATCAATAAAATCAGAAATGAAAAAGGAGAAGTTACAACAGACACCGCAGAAATACAAAGCATCCTAAGAGACTACTACAAGCAACTCTATGCCAATAAAATGGACAACCTGGAAGAAATGGACAAATTCTTACAAAGGTATAACCTTCCAAGACTGAACCAGGAAGAAGCAGAAAATATGAACAGACCAATCACAAGTAATGAAATTGAAACTGTGATTAAAAATCTTCCAACAAACAAAAGTCCAGGACCAGATGGCTTCACAGGTGAATTCTATCAAACATTTAGAGAAGAGCTAACACCTATCCTTCTTAAACTCTTCCAAAATATTGCAGAGGAAGGAACACTCCCAAACTTATTCTATGAGGCCACCATCACCCTGATACCAAAACCAGACAAAGACACTACAAAAAAAGAAAATTACAGACCAATATCACTGATGAATATAGATGCAAAAATCCTCAACAAAATACTAGCAAACAGAATCCAACAACACATTAAAAGGATCATACACCATGATCAAGTGGGATTTATCCCAGGGATGCAAGGATTCTTCAATATACGCAAATCAATCAATGTGATACACCATATTAACAAATTGAAGAATAAAAACCATATGATCATCTCAATAGACGCAGAAAAAGCTTTTGACAAAATTCAACACCCATTTATGATAAAAACTCTCCAGAAAGTAGGCATAGAGGGAACCTACCTCAACATAATAAAGGCCATATATGACAAACCCACAGCAAACATCATTCTCAACGGTGAAAAACTGAAAGCATTTCCTCTAAGATCAGGAATGAGACAAGGATGTCCACTCTCACCACTATTATTCAACATAGTTCTGGAAGTCCTAGCCACGGCAATCAGAGAAGAAAAAGAAATAAAAGGAATACAAATTGGAAAAGAAGAAGTAAAACTGTCACTGTTTGCAGATGACATGATACTATACATAGAGAATCCTAAAACTGCCACCAGAAAACTGCTAGAGCTAATTAATGAATATGGTAAAGTTGCAGGATACAAAATTAATGCACAGAAATCTCTTGCATTCCTATACACTCATGATGAAAAATCTGAAAGAGAAATTATGGAAACACTCCCATTTACCATTGCAACAAAAAGAATAAAATACCTAGGAATAAACCTACCTAGGGAGACAAAAGACCTGTATGCAGAAAACTATAAGACACTGATGAAAGAAATTAAAGATGATACCATCAGATGGAGAGATATACCATGTTCTTGGATTGGAAGAATCAACATTGTGAAAATGACTATACTACCCAAAGCAATCTACAGATTCAATGCAATCCCTATCAAATTACCAATGGCATTTTTTACAGAGCTAGAAAAAATCATCTTAAAATTTGTATGGAGACACAAAAGACCCCGAATAGCCAAAGCAGTCTTGAGGGAAAAAAACGGAGCTGGAGGAATCAGACTCCCTGACTTCAGACTATACTACAAAGCTACAGTAATCAAGACAATATGGTACTGGCACAAAAACAGAAACATAGATCAATGGAACAAGATAGAAAGCCCAGAGATAAACCCATGCACCTATGGTCAACTAATCTATGACAAAGGAGGCAAAGATATACGATGGAGAAAAGACAGTCTCTTCAATAAGTGGTGCTGGGAAAACTGGACAGCTACATGTAAAAGAATGAAATTAGAATACTCCCTAACACCATACACAAAAATAAACTCAAAATGGATTACAGACCTAAATGTAAGACTGGACACTATAAAACTCTTAGAGGAAAACATAGGAAGAACACTCTTTGACATAAATCACAGCAAGATCTTTTTTGATCCACCTCCTAAAGTAATGGAAATAAAAACAAAAATAAACAAATGGGACCTAATGAAACTTCAAAGCTTTTGCACAGCAAAGGAAACCATAAACAAGACGAAAAGACAACCCTCAGAATGGGAGAAAATATTTGCAAACGAATCAACGGACAAAGGGTTAATCTCCAAAATATATAAACAGCTCATTCAGCTCAATATTAAAGAAACAAACACCCCAATCCAAAAATGGGCAGAAGACCGAAATAGACATTTCTCCAAAGAAGACATACAGACGGCCGAGAAGCACATGAAAAGATGCTCAACATCACTAATTATTAGAGAAATGCAAATCAAAACTACAATGAGGTATCACCTCACACCAATTAGAATGGGCATCATCAGAAAATCTACAAACAACAAATGCTGGAGAGGGTGTGGAGAAAAGGGAACCCTCTTGCACTGTTGGTGGGAATGTAAATTGATACAGCCACTATGGAGAACAGTATGGAGGTTCCTTAAAAAACTAAAAATAGAATTACCATATGACCCAGCAATCCCACTACTGGGCATATACCCAGAGAAAACCGTAATTCAAAAAGACACATGCACCCGAATGTTCATTGCAGCACTATTTACAATAGCCAGGTCATGGAAGCAACCTAAATGCCCATCGACAGATGAATGGATAAAGAAGTTGTGGTACATATATACAATGGAATATTACTCAGCCATAAAAAGGAACGAAATTGAGTCATTTGTTGAGACGTGGATGGATCTAGAGACTGTCATACAGAGTGAAGTAAGTCAGAAAGAGAAAAACAAATATTGTATATTAACGCATGTATGTGGAACCTAGAAAAATGGTACAGATGAGCCGGTTTGCAGGGCAGAAGTTGAGACACAGATGTAGAGAACAGACATATGGACACCAAGGGGGGAAAACTGCGGTGGGGTGGGGATAGTGGTGTGCTGAATTGGGCGATTGGGATTGACATGTATACACTGATGTGTATAAAATTGATGACTAATAAGAACCTGCAGTATAAACAAACAAACAAAACAACTAATACTAAACTTTCATTGGGTTATTTGTATGGAAATATGTTAATATAAATGTTTCAGACATTACATGAAATTTCTAAAAATCTTATATGTTCTGGTATAATGTTATAAGTCATAATCCTAGTTATTACTTTAAAATGTATATCTCAGAAATAACTAATTTTCTTGTCAACTGCATTATTATGAACTTTCATCAAATCTTTAACCGTGGTCATTTTTAAGTCTTTTGTCATTTACAGACAGTTCTGGGTGTACTCTGATGCTTTTGTAAATATGTTCCTATAAAAGGGTTTCATCTTCAGGAAATTCACGGAAAAGACTCTGACAAGTACAGGTTTCTGGTACCTGACTGTACTGCTGAACTGAATGAATAAGCATTTTCAGAACTCTAATGAAAAACTGATGAGCTCATAAAAGTCCTAACAAAAGATCAAGATGAAAAAAGAAAAAATTAATTACATGGGACTGAGTGAACTGATGAGGATGAGTATAATTTTTGTGACTTTCTGGTTGAATTTAAGAAAAGAAAAAATCCCACAAGAACTCAGAGGCAAAGAATATACAAATCAATTTTCACTGCAAAGTAAAGGAGCTGTTACAGTGGAGGATTCCTGGACTGAATGTCAATATTATGACATAGTATGAGTGTGTTTCATGTTTGGTAATTGCAATCATTGTTGCTTTTGTTGTGGTCATCCATGTACAATGCTTGGTGTCAGTCTATTTATCTCTTGTAAAAATAAAATACAGTGTGTGTGGAAAAAAAAAATAAAATAAAATAAAATGTACAGATAAGTCTATAAATAAAAATGTCAAATACCTTTGTCTTTCAGCTTTGTATGAACTAGTAAGATCATCAAAAAGCTTGCCATTCATCTCCATGAGGGTTTTCAGCACATTGTACACCAGTGCTACAATGGTCCTAAAATGAAAACAAGCCAGTGCTGGGTTACTGATGCTACTAACAGATGGGAAATGTAACACTATCATCTCTGAAATGGGTTAGATGCTAGCTGACTCAGTCAATCCATTTTAGAGCTGACAAACTGAAGTTCAAGAAGTTTAGTAATTTGCTCAAAGTCACACAGCTAATGGTAGTAGAGATGGTCGGTCTGATTCCAAAACTCCTTCCATGATACAGTCCTCATGATACAGTCCTTCCCACTGTATCATGCTTAGATTAAACCCTAAAAATGTTATGGTCAGCTTCCTGTCTGCTCTAGAGTCTACTATCACAAACCCTGAGTAACAGCATTAAAAGAAGTTGAAAAAGATCCAATTACTGTAACTTGTAAGAAGAAAAGTAAAAAACAGGATAAGGATGTTACAGAATTTAGAATGTATACAATCTAAACATCACTGATGTGACCTTGAGCACTGAAGCTTCTCCCTGGGCTAGGCCAGCTATGGAAGTGACACTGGATACTGGCAGCACACAGTCGCCTGAGCATCCTCTGCAGATGTTGGGTTGGTCTCCCCAACAGGGTTTAACCACACACTGGTACAGAATGTCACACCAGACAGTCTCTAGATTTGCAATTCTAAATTGAAATTAAGAACATACAGGAGTTCAGGGTTTTTGAGCATGAGCCACCCATTCTCCTTGCTTGGCCCTGCAATAAACCTTTCTCTGCTCAAAAAAAAAAAACACCAAACAACAAAAAGCCCAGAACATACAGACACACATACAACTTCATAAAACTCAGTGCAGAATAGAATAAAACTATGTGATGTTAACCTTGGGATCAATTCCAAATCTGTACAGGTTTCCTATGTATGAGTTATGAGATCAAATGACAAAGAGGTCAAAAAAACAAAAACACAAAAATAACACAATCAACATAAAAGACACTTACGGATTCCAGTGTTCTTTGGAGATTTTGTACAAACTGCCAAACATAATTGGCAGAATTTTATCAATATTCTCCTCAATCAAACTAAGAATATATTCATTGTTCCAGAAGTACAGTGCCCTTTCTGCAACCTAAAAAAAGACATTTAGAAATGTCAAAACTAAAAGAGAAAAGAAGTAATAGTATAAAATAAAAATGGCTTCACTGAAAACATCATACCTGAAAATGAGAACTGGATACACACTTGGATATCTGCTTAAAAAGGGGTTCTTCAATTTTTTTGAATTGTGTTGGTTCAATGACATCTAAGATTTCTTCAATTTCTCCTAAAAACATCACCTAGGTTAAAAAAATTTTCTTTTAAGAAACATAATATGACAAATTACATGATGTTAATATAGAAAACACAAATGAGAAGGTTAACCTACAAATTAAACACTGGATAAAAAAAATCTTGATAGTATACGCAATTTACTATGATGTACAGATATTCTACCAAGTCTCTCTAATCCCCACAGAACATCTCCCGCTTGGTAGCAGTGATGATACGCCCAGG